>NW_026294534.1:60568619-60883619 GCF_007827085.1 Peromyscus californicus insignis
GTGTCCTTTCTTGGCTTCAGTATGCATTTACTATATAATTTCTAATTCTGCTTTTGTTTATACACTTACCACATGCATATCTGTTCTTTTCCTGTCAACCATAACTACTCTCTGGCTTGTTATTATTCTCTGTTTTCTGTACTATTACGAGACTTGTGCCCATTTGTGTTAACAGCACGTTCACTTCCTGATCTATTGTTTTCATAGTTGAGTCACATGAACATCAGAAGATTACCAGCCACTGGATTCTTGGGACCAAGAACATGAGGGGCCAGGATATGATCAAGGTTGGGCATCTGACAGGAACTATCTGCAGGACTGCCGACTCAGGCAAACAGATGCATCTTTCAGAGCCTGTCAATCAAACACAGTCCTTTCCAGTGAGAGAGACCTACCTGGGAGTCTGCAGTTCCTTTAGAGGCACCAGGTAGTGGCTCTTCTTTAGGACAAATGATAATTTTGGAATTTTTAACCTGTTGCCGAACCATCTCTTTTAAGTCCCTTCTAAAGAGTTCCTTCAGCTGCAGGTACTGCAGATTCCAGTGCTCCTGCTCTTGCAGCAGGGCCGTCTTCTCCACAAATACTTGTCTTAATTCCTTCTTGAGTGTTCCCCTAATTTCCTCTAGATCCTTTATGAGGAGTTTCCTCATCTTTGCATACCCTGTAGCCAATTCCTCCTTTATTAATTCCTTTATATAATTTCTGAGGGCTTCATTCAGTTGTGTGTGCTGCCAATCAGCTTGCTCCTTCACGTCCTCCTTCCTCCTGACCAAAGGAATTCTTGAATGCACACGTGCATCTATTCCATCACATTTCTTCTTTTCCTCAGTCATTTTCTGCTGATGAGAAAAAGGAGATTAGTTCGCTTGACTTCATTCTCACATTTGTTGTTGTTGTTTGGGGTGCTTGTTCACAAAATGGCTTTGTCCTTACAGGTTGTAGGGAGCAGATGGGGAAAGCAGGAAGCACATTTTAACAGTTCAGTTTCTTCATAAGTTTGGCTACTCAAGTCACTAGGCTATCATCAGCAGAAAGCCATGAACCAACAAACTTGCTCAGTGTTAACTGAAATAAATTTAATTTTGTTAAATTTGCCAAAAATAGTGACTTGGATGAATTTTAACATTACAAAACAATTCTTGAACAATGGGTTTTGTATTGTTAATCTTTGATGTCTAGTAGGGTCATTGTGGTCCTGTTATAAATAACTCCATTTTGACTGTTTTTATGTATGCATATGTATATGTATAAAAGGGTGTGTGTGTGTGTGTGTGTGTGTGTGTGTGTGTGTGTGTGTGTGTGTGTGTGTGTGTGTCCTTTAGCTGCTCTTTCTGCAGGGATACCTGGCTAAGTGTTGATTTTATCTCTCAGTACAGGCAGTAAAGACAATTAGAAACTGGGGTAGAACTGATTCTATAAACTTGACATGAATGTGAATGGTACAAATTTCAGTTCTAGAGAATAAATTCTTTTTAAGTTATCCTAACATGCTGGTTATTATGACACATTGTTCATAATGTCAATCACCTTGTCAGGAGGCTTAAGCTTATCATACATATATCATTAGAGGACATTATATAAGTGAGAGAGTGCAAATTTTTCAGAATAAAATTTACCTCAATTGTAAAGACTATTTAAGATAAGGTTTCACAGGAAATTGCTAGATTTTAAGAGTTTATGTTTATTTTAATTTGTTTATGTATACGTGTGCCTGACTGTCTCCATGTGTGGGCTGAAGCTCTTGGAGGCCTGAATCAGGCATCAGATCTGTGGAATTGGAATTACAGGTGGTTGTATGCTACTATGTAAGTGCTGGGAACTAAATTCAGGTCTTCTTGAAGGAATAGTAAGGGCTTTAAATTCTGAGCTATCTCTTCAGTCCTTTTAAAAATTAAGTTTATAGTTTATGTGTAAAGATTTTATGCCTTATAAAGTATTTCTAGAAAAATGTTAGGCAAAATATTAGAAATAAAGATGCAATGCTTTATGAAGGAAAATTCAGATATTATTGATATGGATTGCATTTAGAATGATAAATTGACCAGGTTAGTGCACATTTCAGGCATGAGAGGAATATAATATGTTTGACAGTAATGTACCAAACTACAACCACTATATGTTTCATGGAAATATGATTATAGTATAAATGAAGTACAAGAATTTTTTAGGGTTGGATTCAAATCCATTGTTTGATGCTAGGAAACATCTACTATCCTGTAAACAAAAGTTCTTACAATTACCAGTGTCTAATACCTAGTATGCAACCCCATTTTCAAGAATTAACATGTAATTTAAACTTTCTTAATATGAATTAATACAAACCATCTGGAAAATACTAAAATTTTTATCACAGTGGATGACAGAGTTTAAGTTTAGTTACTTATAGAGGGAGAGTAGATGACATTTGCTGTGAGATTGTGCCTCCTAGAAAAGTCAAAGTAGCTACACCCATAAAGTCTTATCAACATGGCTGCCTAAACATGACCTGAACAAAAATGATATCAATAGACAGCTAACATAGAAGGGCAAAAGGTCACAGGGCCACACCTCTATATAAAGAACTATGGGTGAGTGGGGAATGCTAAGGAGTGGAGAGATGGTCTTCTCCAGGAAAGCACCTCCCTCAATGAATCATCTAATACCAGTGGTCAGCCCTGAGGTATACATACATGTAAAATTATATTGATTGAGCAGGTTGTATTCATATATTTAAGAGTGTGTGTGTATTGTGTGTATATGTGTGTGTGTGTGTGTGTGTGTGTGTGTGTGTGTGTGTGTGTGTGTGTGTAAAAACATAAAGAGAGACCATAAATTTGAGAGCAAGGGGGAGTCTATGGGAGGAGTTGGGGGAGAAAAATGAAGGGAAGTAAATGATATAATTATATTATTATTTCAGAAAATATTAATTAAAGAAAAAAAGCACAAATTAGATTTTTAGCAAACCAATGCATTTGTGTGGCTCATATAGAAGGGAAACCTTCTGCATAGGTACTGATCAATGACATGGCTCAAAGCATACTGGATTCAATTCCTTATAGGTAATTGAAAGTCCAGATTGTTGAAGAAACCTCTGGAATTGTAATGTCTAATTCAGTTTGTGTAAGTAACTACATGTATCTTCTCTGGGCCACATATCTCTTTTGGTGAGTTGATTTTGAAATAGTGTGTGCAAAGCAAATACATGCATGTGAAATAGTTTCTTCTTTTAATATCCAGTTTTCTCAAAACAGCTGCAAGATGAGGCCGAGGTGATGGCTCAATGGATGTTTCTTTCTGTTTCTGTCATAAAAAGCATGACCAAAAGCAACAGGCAAGGAAAGGAATTATTTGGCTTCTATACCCTGGGTCACAATCTAGTGAAGGAAGTCAAGACAGAAACTCAAAGTAGGAACTTAAGAAGAAGCCATGGACCCATTAGCTGCTTACTGGTTTGCTCCTCATGACTTTCTCAGCATGTTTTCAGATATGACCCAAGACTGTCTGCCCAAGGGTAGCACTGTCCATCCTAAACTGGGTCCTTGCACATCAATCATTAAGCAAGGAAATGCCCCACACACTTGCCTACATGCAATCTGTTGGAGAGACTTTCCCAACTGAAGTTCCTCTTCAATGTCATGATGCTGTTTACTTAATGGAGAAAACAGGTAATAGAGCAGAATGATGGGCAGGCAAGAATCAGGAAATGGTAAAAGCCAATGTCTTCGTTTGTTACTCGAAATCTGAGGTACCCAGAAAACTTAGAAGGCACAACTGAGTATCAATGTATACATAATGAAAGGTGCATATGGATTTAAAGGGTAAATATTTGTAAAACACAATAAACTTATACCTTCAAGATGAAAACTTATACAAATTCTGGATTATTTAATGTAAAAGCAAGGGAGATACAAGCTTGAGTAGTCAACTATTTGCTGTGGGATGCCCTGTATGTTGTGAATAAATAAAACGCTGATTGGCCAGTAGCCAGGCAGGAAGTATAGGATAGGCAGGACAAACAGAGAGGAGAGGCTGGGACGTGGAAGTCTGGGAGGGACGCCAGCCTGCCATCCAGGTAGCAGCATGTAAAGCCACAGAACACATGGCGACATATAGATTAACAAAAATGGGCTGAGTATAAGAGTAAGGGCTAGACAGTGGTAGGCCTGAGCTAATGGCCGAGCAGTCTAAATAATATAAGCGTCTATATGTTCGTTTATTTTATAAGTGGGGTACGGGACTGCTGGGGCTTGGCAGGGCCTGGAGAGAAAAACTCTAGCTACAACTATTCAAGTAGATAAGTCAACAGTGGGAAAACTGTGGTGCTATTTTCATTTCAGTCACATGATCCTAGAAGCCCAGACACCTTTGGTTCACTAGACTTTGCCATGTGTCTACTGGCTAACCCCCAGTTCCTTATATACACTTCGCTCTGGTATCACTTGCAGAGCTGCCATGTTGGTTCCTTTCATATCAACTGTAACGACTCCTGGGCCTTTATTTTTACTATTATTTACTTTCACCATAATTGTATAAATTTTCCTTATGGTGTTAAAAACATGTTTGATTTTTAGTTTGTTATCTTTAGAGTCTAGTTTATTTTTGCTTAATCCTTAGATGATGACTGGCCAGTGTATTCCTGGGACTGGGAGCATGAGGAAATGCAAGTTATTTTCATGATTTAGGTTTTGCTGTTGTTTGGAAAATATCTACTCTACTTCAGAGATGGGCAGTCCAGATGCATCTTTTCCTACATGCTCAAATATATGCAATTTTCAGATCAGAGGGAACAGAATTACCTTTAAGTATGCTTTCTCTTTGGGCTTACTGGGAATTGGCACTCTGTTAGAACAGATGTTACTTTCAGACTTTTCATACATTTTACGCATTTTCCTCTTCAAATCTTTCTTGAGAAGTTCGTTAAGACATGCATACTGGTGTGCACTCATCTGGGCCCACATCTCCTCCTTACTCTTTTTTGCAGAGAAATGATCTGATTGTGTGGATGTGTATTCTTGTTTTGAGGACATTTTCTGCTGAGGAGAAGATGGAAGATTAATTTGATTTGCTTCAGTCTCAGTGTTCTTTATTTGGGGTGCTTGTATTTTAAAATGACTGTAACTTTATAAGACAAAGGTTAAGGAGACAGTGAAAGCAGAAAATAATTGGTAATTAACAGTTAAATTTATCCATATCTATGCGCAGCTACCCAAAAATCACTAGGCTATCATTAAAAGCTGAAATCATTTGCATTAAGTAAGAGCCTAGGACTTCTACATTTGGGGTTTCAGTGCTATTTACCAGGCACTACTTACTATACAGGAGAAAAAGGATAACAGAGCAGAATATTAGCCAGACAAGTATCAGGGAACACTAAAGGGCAATGTCTTCAGGTTGTTCCACGAAGTCTGAGGCACCCAGAGTACTTGTAAGGCATAACTGAATTGCTACATGGGAGAATGATAGCTTTAATTGCAAAATGCATATGTTCTCCAGAAGATATATTTGCAAGATACACTGAACATAACTAAAAAATGTGTGTGTGTTCCTGAGGGGTCACCAACTGGATCAGGCCCTCTGAATGGGTGAGACAGTTGATTGGCTTGATCTGTTTGGGAGGCATCCAGGCAGTGGGACCGGGTCCTGTGCTCATTGCATGAGTCGGCTGTTTGAAACCTGGGGCCTATGCAGGATCGCTTGGCTCGGCCTGGGAGGAGGGGACTGGACCTACCTGGACTGAGTCTACCAGGTTGATCTCAGTCTGCGGGGAAGGCTTTGCCCTGGAGGAGATGGGAATTGGGGGAGGGCTGGGGGGAAGTTGAGGGGTGCGGGAGGGGGGAGAACAAGGGAATCCGTGGCTGATATGTAGAACTGAATTGTATTGCAAAATAAAAAAAAAGTGTGTGTGTGTGTGTGTGTGTGTGTGTGTGTGTGTGTGTGTGTGTGTGTGTGTGTGTAGTGTAGGCCTACTGCCTACAATTGTATAGCTATCTGATTTTTGACTAAGAGGCCAACAACACACCTTGTTGTAAAGACAGTATCTTTAACAAATGGTGCTGGTCAAACAAAAAAGCTACATGTAGAAGAATAAAACTTGATTCTATTACTTTACCTTGAACAAAACTCAAATCCATATATATCAAGGACCTTAATATAAGATCTGGTACCCTGAATTTGGTAGAAAAAAGAGTAGGAAATATACTTGAATTTATAGGCACTAGAATGGATTTTCTGAACAGATCCTGATAGTACAAGCATTAAGACAAACAAATGAGAAATGGGAACACATAAAACTGAAAAGTTTCTGCATAGAAAAGGACAACATAATTGGAGTAAAAAGGCAGCCTACAGAATGTGAAAAAATCTTTACCAGCTATCTGTCTGACAGAAGGCTTCTGTCTAGAATATGAAAAGAACTAACTAACTAACTAACTAACTAACTAACTAACTAACTAACAAGTAAATACATAAACATCAGGGAAAGAAAGCAACCCAATTTAAAAAAATGAGGCACGGGACTAAAGAAATAGTTTAGTTTTACTAAACAAATAGTTCCCAAAATATGGAAACTAAATGGTTGATAAAATTTTTTAAATGTTCAATATCCTTAGCCATCAGAAAAATGCAAATTAAAACTACTTTGACATTTCATCTCCCCCCAGTCAGAGTGGCTAAGGTTCTTAAAATGACAACAAATGTTGGCATGGATGTGGGGAAAGAGGAACAGTTTTCACAGCTGGTGGGAGTGCCAACTGGTGTAGCCAACTATGGAAATCAGTGTAGATATTCCTTGTAAACCTACAAATAAATTGATCACATAGTCCTTCTATATTAGTCCTTGAGCATCTATCCAAGGACTCTATATCCTTCTGCAGTGATACTTGCTCATCCATGTTCATTGCTGTCTTATTCCCAGTTTCCAGAAAAATGGAAACCACCTAGATGTCCATTAACTTATCAATAGAGAATCAAATGTGGTGTATTTACATAATGGAATTTTATTCAGTTGATAAGAAAACTCAGTCCTAAAAGCCACACATAAAAGGATGAAGCTGTGAGCCACCATGTAGGTGCTGGGAATTGAACTCGGGTCCTCTGGAAGAGCAGTCGGTGCTCTTAACCTCTAAGCCATCTCTCCAGGAAATCAGAGATACATCACCCTTTACAATAGCCACAAATGATATAAAATACCTTGGGTTAACACTAACCAAGCAAGTGAAGGACCTATATGACAAGAACTTTAAGTCCGTGAAAAAAGAAATTGAAGAAGATGTCAGAAAATGGAAAGATCTCCCATGCTCATGGATAGGCAGGATAAACATAGTAAAAATGGCAATCTTACCAAAAGCAATCTACAGATTCAATGCAATCCCCATCAAAATACCAACACAAGTCTTCACAGACCTGGAAAGAATAATACTCAACTTCATATGGAAAAACAAAAAACCCAGGATAGCCAAAAGAATCCTGTATAATAAAACAACCTCTAGAGGCATCATGATCCCTGACCTCAAGCTCTACTATAGAGCTACAGTAATAAAAACAGCTTGGTACTGGCATAAAAACCGACATGTGGACCAATGGAATCGAATGGAAGACCTTGACATTAATCCCCACACCTATGAACATATAATTTTGGACAAAGAAGCCAAAACTGTACAATGGAAAAAGAAAGCATCTTTAACAAATGGTGCTGGCATAACTGGATATCAACGTGTAGAAGGCTGCAAATAGATCCATATCTGTCACCATTGACAAAACTTAAGTCCAAGTGGATCAAAGACCTCAACATAAATCCAGCTACTTTGAACCTGATAGAAGAGAAAGTAGGAAGTAGTCTTGAACGCATTGGCATAGGCGATCACTTCCTAAATGTAACACCAGTAGCACAGACACTGAGAGAAACTATAAATCAATGGGACCTCTTGAAACTGAGAAGCTTTTGTAGAGCAAAGGATACGGTCAACAAGGCAAAGCAACAGCCTACAGAACGGGAAAAGGTCTTCACCAACCCCACATCTGACAGAGGGCTGATATCCAGAATATATAAAGAACTCAAGAAATTAGACATCAAAATGCCCACCAGTCCAATTAAGAAATGGGCTACAGAACTAAACAGAGAATTCCCACCACACTTTCAAAGATTTACAGTCAATCCTTAAATTATTAAGAAAACAAAAACCAGAAGCAGAAGAAACTCTTCCAGACTCCTTTTGTGAAGCCAGTGGTATTCAAATACTAAAATCGAAGAAAATATGCACAAAAAATAAAACTTCAGAAATGTAATAAAATAATGCAAATACAATAAATAATAATCTTAGAAAAGGAGTAGCATTTTCATATAGCACTAACAAGCATCCTGAAAAGGATATCTTGGAAACATTCCCGTTCAAAATAGCTTCAAAAACCATACCTAGGAATAAACCTAACCAAGGATGTCAAAGAGGCCTTGTTAATGAAAATGTTAAGACACCAAAGAAAAAATTTGAAGAAGATACTAGAAGTTGCAAATATTTTTCATGGTTATGGATTAGAAGAATTCAATATTGCGAGAAATGGCTTTTTTTTAAAACCAGAAGCAGTCTAGAGAGTCAATGCAATTCCAGTTGAAATTCCAATGTTATTCTTCACAGAAATGGAGGAAAGAATTTTAGTATTCAAACAGAAGCACACAAGAACCTGGATAGCCAAAATCATTGCAAGTAAAAAGACCAGTCTGGGGGTGTCACCATATATGATTTCAAGGTATGCTGCAGAGCCATAGTAATAAAACCAGCATGATACTGGCACAGAAGCAAACTCAGAGAACAGAATAGAGAACCTGGATATAAGGCATGCAACTAAAGCCACATGCTATTCAACCAAGACACCAAAAATACACATTGGTATAAAAGTGCCCCAAAGGTTAAGGACATACATAACCAGCCAGTTTTGGATTGCATCTGAGTCCTGTTCCGTAGGTGGGAATTCATGCCTGGTACTATAACTTGGTGAAGTCATAGGCTGTAGGGAGGAAGTTAATAGTGTTGTCTTGCTAAATGGACATGTTCTCAAACTACTTTCTAAATATTTGTGTTTCTTTACACAGAATTAGTATTACATAGTATTCTTCAAATCAGTGGGGATTACTGTGTAGTGTGTTTGTCCTTCAGAGGCACTAGGTAGGGGCTCTTCTACAAGGACACTAACTTCGGTTTTTCCAGGAAGCCTACAATCTACCTTGGGTGTTTCTGTTTTGATGGGGCTGTCACCCTGTGTATACTTTTGCCCCATCAACATATCCTCACTCCTGTCCTCAGGAGGAAGTCCTGGAGGTACAGATTCTCTATCAAGTATTTTTAGTTCCGGATCTGTAGATATATTCTGCAGGTGAGAAGGTGGATGATTAGTTTTCTTGATTTCATTGCCAAACTTTTTGTTGTTTTTGTTTAAGAGTACTTGTCTTCAAGATGACTTAATCCTTCAGAGTCATGAGGTATGCTCAAAACAAAAATAGAAGCAAATTAGTATTTAACAGTTAAATATCTCTGTAAATGCTTTGCTATTCACACAAGTCTTTCATTTAGAAGTCAGAATATTTTATAGAGGAGCAAAACACCAACAAACCACAAAACCAACAAACATAACTTAGTGGGATTGGAATAAACACACCTAAATATACATTAAGTTTGCAAAAATTAGATTATTTTAACTTGGGAAAGCAATCCTTGCATTAAAAGATTTTACCCCACTCTATCTGAAATGTTGAAAACTGACTTAAAACTTAAGACAATTAGAACTACAGGGCAGAAGTAGCCCTCTGAACTTAGTAGGAGTCACTCACAACATGGAATTACAGATTTAAGGAAGCAGGAAGGAACTCCTCTTCCTCAGATCTAACCCACTGGCCATCAGTGTCACACTGCTCATAACTTTAATCACCTAATTCATGTCTCAAAGTTCATCACACCTTCATCTTTTTTTTTTTTTTTTGGTTTTTCGAGACAGGGTTTCTCTGTGTAGCTTTGCGCCTTTCCTGGAACTTGCTTGGTAGCCCAGGCTGGCCTCGAACTCACAGAGATCCGCCTGGCTCTGCCTCCCGAGTGCTGGGATTAAAGGCGTGCGCCACCACCGCCCGGCTCACACCTTCATCTTATCAGGAACTTATACACATGAACGCAGAAAGTCTATTCAGGAAAAGAAATTGACCATGAGTATGAAGATGTTTCTGAAAATAAAATTTGCCTTGAAGTTACCAGAGATAAGCATAGTTTATGATTATCAAATGTTTTTATGCTATAGAGCTTTTTTTAAACCTAAAATGAAAAAAATCTTGAATTTAAATTTTTTGGAAATTTGAGATAAATGTCAAATTTGGTTTTAAAGGTGAAAATGAAACAAAAATACGTCTTCAATGTTCACTTCCATTTTTAAGATTGATTTTTTGATGTGTGTGGGTACGTGTAAATGAGTACATGTGCCTATGGAGGCCTGGGGTGTTGCATTCTTTGAACCTGGAATTCCAGGCAGTTATGAGTCACCTGACATGGGTGGTGAAAACAGAACTTGGCTCCTCTACAGGAGCAGTATGTGCTCTGACCCTCTGAGCACTCACTCCAGCTCCTCATTAGAGTCTTTAAATAACCTACATAGATTCTAAAATTCCCTTCTTCTGTCCTCAAGGATCGAGGACAGCATGCCTGTCCACAGACAGATCATTCATTCTGTCTTACCTAAGAGATCATTGGTTCAGACGGTGTTGCTGATTTCTTTTCTTATTAAAAGTACTTGAGATCTATCGCCCTGCTAAGTCCTCTCTTGACCAAAAGTTACTGAATTTGATCAAGTATTGTCTTAGTTAGGGTTTTATTGCTATGATGAGATACCATGGTCATGGCAACTTTTATAAAGGAAAGCATTTAATTGGGGTCAGCTGAGAGGTTCAGAGGTTTATTCCCTTGTTGGCAGGAAGCATGGTATCACTCGGGCAGACATGGTACTGGAGAGGTAGCTGAGAATTCTATATCTGGATTGGCAGGCAGTAGGAAGAGAAAGAGACATTGGGCCTGGTTTGAGCTTCTTAAACCTCAAAGCCCCCTAAAGTGACACACTTCCTCTAACAAGGCCACACCTAGCCTAACAATGCCACACCTCCTAATAGTGCCACTCCCTATGAGTCGACCAGGTCCATTTTCTTTTAAGCAACCACACATGTAGAAGTTATTGTTAATTTGGAAGCCAAATTGAATTAGGCTTAAAAGAAAGAACATTTGAGTTTGATTTCTGACCATATTAAAGTCACAGTGAATAATGATTTCATTAAGTGTAATGATGATATCTAATCTGCCTCTTTTCTAATGTTGAAGTTAAATGCTTCAAGGCAATTAGCTTGTTGTGTAGAGATGAGCATTTCATATAAGTGAGGTCTGCAAAAAGAGCTATCTTTCTTCTTGATTTATACCTTTTGAGTGGGGTATTAAAACTGAGAAGAGGGCTGTTACTTTTCTAGTTGTTTTTGACAAAAGTCTAACAGAAATTATTTAATGTAGGAAGGCTCATGGCTGCCAGGAATGTCAGTCCAATACAGTACGGAAGACAAACAGGGTGCCTTGGTCTGTGGCGGTGCTCTGTTGCTTCTTATATTGTGGTAGACCAGGAATCACACAACTCCGAACTGGTACCAGAATTAGTGATGACCATTAAGACCCTTCACAGGCCACCTTCTTCTGCTAGCCAGGCCATATCCCAAAGGTTAACAGTAACCAAGTGTTCAAATACATGAGCCTCTGTGTGTGTGTTAATGCTAACATAGTTTTAGTCATATTGTAAATCAGAGGACCATGAGATGACTAAGCAAGACTGACAACCGAATTTGATCCCCGAGACTGACATGGTATGAGGAGAGAACTGACTTCCACAAGTTATCCTTTTACCTCCATACTTCTGCTATGGCACACATGTTCTTTGCCTTCCCTATTCCCCCAAATAAACAGAGACCAAGCTGTCCTTGTACTCACAGAGACCTGTCTGCCTCTGCCTCCTCAGTGCTGGGATTAAAGTCACGTGCCAACATGCCCAGCCTCCTATTGCTGTTCTTTCTGCCCATATGTTCTCTGGATGTCAGTGTGTAAAACTGGCAGGATGATGATATCTGGGCTCCAGGAAGTTAGCAAACGTCTTGAGACTGACTACTTGTTTCCACTTAGGATATCTTGGCTTATACTCTAATTATTTGTATATCAAACATTGGTTCTGGGGCTGGAGATGGAGCATCAGTTTAGAATATTTGTTACTCTTGCAGAGGACTAGGTTCAATTCACAGCATCCACACAGTAGCCAACAACCATCTGTAAATCCTGTTCCAGGGGACCAAATGCCCTCTTTTGACCTCCACGGGCAGCACACACACACACACACACACACACACACACACACACACACACACAGTGCACAGACAGAATGCTGACAAAACGTTCATATACATAAAATAAACAAATCTAAAGCACACAAACATGTTGGTTGCTTTCATATTGACTGTAACTAATCCAGGAGTCTTTATTATTTATTCTCTGTATTTTGATGAGTTCTCCTGACTTGTGTTAAAAGCATGTTCACTTTCTGATTTTTTATTTCCGTAGTCTAACTTATTTTCACTTATACCTTAGAAGGCGACTGGCATGGTGTTCCTGGGAATGAGGATGTGAAGGAAGTGCAGAACATGTTTGAGGCTAGGCTCCTCTTTTCTGACACCATCTGCGAAACTGCAGACATAGCACACAGATGCATCTTTCCCCTGACAAGCAAATGTTTTACTTTTCAAATGAGTGGGAATTACCTTTATTTGTCCTTCAGAGGTATTATCTAGTGGCTCTCCCTGAGAACAAACAACACATCCTCCTAAAAGTTTCCAAATGCTCTTCTTCACACTTCTTCTGGCTTGTCTGTTCTGACGTAAAAACTGTGATGAAATTTCCTTGTGGATATAGTCTATGCCATTTATCATCACTTCTGCATCTTTACATATTGCCTGCCATGGAAAGGTAGAGGATTAACTTCTTGGTTTGGTTCTGAAATAAACTTTTTTTGTTTTAAAAGGCATGTTTTCAAAACTTCTTTGCTGTGGGATGGTCTGTATGTTAAATGTGTTGCTCTGATTGGTTAATAAATAAAACACTGATTGGCCAGTAGCCAGGCAGGAAGTATAGGTGGGACAAGCAGAGAGGAGAATTCTGGGAAGTAGAAGTCTGAGGAGAGAGACACTGCCAGCCGCCGCCATGACAAGCAAGATGTAAGGTACCAGTAAGCCACGAGCCACGTGGCAAAGTATAGATTAATAGAAACCGGTTAATTTAAGACATAAGAACAGTTAACAAGAAGCCTGCCACAGCCATACAGTTTGTAAGCAATATAAGTCTCTGTGTGTTTACTTGGTTGGATCTGAGTGGCCAGCCATGGGACTGGAGAAATCTCCAGTTACAAATGGCACCCAACGGCTCGAGTTTCCACCTTAAACCCAAGAATATTTAATAAACAATTCTAAAACGGAGCCAAAACCAGGTTCCTGCTTCATGTCTCATATGGGCGGTTAAACGCTGCAACATGCAGGCTTGAGCTACTCTATGGCGGGTGCATGACATGTGGGCTTGACCTATTCCCGCTGAGTTACACAGAGGTTTCTGTAAGCCATGCAACATGTTGCGTGGTGGAGTTAGCCTTTACTAGTACAAAAAAAAAAGAAAAAGAAAAGAAGAGAAAAAAGAAAAAGGAGGTTTCTGGGCTACACACTGCTTTGATAAAAGAATAGACCCACTGTTTCTAAGAGTTGATGTCTCCCAGAGCTGGCGGTGAATGTACCACCGCCATGTTGGGAAGCTGAGGTGGGCAGAACCACTAGCCAAAGCTTGTGTTTCAGTTTTAGAATGCTGCAGTTTAAAGCAATAGATTCACAATAAGACAGATTCAGACTTTAAATGCTTTACAATGTGTGTAAAAAATGTACTTAGGCTTGAAAGAGAGAGAAAAAGGAATATATACAGTTATATAAACAAATAGTTTTTAAAAATAAAGTCTTTAAAGAGACAGTAAAGGTAGTATAAAAAATAAGCCACGTAAAGAAGGATATTACACATAGAATCTGGATTGTGTTGTCTTTGGGATTCTTAACTGCAGAAAAAAAATTGATTGTAAAAGCTGTTGAGTTAAGCCAATGTGTGTGTGTGGGGGGGGGTGTATTTGTTTTCCGACACAGGGTTTCTCTGTGTAGCTTTGTGCCTTTCCTGGAATTCACTTGTTAGCCCAGGCTGGCCTCAAACTCACAGAGATCCTCCTGGCTCTGCCTCCCGAGTGCCAGGAGGTGGTGGCCCATGCCTTTAATCCAATAAGTATATTTTAAAGATACCTTGACTTCAAATTTTGGATGTAAGGATATGTTGCTTTGGAAAGGAGGCTCTGCTTTTGTTTCCACAGAAAGCCAGAGGCTATGGATTTGTTCCAGATTAAGATACATCAGGTTTGACCAGCCAAGACCCCCTGATAGGTCTTCAATGACACCATGGCCAAGATGATCCAACATCCAGAATGGTTTCAAGGCAACTGGCTCAGATGATGCACCCTCACAGACTGCTCCATAATCCTAAAATTTTCTTTGTGTCCCCATAAGGTACAGCACACCCCTCCAGCAGGAATTAGTAAGAGAAGTTACGCCCAAATTCCCAAATATACCAAACTGGCTTTGGAGATGGAATTGGCTCACTCCTTCTCTAAACCCAGGCATATTGCTAAAAAAGAAAAGGTTAAAAGATCTTGTGTCCCAAATCAGAAGAGCCCGCTGGTGTGGGACAGAGAAAAAACAATATTTTTATTTAAAGCAGGTTGATTATAAATACAATCTCTTTCTAAAGAAGAAAAGGGGATACGATATAGATATGATAGGGTGAAAGGGTAGATTAATGAACCTATTTTTAAAGAGCAACAACTTATTTGAAATGTTTTACATTGCTATGGATTTTAGTTTATTGATACAAGTTTAAACTTAATTTTATTATACTGTATGTATACTTTTACTCTTGTTTAAAGTATTATGTTTATACAATTCATTTAAATTGTAATGGAACAATTAGTCTTCTATGATAGTCAAACTTATAGTCACGTTAATTAAGTTTTCTAGGTATACAGAGATATATTTCAGATAGACGGGTAATCTTCAAATACTTCAAAGACCTACAGAATATGGCATTTAAAATGTTTTAAAAATTTAGACTTTCTGGACAGTGAGACATGTCTGCTCCTGACAACACCAATTTACTTCAGAGAGGAGGATGGGCATCGAAGACACTCCATATAGAGTTTATTTTCACCTTCACAAAAATAGCCATTTGGGCAAGAAACTGTTCTTGTCTTGACTGCTTGATCAACTGGACATGCAGGACCCATAGGAAGGTGACCACTGAACTTTGCTTGGCAAAATGGTCCTTCAGGTTCCTGCTTCACAGAGGAAACTGCCAGACATTCTACAGGACACAGAGAAAAATGACAGAGAGACTCTAGCCCTGTGGGCTTAAGACAGATGCCCCAACTTTACAAGAGAACTTTGGATGACTGTCTAGGCTGCTAGCTGTCTCTGTCTACCCTGCAAGACTCCCGAAAGTTGCTTGCATCCTTTTCCCATTTCTCAGGCCATATTATATCCCTCTGAGGTCTTTGATGTAGTTGAAGACTAGTTATAAATTTCCTTAGTTATGATAAAAGATAAGTTAGATATGAAACCTTAGACTCACAAATAGATAGATAGGGTATCTTCTTTAATTTTGCCAAATACAAATAGTCTAGTTATTCTAAATAGACTAGATATTGTAACTGTAATTCTTGCTTGATAAATGTTTTGTTATCAATAATTTTACTATGTGAAAGTTAAAACCTTCCTTTTTTAAAAAAAGAAAAGGGGAAGTGCTGTGGGATAGTCTGTATGTTAAATGTGTTGCTCTGATTGGTTAATAAATAAAACACTGATTGGCCAGTAGCCAGGCAGGAAGTATAGGTGGGACAAGCAGAGAAGAGAATTCTGGGAAGTAGAAGTCTGAGGAGAGAGACACTGCCAGTTGTGGCCATGACAAGTGAGACGTAAGGTACTGGTAAGCCACGAGCCACGTGGCAAAGTATAGACTAATAGAAATGGGTTAATTTAAGATATAAGAACAGTTAACAAGAAGCCTGCCACAGCCATACAGTTTGTAAGCAATATAAGTCTCTGTGTGCTTACTTGGTTGGATCTGGGCAGCCGTGGGACTGGTGGGTAAGAGAGAATTGTCCTGACTGTGGGCCAGGCAGAAAAACTCTAGCTACATTTCTTTATTCTTTAGTACTCACAGGGTATTGACACATAAAGAATAGAAACTAATATTTAGCAATGAAATATCTTCAAATACATTTACCATTCACAAATTACTAGAACAGCATTATGAAGTAAAAATATTTATGCTAGCCTGGATTATGAGAAAATCAAGAACTAATAATCTTGGCCTTGTCATTGTGGTTCAAACTAAACTTAATTCACTATGTTTTCAGACCTTCCAAATTCTGTATAAGATGATTGATTATTAATATTGATCATCCTACTTTCATCAATCTTTCTCTTCTTTGATGGTTGGGAAGTGAAATGTACATTATTTTCCATTTATATTTTTCTTTAGAAGGAAACACTGATTTAATTACTAGTGCGATCCTTATCAAGGTAGCTGTGAAACTGCTTTAGAAACTCATTTGTCCATTATTCACACTCAATTAAAATGCAACTTATGATTCACACAAACCCTCACTCTAGGGCTCCAGGTTACATATACCTCTAGGAGTTCATGGTTATGAAGTAATTTTAACAGGAATATTACATATTTAATAAAAGCCTTCTTCGATGTCAGAAAATGGAAAAATCTCCCATGCTCATGGATAGGCAGGATTAACATAGTAAAAATGGCAATCCTACCAAAAGCAATCTACAGATTCAATGCAATCCCCAGCAAAATACCAACATAATTCTTCACAGACCTGGAAAAAATAATACTCAACTTCATATGGAAAAACAAAAAACTCAGGATAGCCAAAAGAATCCTGTACAATAAAAACAACCTCTGGAGGCATCACAATCGCTGACCTCAAGCTCTACTATAAAAACTGACATGTGGAACAATGGAATCGAATGGAAGACCCTGATATTAATCTGCACACCCATAAACATATAATTTTTGACAAAGAAGCCAAAACTGTACAATGGAAAAAGAAAGCATCTTCAACAAATGGTGCTGGCATAACTGGATATCAACGTGTAGAAGGCTGCAAATAGATCCATATCTGTCACCATTGACAAAACTTAAGTCCAAGTGGATCAAAGACCTCAACATAAATCCAGCTACTCTGAACCTGATAGAAGAGAAAGTAGGAAATAGTCTTGAACGCATAGGCATAGGAGATCACTTCCTAAATATAACACCAGTAGCACAGACACTGAGAGAAACAATCAATCAATGGGACCTCTTGAAACTGAGAAGCTTTTGTAGAGCAAAGGATACGGTCAACAAGGCAAAGCAACAGCCTACAGAATGGGAAAAGGTCTTCACCAACCCCACATCTGACAGAGGGATGATATCCAGAATATATAAAGAACTCAAGAAATTAGACATCAAAACGCCCACCAGTCCAATTAAGAAATGGGCTATAGAACTAAACAGAGAATTCTCAACAGAGAAAGCTCAAATGGCTGAAAGACATTTAAGGAATTGCTCAACATCCTTAATCATCAGGGAAATGCAAATCAAAAGGACTCTGAGATACCACCTTGCACCTTTCAGAATGGCTAAGATCAAAACCACTGAAGACAGCTTATACTGGAGAGGATGTGGAGCTAGGGGAACTCTCTTCCACTGCTGGTGGGAATGCAAGCTTGTACAACCACTTTGGAAATCAATATGGTGCTTTCTTAGAAAATTGGGAATCATTCTCCCCCAAGATCCAGCTATACCACTCTTGGGCATATACCCAAGGAATGCTCAATCATATCACAAGGGCACTTGCTCAGCTATGTTCATATCAGCATTGTTTGTAATAGCCAGAACCTGGAAACAACCTAGATGCCCTTCAAATGAAGAATGGATAAATAAATTGTGGTACATATACACAATGGAATACTACTCAGCAGAGAAAAACAATGACATCATGAGGTTTGCAGGCAAATGGATGGATCTAGAAAAAATCATCCTGAGTGAGGTAACCCACACTCAGAAAGACAAACACGGTATGTACTCATTCATAGGAGGATACCAGATGTAAAACCAAGATGACTAGACTGCTACTCACAACTCCAGGGAGGCTACCTAGAAAACAAGACCCTAAGAAAGACACAGGGATTGCCCAATGACAGAGAAATGGATGAGATCTACATGAGCAACCTGGACGTGAGTGGGGGCAATGAAGGGCAAGGGTCAAGGGAAAGAGAGCTTAGGGGAGTGGGAGATCCCAGCTGGTTCAAGAACAGAGAGGGAGAACAAGGCATAAGAGACCATGATAAATGAAGATCACATGAGAATAGGAAGAAGCAAAGTGCTAGACAGGTCCACAGAAATCCACAAGGATACCTCCACAATAGACTACTGGCAATGGTCGAGAGAAAGCCCAAACTGACCTACTCTGGTGATAGGATGGCCAAACACCTTAATTGTCAAGCTAGAAATCTCATCCAATGACTGAGGGAACCAGATGCAGAGATCCACGGCCAGGTCCCAGGTGGAGCTCCAGGACTCCAATTGGTGAGAAAGAGGAGGGTTTGTATGAGTGAAAATTGTTGAGACCAAGGTTGGAAAAAGCACAGGGACAAATAGCCAATTGAATGGGAACACATGACCTATGAACCAATAGCTGAGGAGCCCCCAACTGGATCAGGCCCTCTGGATAAGTGAGACAGTTGATTAGCTTGATCTGTTTGGGAGGCATTCAGGCAGTGGGACCGGGTCCGGTGCTCATTGCATGAGCTGGCTGTTTGAAACCTGGGGCTTATGCAGGGTCACTTGGCTCGGCCTGGGAGGAGGGGACTGGACCTGCCTGGACTGAATCTACCAGGTTGAACTCAACCCTCAGGGGAGTCTTTGCCCTGAAGGAGATGGGAATTGGGGGTGGGCTGGGGGGAAGGCAGGGGGGGGGGCGGGAGGGGGGGAGAACAAGGGAATTCGTGGCTGATATGTAAAATTAAATTATAAAATAAAAAAAGAAAAAACAAAAGCCTTCTCCTATTTCAAATCCTACAATGTAAGTATATATTATTTTTAAATCAAAACTTAAATGTTACTATATTGTTTGAATCATCATTTCCAAAACTGGTGGCTAATTGGGGAAAATCACATATTTTTTAACTAAATGAAGAGTTTTAAATATATTCTTAATGGACTCAAATGAAAACATGGTGCAAACTCTCCATAATGCGAATTTTGATGAACAGATTACATATGTCTAAATTTCCACAATTTCTTGTTAGTCTGAATATAGAAGCAAAAACAGAAATATAGGAGATGCTCTCATATATGGTCATAAAATAGGAACATAGAACATACCTGCATTTATGCTAAAAGTAAAGGCAACTGGGAGACTCCCAGATCACTGAAATCACTAACCGGAACCATTATGTATTTAGGTGTATTGCCAGAGCTGTGTTTTAAAATCACTCCAATGTTCATTTATTTCTGCAAACAATCCTCGGGCAAACATCAAACATCTTCTACTATCGGAGACCAGCACTCAATCTTCTACCACTATGTGTTTCCAGGCCATTCTCTTCATTGGCCACCACAACCTGAAGGGACTTGCTGCTTACTTGAAGGTTAAGGAAAGGAACTTTCATACATATAAAATGGATGCCAACCCAGACCAACTTTCTATATGAAACTGTGATAGGTAGACTACTGCTGCATTTGAACAAAAATCATAAAAAAATAAATTTCACTAAGGTGCCTTTTACCTTAACAACAGAGGTACTGTCATTGTCTTCTATTGTAGTCCCAGGGACATCAGGATCAGGTTTGTCAGAGAGCCTTTAGGAAAAAAACATGCAATAATGGCAGGATTTGGTCATCTGAGAAACTCTGGAGAAAAGATCCAGTACTAATGTATTAAGTGACATTTCTACATTTATGTAATTCAAAGTCATCCTATGTTTTAAAACTTTTGGTTGACTGTGTGAGCTTTAACTTATTTCAATCTATAAACCATTCAACAAAGACTCACTGATAGTCCCAGTCTTTTAAAAAAGTCAGCAGCTTAGGAGATGGCTCAGAAAATAAGAGTGCTTGCTGCCTACACACAAGGACTTGGGTTTAAATCTGCATCATACGTGTAAAAAAATTGGGCATGCCCTATAACAAAACTTCTTTCTAAAATTCCAAAAACAGTTTTCTTTGAAAGTTAACAACCTCATTTTCTGAGAGTCACTTTTCCTCCCCTGTGAATAGAAACATAAATCCATAATCCAAAATCATGAGAGTTCTCATGTTGATTCTAGAGTCAGGCAGACTAGGGAAAGCACAGTAGGAATAAAAACATCTTGTTAGAGTTTTAGGATTTAAGTCTGTACTCCATTTCTTTTTACTAGCACATTCATGTTTATGTGTCACATATTATGTAACAATACAAAATTCCATTGGTTTGAAAGGATGTTTCAATAGCTGTTTCACTTGGCATCAAGCCTGATGACCTGAGTTGGAGCCCCACTCACATGGTAGAAAGAGAAATACAAATCCCGTTATTGTCCTTTGATTTATACACACACACACACACACACACACACACACACACACACACACACACACACACACACACATACACACACACTGTGTCATGTCCAAAACATTGAAAATAAGTAAAATATTTTAATCAAAATAGCATGTCATTAACATTCTTATTTGCAGGAACCTTGTATGCTGTCACATTTAGGATTTGATCTTTTCTCTTCAGGAACTTGACCTTTAAACTGTGTACTGTGTTTCACAATAGACATATGAGAGCTGATAGGTTTAATGACTGGCAATAGTAGACAGTGACTTGGTGATGATGCTCTTTCTTTGACCCTTCCATTGTGCCAATTTGATGTTTCAAATCTGATAAATAAAAACATTTTGAAAAAAAACTGGGCATGCATTTGCAGCCCTAGGTCTGTGGGTGGCAGAGAAAGGGCATCATGTGGGCTTGTTGGCTGCAAGTCTAGCTCCAAGTTCTTGAGAGACCTTATATCAAGTGGAAAAGATAGAGAATGATAGAGCAAGATACCAATATCCTCCTCTTACCTCTAAGCCTGCACACAGACATATGCAACACACACACAGAGACAGAGAGACAGAGAGACAGAGACAGAGAGAGAGACAGAGAGACAAAGAGAGAGACAGAGACAGAGAGAGACAGAGACAGAGAGAGACACAGACAGAGACAGACAGAGAGAGAGAGTCATTCACCAATATATTGACTTTTGCCTGTACAAATTGCCTCTCTTAAAGTTGGAGCTGATAATTCCCCTAATGAGTACATACATTTGCTACCTGAACTGAAATGAATCCACTGCTAAAACAAGACAGAAGGTTGTCAGCACCTTCCCCAATGGCTGACTCTGGTTGAAGACTAAGCACTCTATGCCCTGTCCATTGTCTACACCTGGGCGAAGACTAATTATTTATGTAAACTGATAAAGAGTATTGGGTACCGAAAGCATATCTGCTACAGAGACCTCTTTAAGGGGTTCAAATCACATTCACATCTTTGTGTGTGTGTGTGTGTGTGTTTGCACATGTGTATAGATACATGTGCTGGTGTTTGTGTATGTGTGGAGGACAGTGGACATCAGTGTGCTTCCTCCTCGGGTACCATCCACCATACACAGGTGTCTCACTGCACAAGAAAACAAATCCATTATTCTATTTGGTTTTCAGCAAGCGATCGGAATAACTGTAAGTCTGCCTCCCCAGTGATGGATGGACAAGCGTGTGCAATCATGCCTGGGCTTTTATTTGTGTGCTTGAATCAGTGTCTCATGTTTACAGAAGATGCACTTCACTGACAGGGCTGTCTCCCCAGCCCCAAACTGGGACCTTTCAACAGACACCTTGACATTTTCAGGTCCTCCAACTAGGCAGTCTAAACAGCAACACATTTTCAGGACTCTCTTCAATTCCCAGTTTTAATGTGCTTTTGTGATCATTTTAGTGTCTCTTAACTTGAGTTTCCCTGTTATCCTTGTCACATCTGCCACACACCCCATTGTTTTCACCGCTTTTCTAGAACCCTCGCTGCTACCCAAACTAATGTTCTTCAAGCTCCACTTTCCACTGTAAACTCAGTCCCATCCTCCTTTAGGAGGTTAACCTGCTAAGCCCACACTTACCTCCTCCATGGGTTTCATTTCCTGTGCTCTCCCATTTTATTACTAAACACTCACACACCTGTAGATAAATGAGGAGACTACCAGGTGGGTTTTCAGACTACCAGCTTTACAACTCAGAAGCTAGAGTAAAATCTCATTTGTGACATGTGCTTTGTCGACATAAATTACTTTCATGTTTGAACTTCAGGCCTCCCCAAAGGAAGCATCACTTGGGAAGGAAATGAAACACAAGAAATACTAACACGTATTCTAAGAGTCCTTAAAATCCTGAAATTCTAGATGTTTTTAATCTGTGTACTGATGAAAATGAATATTTAATTTTCAAAAATAAAAAAATAGAAAAGAAAAATGCTTTTTAAAAAAATCAAGGAAGGGTGTGGTTCTAGAAACAGAAATCTACAACATTAGTAAGTAATCAATTACAAATATCCTTTAAGTCAAAAGTTAGTACTTAATGCCTTTAATCCCAGAACTCGGAAGGCAGAAGATAATGTATTTCTATGATTTTTGAGTCTATCCTTGGTTACAAAGTGAGTTCTAGGCCATCTAGGGATATTTAGAGAACCCTCTTTCTCTTAAAAAAATAAATAAACAACTCCTCTAAGCTAATGCTAACTAGTATTCATAGGCCATGATCTACATGGCCTATGTAGATCTACATATAATCTACATATTGATACTCTTCATTCATCTACAAAGGTCACCTGATTCTTCCTATGTAAAAACTATTAATGTCTGCCATATCTGCCTTAAAAACTTCAGCGATAAAACATGAGGTGTGAGATCCAACTGCAGTTGTCAAAATTATTCACATAGGCTGTCGGGCTATATAACCCAGCTTCTGAGGATAGACCACAGCCAAGTCACACAACTTAACTTTCTGAATTGATATGAGGTGGTTCTGCACTTTGATCTGTACAGAAGGGCAAGAGATGCATTGCAGAGCCAGGACCATAGACCAAATAATCAGGGCAGCAGTTGTCTAAGCAGTTCTAAAGAGGGTTTAGTAACATAGATACTTTGCAAACTGGCTGTGGACACAGCAAGCATTGAACACATAGTATTGTGTCTATCTCAAGGTACACTCAATAACAATACTTCCTTATCTTTGGACTCACCACATAGTTTTAATTTATATAGTCTTACCTGGATAAAGACTTCTGTTCGATATTGTTATCCACTTCTAAATAGAAATGAAAAATATATTTTATAACAATATATTGTTATATCTATAGGCCACCTGCAGATCTTTTTCTGATCTCTTTGTTCTCCCAGACCAAATCCTTCAGTCTTATCCTTAGTGATACAAGAGAACCAGCTCCAGTGTCTCATCCTCCCACCCCACCCCATCTATATCTTCTGTGGATCCCATAGACTATCCACTCCTAACATCCCTCCCCAATTCATTGTACCCCAGCCCTCAACTTAAGCAGGTGCCTCCTATTGAGATACAGGCCACACCTGCCAGAAAACTAGGTAGGCTGCCCACAGACCTTCTCAGCTCTCTCTCTCTCTCTCTCTCTCTCTCTCTCTCTCTCTCTCTCTCTCTCTCTTTCTCTTTCTCTTTCTCTTTTCCTGTAGACCTAATCACTCAGTCTCTTCTTCAGAACATCAACAGATCACCAATTACAGCCTCCTTTCCTCCCAGCCCACCTCTCCTGTGGAACCCACAGACAATCTCCTCCTAACCTCACTCTCCCCAACTCATCATTGCATTCCAGTATCCAATACCAGCAGCCATTCCCTGTGAATACACCAGCTGAGAAGGCCTGTAAAACAGGCAATACACAGCTATCACACTCTATGAAAATCCAGAAAAGAAACAAACAAAGAAAAACAACAACAACATAACACCTACCCAATTGACAAACCCAGAAATCAACACCTAGACTTATAATCATCCCAAACCCAGATGCCTAGATGTTAGCATTAGAACACGTTCAATAACAGCCAGGGCAATATATCCCCACCAGAGCTCAGCTATCCTACCACAGTGGGCACTGAATATTCCAACATAACTGAAGCACAAGATAAAGACCTTGCAAGCAACCATATGAAGATGACAGAGGTCCTTAAAGAGTAAATGAATGAAGCCTTTAAAGAAATCTAGGAAAATGCAAACAATTGGAAGACAAGAATAAATCCCCTAAAGAAAACCAAGGGAAAATACAAAAAAAAAAAACACTTAAAGAAAAAAATATAAAACTGTTCAAGACCTAAAAATGAAAATAGAAGCAATAAATAACATACAAACTGAGAAAATTCTACAAATAAAATTTTTAGGAATTTGAACAGGAACTACCAACAGAATACAAGAGATAGAAGAGAGAATCTCAAGCATTGAAGATACAATATAAGAAATGGATAGACCAGTTCAAAAATGTTAAACCTAACATATTCCTGATACAAAACATCCAGGAAATATGGAACACTATGAAAAGACCACACCTACAAATAATAGGAATAGAGTTTGGAGAAGAATCCCAGGTCAAAGGCCTGGAAAATATTTTTAAAAAATCATAGAAGAAAATTTTCCTAATATAAAGAAGAAGTTGCTTATAAGGGTACAATCAGCAAACAGAACACCATATAGATTGCCATACAATAATCAAAACACTAAATATACCAAACAAAGACAGAACATTACAACTTACAAGGGAAGAAACCAAGTACCATATCAGTACCATATCAGGGAAGACTTATTAGAATTGTACCTGAATTCTCAACGGAGTCTCTAAAAGCCAGAAGGGCCTGGACAGATGTCCTGCAGATCCTAAGAGACAAAAGATGCCAGCCCAGACTAATATTCTTAGCAAGAATTTCATTAGATGGAGAGAATAAGATATTTATGATAAAGACAATATCTATAAATCCTGCCCTACAGAAGGTGCTAGAAGGAAAACCCCAATGTAAGGAGGTTAAGTATACAAATGAAAACACAGGGAATAAATAATCTCACACCAGCAAAACCAAAAGACATGTTCAAATACTCAAACACACACACCACCAACTGCAACAACAAAGGACAGTAATCAACAATCACTGGTCATTGATATCTGCCAATATTAATGGTCTCAATTCCCCACACACAAAAAAAAGACATAGATTAACAGAAAGGATACAAAAACAGGATCTATAATTCTGTTGCATCCAAGAAATACACCTCAAGACAGAGCCGGCCAGGACCCGACTAGACTAAGAGTTGAGTCTTTATCCTCATACCCGAACACACCAGCCCCTAGGCTTTGGGCCCAAGGGCACAACCCTTCGCCCCTACACCACCACCCATTGCAGTCCTAGTTTCAGGCCAGTTGGCAGGCAGACCTCCTGCAGACAGATCAGACTACCACTATCTACCAAGTGCTAAGACTGAAGCTACTCCCTGAGACAAAGCCCACTAGCACCAATTGGACTAAGAGCTGCTCCATGAGACAAAGAGTCCATCAGCATCAACGAGACCAAGAGCTCCCACTAGACAAAGAGTATCGATCAGACCAAAAGAGACTCGCTCAGACACAAACTCCATTTGCACCAAGTGGAGAAAGAGATGGGTAGATGCCAGTGCAAAAATACAGTCAACAGCATAAAAACTATTATGGCTCCATCAGAACCTACATCAACAAGACCCAAACATCCCAACACAGAAGAAACAGAAGATATCGACCATAAAAATGACTTTAAGAAGATATTAGAGATCTTAAAACAGGAAAAGAAAATTTCCCTTAAAGAAATCGAGGAAAAGTCAAATAAAAAAATGGGAAGAAATCAGTAAATCCCTTAAAAGCCAAGAGAAAGCAACTAAACAAGTGAGGGAAACAGTTCAAGATTTGAAAACTGAAGTGGAGACAATAAAGAAGGCACTAACTGAGGGAATGCTGGAAGTGGAAAATCTGAGTGAATGAACAGGAACTACAGATGCAAGTATAACCAACAGAGGGCAAGAGATGGAAGAGAGGATCTCTGGCATTGAAGATACTTTAGAGGAAATAGATTCATCAGTCAAAGAAAACACTAAAGCCAACAAAATCATGACTCAAAATGTCCAGGAAATTTGGGACACCATGAAAAGACCAAACCTAAGAATCATAGGGATAGAAGGAGAAGAATACCAACTCAAAGGCACAGAAAATACATTCAACAAAATCATAGAAGAAAACTTTCCCAACCTAAAGAAGGAAATGCCTATAAGATAAAAGAAGGTTACAGAACACCAAATAGACTGGATCCAAAAAGAAAGCCCCCTTGCCACATGATAATCAAACCCCTAAACATACAGAATAAAGAAAAAAACATTAAGAGCTGCAAAGGAAAAAGGTCAAGTAACATATAAAGGCAGACCCATAAGAATAGCACCTGACTTCTCAATGGAGACTCTAAAAGCCAGAAGGTCCTGGACAGATGTAATGTAGACACTAAGAGACCTTGGATACCAACCCAGACTATTATACTCAGCAAAACTCTCAATCAACATAGATGGAGTAAACAAAATAGTCCATGATAAAACCAGATTTAAACAATATCTTTCCACAAATCCAGCCCTACAGAAAGCACTTGAAGGAAAAATCCAACCTAAGGAAGTTAGATACACCCATGAAAACACAGTCAATAGATAGTCCCACACCAACAAATACCAAAGAAGGGAAACATACAACACTACCACCAAAAAATAACAGGAATTAACAATAACTGGTCATTAACATGCATTAATATCAATGGTCTCAATTCACCTATAAAAAGACACAGGCTGACAGAATGGATATGAAAATAAGATCCAACCATTTGCTGCATACAAGAAACACACCTCAATTTCAAAGACAGACACTACCTCAGAATAAAAGGCTGGGAAAAAAACTGTCCAATCAAATGGATTTAAGAAACAAGCTGGTGTAGCTATCCTAATATCTAACAAAATAGACTTCAAACTAAAATCAATCCAAAGAGATCAGAAAGGGCATTACATATTTATCACAGGGAAAATCCAACAAGATGAAGTCTCAATTCTGAATATTTATGTCCCAAATACAAGGGCACCAACATTCATAAAAGAAACATTACTAAAGCTTTAATCACACATCAAACCCCTTACACTAGTAGTAGGAGACTTCAACAGCCCACTCTAAACAATGGACAAGTCTGCCAGACAGAAACTTAACAGAAAAATAAGGGAACTAACAGACATTATGACTCAAATGGACTTAATAGATATCTACAGAATATTCCACCCTAACACAAAAGAATATGCCTTCTTTTCAGCACCCCAT
Source organism: Peromyscus californicus insignis (assembly GCF_007827085.1). Classification (NCBI taxonomy): domain Eukaryota; kingdom Metazoa; phylum Chordata; class Mammalia; order Rodentia; family Cricetidae; genus Peromyscus; species Peromyscus californicus. The sequence goes on from NW_026294534.1 coordinate 60,596,241, forward strand.
GGAACCTTCTCTGAAATGGACCACATGCTTGGTCACAAAGCAAATCTCAATAGATACTAAAAATTCAAGTAACCTTCTGTATCTTATCAGACCACCGTGGCTTATTCATAATAGCAAGAACCAGGAAACAACCTAGATGCCCCTCAACTGAAAAATGGATAAAGAAAATGTGGCACATATATACAATGGACTACTACTCAGCAGTAAATAAAACAATGACATCATGAAATTTGCAGGCAAATGGATGGAACTAGAAAATATCATCCTGAGTGAGGTAACCCAGACTCAGAAGGACAAACAGTACATACTTACTCATAAGTGGATACTAGATGTGAGGGAAGGGATGGCCAGACTGCAACCCATAGCTCCAGAGAGGCTACCTAACAGGGAAAGACCCTAGGAGGGACACGTGGATGATCCAGCAAAGGAGAAGTGGATGAGATCTACATGAGCGGACTGTGTGTGGGGGTTGCGGAGGATGAGCAGTGGGGGTGAGAACATAGGGAAATGGGAGGGTCGAGCTGGAACGGGGACAGAGTGGGAAGGTAGGGAGGGAGATACCATGATAGATGAGGACATCATGAGAATAGGAAGAGGCAGGGTTCTGGGGAGGCTCTCAAGAATCCACAAGGACGATCCCACCTTAGACTGCTGGCAGTGGCCCAGGGGGGTACCTGGACTGGTCTACCCTGGTGACCAGTCTAGCAAATAGCCTAACTGTCATCATAAAGCCTTTGTCCAGTGACTGATGGAGGCAGATTCAGAGATCCATGGCCAGGCACCAGGCTGAGCTCTGGAAATCCAATTGATGAGAGAGAGGAGGGATTCTGCAGGCAGGGGACATCAAGATCATGATGGGAAGACATGCAGAGATGACTGGCCACACTAGTGGAAGCCCATGAACTGTAGACTAGTGGCTGTGGAGGCCCCACGGGACTGGACTAGGCCCTCTGGATATGGAAGATGGTTGTTTGGCTCAAACTGTTTGGGGGGCACCCAGGTAGGGAGATCGGGATCCATCCATGGTGTATGGGCAGGCTTTTGGGAATCCGGTTCCTGCGGTGTGATGCCTTGTGCAGCCTAGGTGCAGTGGACCTGCCTATGCTCAGAGTGCTGGGCTCTGCTGACTCCCCATGGGAGACCTTGATTTGGGAGATGTAGGGATGTGGGGTGGCTTGAGAGAGAGAGGGCTGGGTGGGGGTAGGAGGAGGTAGGAAGTGGGATCTGTGGGTGGTATGTGAAGTGAGTAGAAAATTTCTTAATAAAGAAAAATGAAAAAAAGAAAAGAAAAGAAAAAAGGAGAAATAAAACCCAGAAATCAAGGAAGTCCAGAGGACCATGAGACCTAGTTTAAGAACCTGTACTCCAATAACTTGGAAAACACAAAATAAAAGGATATTTTTGTTGATGTGTACCACTTACCAAAGTTAAATAAAGATCAGATAAATAATTTAAACAGAGCTATAGGCCCTAGTGAAATAGAAGCAGCTATTAAAAATCTCCCAAGCAACTGCTCTCACCCAATGTGAGGTTGAACTGTCGACCTTGTGTACATCCTACCTCACAAATGAGTCTGTCAGATATGCTAAGCCTATAGGCTGAAGATGATGCCCCAACACTGTGGAGAAACCTCAGGTGACTGTCCAGGCAGCTGGCTGTTTCTGCCAACTCACAAATTTTTTGGAAGTTGCTTGCATGCACTTTCTGTTTTTATTTTTGTTAGCTAATATTATTTCCTTCTTGGGTCTCTGAGGGAGTTGAAGATTAGTTAGTTATAGTTGAAGGTTAGTTAGTTATAGTTGAAGATTAATTAGGATAGAAAGTGAATTAGATACATTTTGGACTTAACAAAATAGGATAGATAATGAAATTATTTTCTCTGAATTTGTCAAATACAAATGGACTAGACATTGTTTAGACATTTATTACTTGTATATATTGTATATAGTCATTGTACTTTTGTATATAATTTTTCTTTTGTTAGTTATAACCTTTTTCTTTTTTTTCCTTTTTATTAAAATAGAAAAGGGGAAAAAAAAATAAATAAATTTTAAGATTGAAAAAAAAAAAAAAAAAAAAAAAAAAAAAAAAAAAAAAAAATCTCCCAAGCAGAAAAACCCAGGCCAGAGAGTTTTATTGCAGAATTTTCTCAGTCTTCAAAGAATAATTAATGCCAATACTCCTTAAATTATTCCACCAAATAGGAACCAAAAGAAGGTTGTCAAACTTATTTAAGAGGCTGCAGTCACCCTGATACCCAAACCACACAAAGATTCTGGTCATCAGCTTTTAGAGAGAAAGAAAAACATATTTCACAACAAGTATAGAAAATTATAGCAGAATAAAATGAAAAGACTAGTAATTTCTTAGTATGCATTGCATTGAGCCTCTCCTATAGCATATTCCTGAGTGAATATTCATGAATAGACAATTAATACTTATTCCTCTTTTTATATTTCCAATACAAGGAAAAAACATTAATTTATTGAATGTCAATACTTAAAAATAAACCACTATGCACAATGGCCATGAACCTAGCTGACTACCTTCAGACACACAGAAAGTGGCATCCTTACCAGAATCAGTGTCATAACATAACTGTATCAAAGAAGCAGCATGTTGTAGTAGTTGTTGTTGCTTACCACTGAATTGTGTCCAGCGAATACTGAGTACATGTTTTCAATTTGTAAAGAAACAAGCTTCTCCAGCTACTTAGTTAAAATTGTTCAGTTAAGCTCCACCCATTATAGCCTCAGCAGCTGGTCATCAGGCAAGTCTCCTGTGGTCAGCCTGCTCCACCACCATCCCCAGTGGCATCGGAGGGCCCCGGAGGCACAGCCCCCACCTGCACCAATTGGAGGAAGAAGTGAGTGGCTGCTCTCCCAGCTGGACAGCTCTGTACCCTAGGCCATAGGACCTGGGGCACTTTCCACGCACCTCCTGACCCATCACAGACTATAATTACCCCAAACCCAGTAGATGGCAGTGTAATAATACATTCAACAACATAAAGAGCAACATGGCATGACCAGAACCTAGTGGTTCCACAATAGCAAGACCTAAACATCCCAATGCAGATGAAGCAGAAGAAAGCGATTTTAAAAATAACCTTATGAAAATGATAGAGGCCCTTAGGGTAGAAATAAAAAAATTCCCTTAAAGAAATCAATGAAAAGACAAACAAACAATTGGAAGAAATCAATAAATCCCTTAAGGAAAGCAGAGAAAAAAATAAAAAAATGTGAAGGAAACAGTTCAAGACTTGAAAATTGAAATAGAGGCAATAAAGAAAACACAAACCAGGAGAATTCTGGAAATGGAAAATCTGGATAAACAAACAGGAACTACAGATGCAAGCATCACCAACAGAATATGAGAGATAGAAGAGAGAATCTCAGGCATTGAAGATATGATAGAGGAAATAGATTCATCAGTCAAAGAAAATGTCAAATCCAACAAATTCTTAACACAAAACATCCAGGAAATCTGGAACAACATGAAAGACCAAACCTAAAAATAATACAAATAGGAGAGGGATAATAATTTCAGCTCAAAGGAACAGAAAATATATTCAACAAAATCATAGAAGAAAAACTTTCCCAACCTAAAGAAGGACATGCTTATGAAGGTACAAGAAGCTTACAAAACACCAAATAGACTGGACCCAAATAAAATACCCTCACCACATAATAATAAAAATACTAAACATATCAATTAAAGAAAGAATATTAAGAGCTGCAAAAGAAAAAGGTCACACAACATATAAGGTAGACCTATCAGAAAAACACCTAGCTCCTCAATGGAGACTGTGAAAGCCAGAAGGTCTTGACCAGATGTTTTGCAGCCATTAAAGACCACAGATGTCAGCCAGGACTACTATACCCAGCAAAACTTTCAGTCACCATAGATGGAGAAAACAAGATATCCCATGACAAAACCAAATGTGAACAATGCCTATCCACAAATCCAGCCCTTCAGGAAGTACTAAAAGGAAAACTTCCACACGAGGAATTTAGCTACACCCACAAAAACACAGGCAATAAATAATCTCACATTTGCAAATCCAAAAGAAGGGAAACACACATACTAACAAAACCAAAAATAACTGAAATTAATAATCACTCACCATTAATATCCCTTAATATCAATGGATTCAATTCACCTACAGAAAGATATAGGCTAACAGAATGAATTAAAAAAAAAAGATCTTTCTGCTGCATACAAGAAACACATCTCAACTTCAAAGACAGACATTACCTTAGAGTAAAGGGTTGGGAAAAGTTTTTCCAATCAAATGGACCTAAGAAGCAAGCTGGTGTAGCTATCCTAATATCTAACAAAATAGATTTCAAAATAAAATTAATCAAAAGAGAAGGGGAAGAACATTTCATACTCATCAAAGAAAAAATCCATCAAGATGAATGTCAATTCTGAATATTTATGCCCCAAATACATTTGTAAAAGAAACATTACTAAAGCTTAAATCACACATCAAACTCCACACACTAATAGTGGGAGACTTCAACAACCCATTCACACCAATGGACAGGACTGCCAGAGAGAAACATAACACAGAAATGAGGGAACTAACAGATGTTACTATTCAAACTGACTTAACATATATCTGTAGAACATTTCACTCCAACACTAAAGAATAATACCTTCTTCTCAACACCTCAGGGAACCTTCTCTAAAATTGATCACATACTCAGTCACAAAGCAAATCTCAACAGATACAAAAAAAAATGGCCATCCCATCACCAGAGTAGGTCAGTTCGGGCTGTCTCTCGACCATTGCCGGCAGTCTGTTGTGTGGGTATCTTTGTGGATTTCTGTGGGCCTCTCTAGCACTTTGCTTCTTCCTATTCTCATGTGGTCTTCATTTACCATGGTCTCCTATTCCTTGTTCTCCCTCTCTGTTGTTGATCCAGCTGGGATCTCCCGCTCCCCCAAGCTCTCTTTCCCTCGACCCTCGCCTTTCATTACCCCCACTCATGTGCAGGCTGTTCATGTAGATCTCATTCCATTTCTCTGTCATTGGGCGATCCCTGTGTCTTTCTTGGGGTCCTGTTTGACCTACTCTGGTGATGGGATGGCCAAACACCCTAATTGTTGTGCTAGAAACCTCATCCAACTACTGAGGGATCTGGATGCAGAGATCCATGACTAGGCCCTGGGTGGATCTCTGGGAGTCCAATTAACGAGAATGAGGAGGGTTTATATGAGCGAGAATTGTTGAGACCAAGGTTGGATAAAGCACAGGGACAAATAGCCAAATGAATGGAAACACATGAACTATGAACCAATGGCTGAGGGGTCCACACTGGATCAGGCCCTCCGAATGGGTGAGACAGTTGATTGACTTGATCTGTTTGGGAGGCATCCAGGCAGTGGGACCAGATCTTGTGCTCATTGCATGAGTTGGCTGTTTGAAACCTGGGGCCTATGCAGGATTGTTTGGCTCGGCCTGGGAGGAGGGGACTAGACCTACCTGGACTGAGTCTACCAGGTTGACCTCAGTCTGTGGGGAAGGCTTTGCCCTGGAGGAGATGGGAATGGGGGGGGGGGGCGTTGGGGGGAAGGTGAGGGGGACGGGAGGGGGGGAGAACAAGGGAATCCGTGACCGATATGTAGAACTGAATTGTATTGCAAAATAAATTAAAATAAATTAAAAAAAAAATTTGCTGATCTAAAAAAAAAAAAAAAAATGGAATAACCCCCTGTTTCTTATCAGATCACCATGGCTTAAAGTTAGATTTCAACAACAACACAAACTGCAGAAAGCCTACAAACTCATGGAAACTGAATAATACTCAACTGAATCATCACTGGGTCAGGAAGAAATAAGAAAGAATTTCACCAATCTACATAAGTGAGACAGTTGTGTAACTTGATCTGCTTAAGGGGCCCCCTGGCAGTAGGATCAGGATCCATCCCTGGTGCATGAGCTGGCTTTTTGGAGCCCACTAACTATGGTGGGACACCTCTCACAGCCTTGATGCAGGGGGAGGGCCTTGGACCTGCCTCTATTGAATGCACCTGCCTCTACTGACTCCCCGTGGGAGGCCTTACCTTCTTGTAGGAGGGCATGAGGGGTGGATTGGGTCGGGGGAAGGCTGGAGGGACAGGAGGAGGAAAGAGGTGGATCTGTGATTAGTATGTAAAATGAATAAAAAATTCTTAATAAAAAAGAAAGAAATTCTCGGTAAGATTGCCATTTTTACTATGTTAGTCCTGCCTATCCAAGAGCATGGGAGATCTTTCCATTTTCTGACATCTTCTTCAATTTCTTTTTTCAGGGACTTAAAGTTCTTGTCATATAGGTCCTTCACTTGCTTGGTTAGTGTTACCCCAAGGTATTTTATGTCATTTGTGGCTATAGTAAAGGGTGATGTATCTCTGATTTCCTTCTCCACTTCTTTGTCCATTGTATATAGGAGGGCTACTGATTTTTTGAGTTGATCTTGTATCCTGCTATGTTGCTGAAGGTGTTTATAAGCTGTATCAGTTCCTTGGTGGAATCTTTGGGGTCGCTCAAGTATACTATCATGTCATCTGCAAATAGGGAAAGCTTGACTTCTTCCTTTCCAATTTGTATCCCCTTAATCTCCTTATGTTGTCTTATTGCTCTGGCTAGAACTTCAAGTACTATATTGAATAAGTATGGGGAGAGTGGATAGCCTTGCCTCGTTCCTGATTTTAGTGGAATTGCTTTGAGTTTCTCTCCATTTAATTTGATGTTGGCTGTTGGCTTGCTGTAAATTGCCTTTATTATATTTAGGTATGTTCCCTGTATTCCTGATCGCTCTAATACCTTTATCATGAAGGGGTGTTGGATTTTGTCAAATGCCTTTTCTGCATCCAGTGAGATGATCATATGGTTTTTTTCTTTGAGTTTGTTTATATGGTGTATTATATTGACGGACTTTCGTATGTTGAACCACCCTTGCATCCCTGGAATGAATCCTACTTGATCATGGTGGATAATTGTTTTGATGTGTTCTTGGAGTCTGTTTGCCAGTATTTTATTGAGAATTTTTGGCAATCTTACCAAAAGCAATCTACAGATTCAATGCAATCCCCATCAAAATACCAACACAATTCTTCACAGACCTGGAAAGAATAATACTCAAATTCATATGGAAGAACAAAAAACCCAGGATAGCCAAAGGAATCCTGTACAATAACACAACTTCTGGAGGCATCACGATCCCTGACTTCAAGCTCTACTATAGAGCTACAGTAATAAAAACAGCTTGGTACTGGCATAGAAACCGACATGTGAACCAATGGAATCGAATTGAAGACCCTGACATTAATCCGCACACCTATGAACATATAATTTTTGACAAAGAAGCCAAAAGTGCACAATGGAAAAAAGAAAGCATCTTCAACAAATGGTGCTGGCAAAACTGGATATCAACATGTAGAAGGCTGCAAATAGATCCATATCTATCACCGTGCACAAAACTTAAGTCCAAGTGGATCAAGGACCTCAACATAAATCCAGCTACTCTGAACCTGCTAGAAGAGAAAGTAGGAAGTAGTCTTGAACGCATTGGCATTGGAGACTACTTCCTAAATAGAACACCAGTAGCACAGACTCTGAGAGAAACAATCAATCAATGGGACCTTTTGAAACTGAGAAGCTTTTGTAGAGCAAAGAATACGGTCAACAAGGCAAAGCGACAGCCTACAGAATGGGAAAAGATCTTCACCAACCCCACATCTGACAGAGGACTGATATCCAGAATATATAAGGAACTCAAGAAATTAGACATCAAAATGCCCAACAGTCCAATTAAGAAATGGGCTATCGCCGGGCGGTGGTGGCGCACGCCTTTAATCCCAGCACTTGGGAGGCAGAGCCAGGTGGATCTCTGTGAGTTCGAGGCCAGCCTGGACTACCAAGTGAGTCCCAGGAAAGGCGCAAAGCTACACAGAGAAACCCTGTCTCAAAAAACCAAAAAAAAAAAAAAAAAAAAAAAAGAAATGGGCTATAGAACTAAACAGAGAATTCTCAACAGAGGAAACTCAAATGGCCGAAAGACATTTAAGGAATTGCTCATCATCCCTAATCATCAGGGAAATGCAAATCAAAACAACTCTGAGATACCACCTTACGCCTGTCAGAATGGCTAAGATCAAAAACACTGAAGACACCTTATGCTGGAGAGGATGTGGAGCTAGGGGAACTCTCCTCCACTGCTGGTGGGAATGCAAGCTTGTACAACCACTTTGGAAATCAATATGGCGCTTTCTTAGAAAATTGGGAATCAATCTCCCCCAAGATCCAGCTATACCACTCTTGGGCATATACCCAAGAAATGCTCAACCACACCATAAGAGCACTTGTTCAGCTATGTTCATATCAGCATTGTTTGTAATAGCCAGAACATGGAAACAACCCAGATGCCCTTCAACTGAAGAATGGATAAACAAAATGTGGTACATATACACAATGGAATACTACTCAGCAGAAAAAAACAATGGCATCATGAGGTTTGCAGACAAATGGATGGATCTAGAAAAAATCATCCTGAGTGAGGTAACCCAGACTCAGAAAGACAAACATGGTATGTACTCACTCATAGCAGGATACTAGACATGAAACAAGGATGAATTGTCTGCTACTCACATCACCAGGGAGGCTACCCGGAAAACAGGACCCCAAGAAAGACACAGGGATCGCCCAATGACAGAGAAATGGAATGAGATCTACATGAACAGCCTGGACATGAGTGGGGGTAATGAAAGGCGAGGGTCGAGGGAAAGAGAGCTTGGGGGAGCGGGAGATCCCAGCTGGATCAACAACAGAGAGGGAGAACAAGGAATAGGAGACCATGGTAAATGAAGACCACATGAGAACAGGAAGAAGCAAAGTGCTAGAGAGGCCCACAGAAATCCACAAAGATACCCACACAACAGACTGCCGGCAATGGTCGAGAGACAGCCCGAACTGACCTACTCTGGTGATGGGATGGCCAAACACCCTAATTGTTGTGCTAGAAACCTCATCCAACTACTGAGGGATCTGGATGCAGAGATCCATGACTAGGCCCTGGGTGGATCTCTGGGAGTCCAATCAACGAGAATGAGGAGGGTTTATATGAGCGAGAATTGTTGAGACCAAGGTTGGATAAAGCACAGGGACAAATAGCCAAATGAATGGAAACACATGAACTATGAACCAATGGCTGAGGGGTCCACACTGGATCAGGCCCTCCGAATGGGTGAGACAGTTGATTGGCTTGATCTGTTTGGGAGGCATCCAGGCAGTGGGACCAGATCTTGTGCTCATTGCATGAGTTGGCTGTTTGAAACCTGGGGCCTATGCAGGATTGTTTGGCTTGGCCTGGGAGGAGGGGACTAGACCTACCTGGACTGAGTCTACCAGGTTGACCTCAGTCTGTGGGGAAGGCTTTGCCCTGGAGGAGATGGGAATGGGGGGGGTTGGGGGGAAGGTGAGGGGGACGGGAGGGAGGAGAACAAGGGAATCCGTGACCGATATGTAGAACTGAATTGTATTGCAAAATAAATTAAAATAAATTAAAAAAAAAAAGAAATTCTCTGTTGTGGGGAATTTCTTTCTTTTTTATTAAGAATTTTTTATTCATTTTACATCCGAGGGGGAGGCTTTGCCCTGGAGGAGGTGGGAATGAGGGGTGGGCTGGGGGGAAGGTGAGGGGGGTGGGAGGGGGGAGAACAAGGGAATCCGTGGCTGATATGTAGAACTGAATTGTGTTGCAAAATAAAAGTTAAAAAAGAAAAAAAAAGAAAGAAATTAAAGACTTCCTACAATTCAATGAAAATTAAGGCATGACATACCCAAACTTATGGGACACTATGAAAGGAGTGCTAAGAGGAAAGTTCATAGCACTAAATGCCAACATAAAGAATTTGGGGAAATCTCACACTAGGGATTTAACAGCACACCTGAAAGCTCTAGAACAAAAAGAAGCAAACTCACCCAGGAGGAGTAGACAACAGGAAATAATCAAATTGAAGGCTGAAATCAATAAAATAGAAACAAAGAGAACAATACAAAGAATCAATGAAACAAAGACATGGTTCTTCAAGAAAATGAACAAGATAGACAAACCCTTATCCAAACTAACCAAAAGGCAGAAAAATAATATCCAAATTGACAAAATCAGGAATGAAAGGAGGGCTATAACAACAGACACTGAGGAAATCCAAAGAATCATTAGGTCATACTTCAAAAACCTGTACTCCACAAAATTGGAAAATATAAAAGAAATGGACAATTTTCTGGATAGTTACCACTTACCAAAATTAAATCAAGACCAGACAAACAATTTAAATAGTCCTATAACCATTTTAAGTCATTAATATTCTCCCAACAAAAAAGCCCAGGGCCTCATGGTTACAGCACAAAATGCTTCCAGAATTTCAAAGAAGAGTTAATACCAATACTTCTCAAATTGTTCCACACAATATAAACAGAAGAAACATTGTGAAACTCTTTTTATGAGGCTACAGTCACCCTGATATACAAACACAAAAAGACACAACAGAGAAAGAGAATTACAAACCGATCTCCCTCATGAACATTGATGCAAAAATATACAGTAAAATGCTGACAAACCGAATCCAAGAATACATCAAAAAAATTATCCACTATGACCAAGTAGGCTTCATCCTAGAGATGCAGGAATGGTACAACATACAAACATCTGTCAATGTAATCCACCATATAAAAAGAAAAAAACTACATGATCATCTCATTAGATGTTGAAAAGGCCTTTGACAAAATTCAACACACTTTCATGATAAAGGACTTGGAAAGATAAGTGATACAAGGAATATACCTAAACATAATATAGGCAATATACAGCAAGCCAACAGTCAACATCAAACTAAATGGAGAGAAACTCAAAGTGATTCCACTAAAAACAGGAACAAGACAAGGCTGCCTGCTCTCTCCATATCTATTCACTATAGTACTCGAAGTTCTAGCTAGAACAATAAGACAACAAAAGGAGATCAAGGGGATACAAACTGGAAAGGAAGAAGTCAAATCCTCTCCATTTGCAGAGAATGTGATAGTATAGATAAGCAAGCACAAAATTCTACCAGGGAACTACAATGGATAAACACCTTCAGCAATGTGGTGGGATACACGATAAACTCAAAAAAATCAGTAGTCCTCCTATATACAAATGATAAATGAGCTGAAAAAGAAATCAGGGTAGCATCACCCTTTACAATATACACAAATAACATAAAATGTCTTGGGATAACTCAATCCGAACAACTGAACAACCTGTATGACAAGAACTTTAGGCCTTTGAAGAAAGAAATTGAAGAAAATATCAGAAAATGAAAAGATCTCACATGCTCATGGATAGGTAGGATCAACATAGTAAAAATGGCAGTCTTTCCAAAAGCAATCTACAGATTCATTGCAATTTCCATAAAAATCCCAACACAATTCTCCAAAGATGTCAAAAGAACAATACTCAACTTCATGTGGAAAAACAAAAAACCCAGGATAACCTAAATAATCTGTACAATCAAGGAACCTCTAGAGTCATTACCATCCCTGACTTCAAGCTCTATTACAGAGCTATAGTAATAAAAGTGCCTTGGTATTAGAATAAAAACAGACACATGGATCAAAGGAATAAAACTGAAGATCCTGACATTAATCCACACACCCATGAATATCTGATTTTTGACAAAGAAGCCAAATTGTACAATGGAAAAAAAGAAAGTATCTTCAACAAATGTTGCTGGCATAACATATGTCAGCATGTACAAGAATGCAAATAGCTCCATATCTAGCACCCAACACAAAACTCAAGTCCAAAGTGTCAAAGACCTCAACATAAATCCAGTTACAGTGAACCTGATAGAAGAGAAAGTAGGAAGTAGCCTTGAACACATTGGCCCAAGAGACCATGTCCTAAACATGAGTAGCATAGACACTGAAAGTAATAATTAATAAATGGGACCTCCTGAAACTGAGAAGCTTCTGTAAGGCAAAGGACACAGTAAATAAGAAAAAAACAACAGCCTAAGGAATGGAAAAAGATCTTCACCAACCCCACATCTGACAGAGGGCTGATCTTCAAAATATATAAAGAACTCTAGCCATCAAAAAACAAATAATCCAATTGAAAATGGGATATAGATCTGAACAGAGAATTCTCAACAGAAGCATCTCAAACAGCTGAAAGACATTTAAGGAACTGCTCAACATCCTTAGACATCAGGGAAATGCTAATCAAAATGACTCTGAGATACAATCTTATACCTGTCAGAATAGCTAAGATCAAAAACATAAATGACAGCTTATGTTGGAGAGAATGTGGAGTAAAGGGAACACTCCTCCACTGTTGGTGGGAGTGTGAACTTGAACAGCCACTTTGGAAATCAGTATGGCAATTTCTCAGAAAATTGGCAATCAATCTACTTCAAGACTCAGCAATACCACTCTTGGGCATATTCCCAAATGATGCACAATCATACCACAAGGACTTTTGATCAACTATGCTCATAGCAACATTATTCATAATAGCCTGGAATAGAACCTGGAAAAACCAAGATACCCCTCAACTGAAGAATGGATAAAGAAAATGTGGTACATTTACACAATGGGAGTATTCCTCAGTGGTAAAAATACAATGACATCATGAATTTGCAGGCAAATGGATGGAACTAGAAAAAAAATCCTCCTGAGTGAGGTAATACAGACCCAGAAAGACAAATATGGTATGCACTCATTTATAAGTGGATATTAGCTATAAAGTAAAGGACAACCAGGCTACAATCCACAGCCACAGAAAAGCTGGGTAACAAGGAGGGCCCTTAGAGGGAAATCCATGGATCACCCTAGGAAGGGAAAATAAATATCTCCTGGGTTAACTGGGTGTATGTTGTGGGTGGGGGGAATGAGAATGTTGGGAAGTGAAGGGCCAAGTTGGAGGAGGGTCAGAGAGGGAGAGCAAGGGAAGAGATACATTGTTAGGGGGAGTCATTATGGGGATTAGGGAGAAACCTGGTGCTAGGGAAATTCCCAGGAATCCACAAGGATGACCCCAGCTAAGACTCCAAGCAATATTGGAGAGGGTACCTGAACTGGTCTTCCCCTGTAATCAGATTGATGACTACCCTAATTGTCATTATAGAACCTTCATCTATAACACTGATGGAAGAGTGTGCAGAGATCCACAGCCAACCACTGGGCTGAGCTCCTGGAGTCCAGCTGAAGAGAGAGTGAAGGGATTATATGAGCAAGGGAGGTCAAGATCATAATGGGGAAACCCATAGAGATGGTTGACCCAAGCTAGTGGGAATTCAGGGACTCTGGACTGACAGCTGGGGAGCATGCATGGGACTGAAAAAGGCCCTCTGAATGTGAGTGACAATTCTGTAGTGGATCTGTGTGTGGGGCCCCTGGCAGTGGGACAAGGATTTATCCCTGGTGCATGAACTGACTTTTTGGAACCCATTCCCTATGGTGGGATAACTTCTTCAACCTTGATGCAGTGGGAGGGGTTTGGTCCTACCTCAACTTAATATGCCAGAATTTGTGGACTCCCCATGGGAGGCCTTACCCTCTCTGAGGGGGCGGGGTGTGGGAAATGGGATGGCAGGGGAGTAGGAACTGTGGTTGGTGTGCAAAATGAAAAAATAACTTTTAAATTTAAAAAAATGTTCATTTAAGATGAGAACTCTCTGGAATAAGGAAGCTAGGTTTTGGTGACTATCCCATGAAGCATGATGGGAACTGGAGACAGAGACAAACCAGGGACAGAAATCTTTCCAAGGAATATCTAGAATTGGGTGTGGTGGCACATGTCTTTACTCCCAGCACTTGGGAGGCAGAGGCAGGTGGACCTCTGAGATGGAGGCCATCCGAGTCTACAGAGTGAGTTCAGGACAGCCAGGCTAAATTAGAGAAGTCCTGTCTGGAAAAACAAAAGCATTGTCATCATCATCATGAACAACACATCATCATCATGAACACCATCATCATCATCTTCATCAACATCATAAATCATCGTCATGATCATCATCATCAACAACAACAACAACAATATCAAACTGCCAGTGTAGGAAATCTTGAGAGAGGTAAACGTACTTATTCTCCTTGTTCACTTCTGGAAAAGATGCTAATAAACTCTCCAGTTCTAACTCTGGTCCCTGTCTTCCCTGTAGTATAAAGGATAATTATCTTCATTAGCTTCTATTGCTTCTCATAAACAGAACTAGGGAAAGATCCCACCCTTAATAGTTGTGTATCCTGAACTGCATCTCTTAGTGAGAGAAAAGCAGAGAAGACACAGGACAGAAGTTTTTGTGAGAGTATTATCTGGCCTGAAATGAATTTATGTGACTACACATATAAACTCCGACTCACTAACTCTTTCCCCATAAGTCAACTGTTGCTCTCCACAAACAGAAATAAATCATTATTTTATATTTTATTCAGATGACTATATTATTTTATTAGGCATAAAAATAATAAAAATGACTAATAATAAAAATGACCCTTTGTTTGTGACATAATAATATTTTAGTGATATTTAACTATATACTAATATGCATACACAATACAATGTATCTATTGTTAAAAACTAAACGAAATATCTATTTTTGTAAAAAGTCAACTTGTTATTGTGTGACTATAAGGAACACATACTGTGTAGCAGGGTTTTTTTCTTATTTTTACAATGATATCAGTTGTTAAAATGAAACACACCAATATTTTTTAGAGATATGTTTTTAGATTTGAGATTTTTCTTAGTAATTCTGCATTCAAAAATGCTAAAAAATAGACTAAGAAGCAATGTAACTACAATTTTCATGTGGTTTCCTTTACTCACTTTTTAAACTGTTCACATTTTAATTTTTATTTAGTGTTAGAGTTATTCATTTTCAAAAGTTTACCTAGGGCTAGAGGGATGGCTCAGCAGTTAAGGGCACAGCTTGCTCTTAAAGGGATCCAGGTCCAGTTCACAGGCACCACATGGTGGCTCACAACCACCATAAGTCCAGGTGCAAGGATCCCAAAGGTTCCAACGCCATCTTCTGACCTCCACAGGCACCAAGCACAAATGTGGTATTGCTTGTACATGCGCAAGAAAAACGCTCACACACATAAATACTCGTTAAAGACTTTTACCTTCACGGAACTCTGCAAACTTTGTTCTGTTAACAGACTTCATCTGCTTCAAAGGCATAGCTTCACTGTGAAGTATTTTTAATTAACATTTAAATTCACATGAAAAACATTTAACAAATACTCTTAATACTTTCTTTTTGATTTCCCAATATATCTTACATTAGTCATTTACAAAATAATAATTTGTGCTTCAGTGTTTAACTATGATCAGAGAATGCTTTCCTCATGTCAAAGACAGGGCAATAATTTTTACCCACACACATTACTCTGTTGTTCACTCTTCATAAGTTTTTGTATATTCCTTGCACAGGTAAGAAGAATGAATGTTCTGAATGTAAGGATAGAATGATCTATAGATGTTTGTTAGGTGCATTTGATGGCATGTCATTTAACTTAGATGTCTCTCTCTTTGAGTAATTATTTATCATAGGCTTTAAGAAGAAATTTTTAGAATTCTCTAAAATTGAATGAATATAAAAATATTCCATGCTAGATCTTTGGTATACAATGAACGACATACTCAGAAAGAAATCAGTAGCAATAAGTACATATATTAAAAACAGTCAGAACAATTTCAAATAACTTAAATCTGATGTATCTTTGTGCCTCAGAGAAACAAGAACACAACAAAGTGGAACTCGACATGAGGGCAGAAATTAATGATCACACACAGGAGGGGCCAGGGGTTCTTCCACACACTTTGTTCCCATGGCTGCAGTAACTGCTGACTTAGTTTATGTGCTCAATGGACTTAATACTCCTGTTTAATTCCTTTCCCACACCCTAGAGCACCATGGTCCCTTCACTATCTGGAAACATTTTAGGTATTTCGCTGAGTCTCATGCTCCCTCCCAAGAGGTTGGTGGGTAGAACATGAAACTGATTCATAGCTCTAAGCACTGAAGGGCCAACACTCTCGAAAGCCACCACATTTTTAGTGCTTTAAAGCTGCTTTTTGATAGTCTACTCACAAGTATATGATGAAGCTGTCAAATGGCTATTTTTATGCTCAACAAGCATTTCTGTAATGCTGAGTCTTTATAGCACAGTGGGGAGCAACGCTGTCCCCTCAGCACCACTTTATCCAAACGACAGTTCAGAACTCCAGACTTCAGGGCTTGTTGTTGGTAATAACAAACCACTTCATTCTCCTACCTTCCACCGACCTTGCTTTTAAGCACCGTTGTGGATCTCATTGAGGAGGCTCTTTATGTCTGTGTGGAACATGTCCATAAGGCCATTCTGAAGGGATCTTCAGCAATGCCTGGGAGAGTCTTGAACCCTGCCTTGTTACTCACACTCTTGCCAACAGATAACTTGGCCCAAACATACTAGTGATCTGAATTAATGACCTGAAACTGATATTTTAAATACATGTGCATGGCATGTTATGGGCAGTGCACTTGCATGCATATGTGATTTCAGGTACATACATGCATGCCAGGGTGCATACTTTGGCAATTAGAGTAGAAACTGCGGGGAAGGTCAACCTTCACCTTCAACCTTGTTTTTGTTGCTGTGTCTTGTCCATGAATGCACACCCCCAAATAATTATTGAGTCAACTTTGGGGGATTCTCTGTCTCCCTTCCAACTCACTCGAAGCTCCTCAAGATTACAGATGCACATGAGACCATCAGGCCTCATGTGACTTCTGGGCATCCAAACTCCCAGTCTGACACACGCATGGCAAGCACTTTTTCTACTGAACCATCTCTCTAGCCATGGATTCTTAACCGTATTTCACACTGCATCAGGTGTAATCAGTAATTGCAAAATTGTGTGCTCTACCAATAATTATTCAGCTTGTGAATAAAGGAGGAATAAAGATGGTGAAATTGACTTACACAGAGGAAAACAGTGTGATTTCCAAATTTGATATCTCCAGATATTCAGTGTATTTTAAAACCCATATACGCTTACCTGATTGGAGTCTTCTGTTCAGTTCCTGCATTCACTATGAAAGAAAAAGACAAAATGTGTTAAAAACAACTGCAGAACAAAAACAACTATTAAATGCCAAGGCTAAAGTTTTGCTACCACATATACTTTGACACCATTTCTGGATAGTCTTTCATGCGAATATTGATTTATATACAATAAATATATGGAGAACTCTTAATTTCCATTTTCCTGTATATTTCAAAGGCAAAGAGACAACTTTACCAGAAGTTAATAATCATAACAAATTGTGCAAATACCTATGACCCTATCAGACAGAGGAACTGGCATCTACACCAGATCAGTATCCTAAACTGCACCTTGTTGCTGTTGCTGTTTTGTCTGTGGACTAATGGTGCTAGGAATTATGAGTATTCCCATCTTGTATAGGAGTGAAAGGAGATTCTCCAAGGATTGAGTTTAACGTGCTCCATTGAGGATGAAAATTCCAGACACAAGGAAGTTAAGTCTATGGTGACTGCCCTCTGCAGCATAGCAGAACATAGGAGATGCAAACAGACCAAGGACAAACACCTTTGGGAAGAATTTCCACCCGCCAGTGTGGCAAAGCTCCGGAGAGGTCAGTGTGCTTTGTCTCCTTGTCCCCATCTGAGGAGGATGTTAAGAAGCCCCTCCATTCTAGCTAGAGTACCTCATGCCTGTGCAGTGTAAAGGAGCTCAGCATCAGCTCCCTTCACCTCCCACCATAAGAACTACTGGAAAGGTCGTCCCTTAGCAGTTATGCACCCTGAACTGGATCTCCAGTGAGAGAATCGTGGAAGAAGCATGGGCACAAAGCAGCCATTTCAAGGGAGTAGTATCTTAAATGAAACACTTTTATGTTTCCACATGTAAACCATCAATGAGTTGAGCTTTCACTCTATGCTAACACTCTGCCCTCCAAAAAGAAAGAAAATCAATTCTTGTTGGCTTCATTTGCAGTATGCAAAATGTCATTTCCTTGACCCTGCCCATGACTGAGGTGAGCATTTGTCCCAGCAGTAAATGGACTGAGAATGCAGCTCAGTGGTAGAGCCTACATTCAGCATGTTGGAGGCCTTGGTCAGTCCTCATCACCACAAGGGAAGTTCAATAATATCATGTTAAAATAATATAAAAGAAAGTCACCCACGTTATAGTAATACTGGCTGCCACTTTTCACCTCATCTCTTATGTGAAGAGGGGCATTCCAATTCATCTACACTATCACTCCCTGGTTTGCCTTCCAAAGGCAAGATAGGTGTGAAAGATTCTGTGGTTACAGTTGCTGAAAGCACAAATCCTGTAGCATTCTCTCCACTGTTAGAATCTTATCCAGACTCAGTGGGCCAGGACCCTGTTGTCAATGTTGCCTACTTGATAATAGTGTTGTTTTCTCAATGTTCCTGCTACTGTGGCATATTTTCTTGAAAATACATCTTGTAATACATAAACCAATTGTCATCATAACCGGCATATGCTGGCATAATCTGGCCACATAGCCAATAGAGAAAGCACTTGCCTAGAATGCTCACAATGGCAGTGTTCAATCATTAGCACTGCCTACAAAATTCAAAATCCATTGACTTTTAAAAGATATTCCTTGAACCTCTTACATACTGTTTCAAGACACATTCACATTAAGTGGCAGATACTTAAAGGTAACAGTAAGACAATATGTGAATTGTCTAATATGTCTAAATTGAAAAATTACAGAATGGAAAAAACAGATAATCTTAATTACATTTAGTCACAAAAAATTAATGAAGGTAATTGGATATTGTATACTTGGTTTTTAAATATAATCATATTTTCGTGATACTTAACTACATAATAATACATAGCAAAAATACAACGCATTTATTATAACAACTGAAAAACAATCCATTTTATAACAGAGCCAACTTGCTATTAAGTGCATATAGAGGATACTGTGGACTAAGTTAAATATCTTTTTCTTATTTATACAAAGAGCCATTCATTAATGGCTCATGCTAAAAAACAAACAAACATGTTTCAGATGATATGGTTTTAGAATGAAATTTCTTAGAAATAATTTAACTGATTTTGTATTCTACAAATGTTAAGAAGCAAATTAAGAAAGACTATAACTGCATTTTTATTGGATTTCCTTGGCAGTTTTTTGCAGGAACAAATCTTATTACTCTTTTTCAATTAGGGTAGGACCAATAGAGTATTCATTATTAATCTTACCTCTACTGATCTGGACAGGCTTTTCAGGTATTAATTGTAGCTCTCCTGGAGTTCTTACTTTACTGTGACATATTTTAAAAGTGATAATTTAATAACCATTTTAAAAAACATTTACCCAAAGATTTGAATTTGTTGTTGTTTCAGGTCATAACATAACTTACATTATAAATTTACAAACAGCTACTAATATGTTCTTCAACATTTTGACTGTAGTGGGTGACTCTTTCCTTACTCTTTCCTCCTTGTGTTGAAGAAAAGGAAGAACTGAGCCACAAAAAACTACCTCAACAAAAGCACAGAGAGACAGAGAGAAACAGAGAGACAGAGACAGGGCTAGAGACAGAGAGACAGAGAGAAAGAGAGACAGAGAGTCAGAGTCAGGCAGACAGAAGAGACACTGGTTCTTTCACAGCCTTTGTTTGATGGCTACAGTAACTGGTGGTTCTATAGTCACATGCTCAATAGAATTAATATCCTGACTCCATCCCCATTCCTTGCCCTTAGAGCACGACAGCACTTTCTTTGTCATACTTTTTTGGCATTTCAGTGACTGTGGTGTTACCTCCCAAGAGCTTGGTTTGCAGATCATGGAATAGAGTCCCGCTTCTGCTAACACTCTAACTTCCAAACCTTTCCTTGACAGCCCATTCAGGAGGGAATCCTGCACCACAATCTGGCTGTTTATGTGCTAAACAAGAATTTCTACAAAGACTAAACAAGGTAATAACATGAAGACAAAAATAAAACCTGATGGATAATTTTTGTTATTTGCTGTAGAACTATTTAGAATTCCAAGTAGAACTTAACATTCAAGGTGTGTCTTTGAAATGTAGCTACCAGAAAATTATGAATCTTTACATGGGTAATTAACTCTGCCACCTTGGGGATCTTATAACTTGGAGAAAATCAGCTATTTCATAATATGTAACAGATGTTTTATTATATACAGCCCCATTAAAAAAGATAACAATGCCCTCCATTATGGACCTAGTCAACTATACTGAGGACAGATCTGGCTTGAAATGAAGGCTTAATTCTCTACCTAAATCGCCCCCACGGCGGGTCGCAGCATTTCGTGCGGTGACAGGTTCGGCCTCGCACGCGCATCCCACCCAGCACTGACAGGATGCCCAAGAGGAAGGTTTGCACGGATGGAGCAGCGAAGGCGGAGCCCAAGCGGCGCTCCGCGAGGCTGTCTGTCAAGCCGCCCCTGCCAAGGTGGACGGAAAGCCGAAAAAGGCCGCGGGAAAGGATAAATCATCAGATAAAAAAAGTGCAAACCAAAGGTAAGAGGGGAGCAAAGGGCAAACAGGCTGAGGTGGCTGAGCAGCAAACCACAGATGTGCCTGCAGAAAATCAGATTACAGCCTATGAAGTAGAAGAGAAGAAGCCAAGGCCGACTAACCATCCGTCAGTGTCCCCGCCTCCCTTCTTGTACAATCCAGATGAATATCTTTAACAACTATTTTGTAAATACGAGTTTTTTAGTAGCTCTAGAAACATTTTTAAAAGGTGTGAGGAAGTCCTGCCTCATCCCATTTTTTAAGTGTAAATGAATTTTTTAAGAGGTTAAATCGATACCCAGAGAGGCCTGCCCCTAGGTAACATCCCTGGGCACCAGCCATCCCAGGGAAGACCTGCCCAACTTGGCCCCAGGTTCTGGCCATTGTACAGGAACTCCCCCCACCCCCACTGGGAAGGTTCCCCTTCTCCATGACCCCCGGCAGGCCCAGCAATCTCCTCGCCCTGCCCTCACGCCCATCTGCCCAAGACCCCAGCCACTTCCTGAGATTTAGAGACCAGCCCCCAGATCCCATCCTGTCCCAGAGCTCCCATCTGGACAAGAGAGACCCCAGTCACTACCTGAGACTCAGAGACCAGCCCCCAGCGCCCATCAGGCCCAGAGCTTCCATCTGGACAAGAGAGAGACTTCCTGAATCTGTCAGCTTTGTCTGGACCAAGAGCGCTGATATCACCAAGAACGAATCCGCAAGGAGATGGGCAGACGTCAAGGCAGAAGTTCATACAACAAAATGAAGAGCAATACAGCATCACCAAACCTAGCCCTCCTCCAACAGCTAGACCTGAAAATCACAAAATGGAAGAAGCAGAAGAAAGCAACCTTATGAATAACATCATGAAGAGGCTAGAGGCTTATAAAGAAGAAATCAAAACTGAAATTGAGGAAAAGACAAACAAAAAACGGGAAGAATGCTATAAAAAACTAGAGGAAAGGACAAATAAAGCAAAAGAAAACAATAAATCCCTGAAAGAAAATCATGAAAAAGATGAAGGAAACAGTCCAAGACCTGAAAAGGGAAATAGAAAAAATGAAGAAGACACAAACAGAGGGAATGTTGGAAATAGAAATTTTGAGTAAATGAACAGGAACTTCAGATGCAAGTATAACTAACAGAATGCAAGAGATGGAAGAAGGATCTCTGGCGTTGAAGATACGGTAGAAGAAATAGATTCCTCAGTCAAAGAAAACAATAAAGCCAACAAAGTCATGACCCAAAATGTCCAAGAAACTTGGGACACCATGAAAAGACCAAACCTAAGAATAATAGGGATAGAGGAAGGAGAAGAATACCAACTCAAAGGCACAAAAAATATATTCAACAAGATCATAGAAGAAAATTTTCCCAACTTAAAAAAGGAAATGCTTATGAAGATACAAGAAGCCTATAGAACACCAAACAGACTAGACCCCCCCAAAAAAGTCCCCTCACCACATAATAATTAAACAACTAAACATACAGAATAAAGAAAGAATATTAAGAGCAGCAAAGGAAAAAGGCCAAGTGACTTATAAAGGCAAACCCATCAGAATAACACCGGATTTCTCAATGGAGACTTTGAAACCCAGAAGGACCTGGACAGATGTAATGCAGACACTAAGAGACCATGGATGCCAGCCTAGACTAATATACCCAGCAAAACTTTCAATCATCATAGACGGAGTGAACAAGACATTCCAAGACAAAGCCAGATTTAAACAATACTTATCCACAAACCCAGCCCTACAGAAAGCACTAGAAAAAAATACCAACCTAAGGAAGTCAGATACACCCTCGAAAACACAGGCAATAGATAATGCCACAGCAGTAAACCCCAAAGAAGAGAAGTACACACACACTACCACCAAAAAATAACAGGAATGAACAATCACTGATCATTAATATCCCTTAATATCAATGGATTAATTCACCTATAATGGCACAGGCTTACAGAATGGATATGAAGGCAGGACCCATCTTTCTGCTGCATACAAGAAACACACCTCAAATTCAAAGATAGACACTACCTAAAATAAAAAGCTGGGAAAAGACTTTCCAATCAAATGGTCTTAAGAAGCAAGTGGGTGTAGCCATCCTAATATCCAGCAAAATAGACTTCAAACTAAAATCAATCGAAAGAGATCAAGAAGGGCATTACATACTGATCACAGGAAAGATCCACCAAGATGAAGTTCCAATTCTGAACATTTATGCCCAAAACACAAGGGCACCCACATATGTAAAAGAAACATTACTAAAGCTTAAACCACATATAAAACCCCACACATTAATAGTGGGAGACTTCAACACCCCACTTTCACCACTGGAGAGATTAGCCATATCAAAACTTAACAGAGAAATAAAGAACTTAACTGATGTTATGACTCAAATGGACTTAATCGATATCTACAGAACATTTCATCCTAAGAAAAAAAGAATATAACTTCTTCTCAGCACCCCATGGAACCTTCTCTAAAATCGACCACATACTTGGCCACAAAACAAATCTAAACAGATACAAAACAACTGGAATAACCTCCTGCATTCTATCAGACCACCATGGTTTAAAGTTAGATTTCAACAACAACAAAAATTACAGAAAGTCTAAAATGTCATGGAAACTGAATAATGCTCAACAAGGAAGAAATAAACAAAGAAATTAAAGACTTCCTAGAGTTCAATAAAAATGAATGTACTACGTACCCAAACTAATGGGACACTATGAAAGCAGTGGTAAGAGGAAAATTCATAGCACTAAATGCCCACATAAAGAAGTTGGAGAAATGTCACACTAGTGACGTAACAGCACCCTGAAAGCTCTAGAACAAGAAGAAGCAAAGTCTCCCAGGAAGAATAGATGCCAGGAAATAATCAAATTGAGAGCTGAAATCAATAAAATGGAAAGAGAACAATACAAAAAATTAATGAAATGAAGAGTTGGTTCTTTGAGAAAATCAACAAGATAGACAAGCCCTTATCCAAACTAACCAAAAAACACAGAGAGAGCATCCAAATTAACAAAATCAGAAATGAAAAGGGGGACATAACAACAGACAATGAGGAAATCCAGAGAATCATCAGGTCATACTTCAAAAACCTGTACTCCACAAAACTGGAAAATGTAAAAGAAATGGATAATTTTTTGGATAGGTACCATATACCTAAGTTAAATCAAGACCAGATAAACTATTTAAATAGTCCAATAACCCCTAAGGAAATAGATTCCACTAAAATCAGGAACAAGGCAAGGCTGACTGCTCTCCCCATACTTATTCAATATAGTACTTGAAGTTCTAGCCAGAGCAATAAGACAACATAAGGAGATTAAGGGAATACAAATTGGAAAGGAAGAAGTCAAGCTTTCTCTATTTGCAGATGACATGATAGCATACTTGAGTGACCCCAAAGATTCATTCATCAGTCATTAAAAGACTCCCAACCAAAAAAAACCCAGGACCAGATGGTTTCAGCACAGAATTCTACCAAATCTTCAAAGAAGAGTTAATACCAATACTCTTTAAATTGTTCCACACAATAGAAACAGAAGGAACATTACCAAACTCCTTCTATGAGGCTACAATTACCCTGATTTCTAAACCAAACAAAGATGCAACAAAAAAAGAGGACTACAGACCGATCTCCCTCATGAACATTGATGCAAAAATACTCAATAAAATATTGGCAAACAGACTCCAAGAATACATCAAAACAATTATCCACCATGATCAAGTAGGTTTCATCCCAGGGATGCAAGGGTGGTTCAACATACTAAAGTTGTCAATGTGATACACCATATACACAAACTGAAAAAAAAACCACATGATCATCTCACTAGATGCTAAAAAGGTATTTGACAAAATCCAACACCCCTTCATGATAAAGGTCTTGGAGAGATCAGGAATACAGGGAACATACCTAAACATAATAAAGGCAATTTACAGCAAGCCAACAGTCAACATCAAATTAAATGGAGAGAAGCTCAAAGAGATTCCACTAAAATCAGGAACAAGGCAAGGCTGACTGCTCTCCCCATACTTATTCAACAGAGTACTTGAAGTTCTAGCCAGAGCAATAAGACAGCATAAGGAGATTAAGGGAATACGAATTGGAAAGGAAGAAGTCAAGCATTCCCTATTTGCAGATGACATGATAGCATACTTGAGTGACCCCAAAGATTCAACCAAGGAACTGATACAGCTTATAAACACCTTCAGCAACATAGCAGGATACAAGATCAACTCAAAAAAATCAGTAGCCCTCCTATATGCAATTGACAAACAGGCTGAGAAGGAAATCAGAGATACATCACCCTTTACTATAGCCACAAATGATATAAAATACCTTGGGGTAACACTAACTAAGCAAGTGAAGGACCTACATGGCAAGAACTTTAAGTCCCTGAAGAAAGAAATTGAAGATGTCAGAAAATGGAAAGATCTCCCATGCTCATGGATAGGCAGGTAAAAATTGTAAAATAGTAAAAATAGTAAAAAACATAGTAAAAATGGCAATCTTACCAAAAGCAATCTACAGATTCAATGCAATCCCCATCAAAATACCAACACAATTCTTCACAGACCTGGAAAGAATAATACTCAACTTCATATCGAAAAACAAAAAACTCAGGATAGCCAAAAGAATCCTGTACGATAAAACAACCTCTGGAGGCATCACAATCTCTGACCTCAAGGTCTACTATAGAGCTACAGTAATAAAAACAGCTTGGTACTGGCATAAAAACCGACATATGGACCAATGGAATCAAATTGAAGACCCTGACATTAATCCGCACACCTATGAACATATAATTTTTGACAAAGAAGTCAAAACTGTACAATGGAAAAAAGAAAGCATCTTCAACAAATGATGCTGGCATAACTGGATATCAAGGTGTAGAAGGCTGCAAATAGATCGATATCTGTCACCGTTGACAAAACTTAAGTCCAAGTGGATCAAAGACCTCAACCTAAATCCAGCTACTCTGAACCTGATAGAAGAGAAAGTAGGAAGTAGTCTTGAACGCATTGGCATAGGAGATCACTTCCTAAATATAACACCAGTAGCACAGACACTGAGAGAAACAATCAATCAATGGGACCTCTTGAAACTGAGAAGCTTTTGTGTGGCAAAGGATAAGGTCAACAAGGCTAAGCAACAGTCTACAGAATAGGAAAAGTTCTTCACCAACCCCACATCTGACAGAGGACAGATATCCAGAATATATAAAGAACTCAAGAAATTAGACATCAAAATGCCCAACAGTCCAATTAAGAAATGGGCTATAGAACTAAACAGAGAATTCTCAACAGAGGAAGCTCAAATGGCTGAAAGACATTTAAGGAATTGCTCAACATCCCTAATTATCAGGGAAATGCAAATCAAAATGACTCTGAGATACCACTTTACACCTGTCAGAATGGACAAGATCAAAACCACTGAAGACAGCTTATGCTGGAGAGGATGTGGAGCTAGGGGAACTCTCTTCTACTGCTGGTGGGAATGCAAGCTTGTACAACCACTTTGGAAATCAATATGGCGCTTTCCTAGAAAATTGGGAATCAGATTGGGGATTTAGCTCAGTGGTAGAGCACTTGCCTAGCAAGCACAAGGCCCTGGGTTTGAACCTCAGCTCAAAAAGAAAAAAGAAAAAAAAGAAAATTGGGAATCAATCTCCCCCAAGATTCAGCTATACCACTCTTGGGCATATACCCAAGGAATGCTCAATCATACCACGAGGGCACTTGCTCAGCTATGTTCATATCAGGACTGTTTGTCATAGCCAGAACCTGGAAACAACCTAGATGCCCTTCAACTGAAGGATGAATAAATAAAATGTGGTACATATACACAATGGAATACTACTTAGCAGAGAAAAACAATGACATCATGAGGTTTGCAGGCAAATGGATGGATCTAGAAAGAATCATCCTGAGTGAGGTAACCCAGACTCAGAAAGACAAACATGGTATGTACTCACTCATAGGAGGATACTAGATGTAAAACAAAGATGACTAGACTGCTACTCACATCACCAGGGAGGCTACCTGGAAAACAGGACCCCAAGAAAGACACAGGGATCACCCAATGACAGAGAAATGGATGAGATCTACATGAATAACCTGGACGTGAGTGTGGGTAATGAAGGGCAAGGTTTGAGGGGAAGGGAGCTTAGGGGAGCGGGAGATCCCAGCTAGATCAAAAACAGAGAGGGAAAACAAGGAATAAGAGACCATGATAAATGAAGACCCCATGGGAATAGGAAGAAGCAAAGTGCTAGAGAGGTCCCCAGAAATCCACAATGATACCTCCACAATAGACCACTGGCAATGGTCAAGAGACAGCCCAAACTGACCTACTCTAGTGATAGGATGACCAAACACCCTAATTGTCGTGCTAGAAACCCCATCCAATGACTGAGGGAACCGAATGCAGAGATCCTTGGCCAGGCCCCAGGTGGAGCTCCAGGAGTCCAATTGGTGAGAAAGAGGAGGGTTTGTATGAGCAAGAATTGTTGAGACTAAAATTGGAAAAAGCACACTGACAAATAGCCAAACGAATGGAAACACATGAACTGTGAACCAATAACTGAGGAGCCCCCAACTGGATCAGGCCCTCTGGATAAGTGAGACAGTTGATTAGCTTGAACTGTTTGGGAGGCATCCAGGCAGTTTGACCTGGACCTGTCCTTAGTGCATGATCTGGTTGTTTGGAACCTGGGGCTTATGAAGGGACACTTTGCTTAGCCTGGGAGGAAGGGACTGGACCTGCCTGGACTGAATCTACCAGATTGAGCTGAATTCCCAGGGGAGTCTTTGCCCTGGAGGAGATGGGAATGGGGCATGGGCTGGGAGGAATGTGCGGGGGTACGGGAGGGGGAGGACAAGGGAATCCGTGGCTGATAAGTAAAATCAAATTATAAAATAAAAAAAATTATTTTTAAAAAAAAGGAAGAAAAAAAGAGGTTAATTCACTTGCTGGGTATTTATTTTTTGGTACAACCAGAAAATAGCAGGATACTGAATCAGGAGAGGCTGTGACCGTAGAGGGGCTAATTTTATATCCTATAACACAAAGTATACTAAATGGTAATTTGGAGTCTTGGTCGTGCATTTGTATCTGGAATATTCTCAGTTGTTTCAGTTGGTCTCGTGTTTCTAGTAGAACTGTATCCTAAAAAACAACTCCTCGGTTCTTGTCCTGTCAGAACTGTCTCTGGTCATGGCAGTCCATTTTCCTAAAAATTGTGATAATGTGCTGTGAAAGATTGAAATTTTGAATATGTACTGTATGTGGCATAAAATTGTGAGTCAGTGGAACTAAGAATTGTTATGTGAGGTCTTTGGGAAAACTTGCCTAGGCTAGCAGATCATGGACACAAATGTGCCTTCAACTCTCTTTATGTCCCAATAACATGGAAGGAAAAAACTCTTTATACAGAGATAACTAGTAGTCGTGTTATGGTTCGGCTCTCTTCAATTCAGATAATCCACTTGATATTCAGAGGACTCATTATGTGGAAAACAGATCACTGATGAAATGATTGATGGAGCTCTTTTGGGAAAAGGATGGAGTGAGTCTTCCACCATCTAAGACAGGATGCAAAGAGACTTTGCATGTAAATCTGGTATCAAAGAAGGAACTCAAGAGCCGGGCGGTGGTGGCGCACGCCTTTAATCCCAGCACTAGGGAGGCAGAGCCAGGCGGATCTCTGTGAATTCGAGGCCAGCCTGGTCTCCAAAGTGAGTTCCAGGAAAGGCGCAAAGCTACACAGAGAAACCCTGTCTCGAAAAACCAAAAAAAAAAAAAAAAGGAACTCAAAATGTTGGTTGCCTGTGATACTGTCTGATAATTCAGAATGATCCCAAATCATGTATGCTCTCAGAAAAGATAAATGTCTCAAAGGATAACTCCTGGTGAAGGTCTAGGTTCAATCCTGACTTCAGAATGTTTTTGAATAAGTAAGGAGATTCGGTTTGAGATTAATAAGTGTGAGTAACACAAAAATTTCCTTTTCCAAAGCAGAGAGTTAGTACTTGGGAAATGATAGTTGAGTGTAAAACTAGTGTCTACATGAACAAAAATGAACAAGTTCTCAGTCTAAAATTATATTCCGTAATACCATGGGGACCATAAGACACAGCAGGCATTAAGTATAGAGTACCTAACTCAGAACAACACCCTACACAAATCAGTCTCTTATCTTTGAAATTCCCTAATGTTAATGTACTGTTAAGTCTCTTAAATCTTACCTGAAGAAAGACTTTGGATCAGTACTGTGATGCACTTCTAAAAATAAAGACAAAATTGCTTATTATAACTCTAGAAAAATATATAAAAGAAATTAGACTCTTTGTTAATATCAGTTTCATTTAGACTAATCTGGAGACTATTATTGAGTACATATTCAATTGTAGGAAATTAATTCACAGAGAGCTATTACTTCCATTCACGGTATATTTAAACTCAGAGAGAGAGCAATCTATCAAGCATTAATGCCTAAAAATAAACTCTCATGCACATCTGTGATGATCCTAACTAAACAATCTCAGACAGAGAGAGCAGCATCCTTACCAGACTCAGGACCTCAAACTGACTGAGTCACAAAACAACTGGGACTGTGGCTCAGTGGTAAAGCCTACACCTATCATGTGGGAGCCCTCAGTCAGCCCTCATCACTATAAGTGCAGAGAACAACAAAATTCACAGTAACGTGATACTAGAAATTTACCTGCATTGCCATAGTACTGACACTTTTGGTCTTACCTCTGAAGGGAAGAAGGCATTTGGATTTACTACCTAGTGTGGCTGCCAGTGGCAAGTTAGGTATAAAAGACACTGTGATGACAGTTGTTGAAATACAAACTCTGCAGTGTTCTTTCCACTGTCAGAGAGTCTCTCTAGACTCGGTGGAGATGCAACTAATTCTTTGACATACAGAATGATGGCATTGGCTTAACTCTCCCTTCATGTCCAAAGTTTCTCTGGAAATTGTGCTTTTCAGTGTGTAAACCATGTTTTTATCATACCCTATGCACTTAACAAAAACTCAAGGGAAAAACGTTATAAGGGTAGAGTTAATAAAAAGGGTGCATGCCTAGATTGGTCACAGTTCCCTACCTTCAAACCCCAGAACTTCAAAAACCCAAAACCAAAGAAAGAAACAGAGAAAGAAAAAAGAAACAGAGAAAAAAAAAGATGATGGAGAGGATGTGGAGCAAAGAGAACTCTCCTCCACTACTGGTGGGAATGCAAACATGTACAGCCACTCTGGAAATCAGTATGGCAGTTTCTCAGAAAATTGGGAATAAGTCTTCCTTAAGACCCAGCTATACTACTCTTGGGCTTATATCCAAGGAATGATCAATCTTACCCCAAGGACACATGCTCAACTACATTCATCTCAGCTTTATTTGTAATAACAAGAAGCTGGAAACAACCTAGATGCCCCTCAACTGAAGAGTAGATAAAGAAAATGTGGCACATATACACAATGGAGTTCTACTCAGCAGTAAAAAACAATGATATCATGAAATTTACAGGCAAATGGATGGAACTAGAAAATATCATCCTAAGTGAGGTAACCCAGACTCAGAAGGACAAACATAGTATGTACTCACTCATAAGTGGATACTAGATGTAGGGCAAGGGATGGCCAGACTGCAGCCCACGACTTTGTAGAGACTAGCTGACAGGGAGGGATCCTGGGAGGAACGCATGGATAGCCCAGTGAAGCAGAAGTGGATGTGATCTGCATAAGTGGGCTGGGGGTGGGAGGGTGGTGAAGGGCAAGAAATGGGGGGTAAGAACATAAGGAAATGGGATGGTCGAGCTGGAGCAGGGACAGAGTGGGAGAGCAGGGAAGGAGATACCGTGATAGATGAAGACATCACAGGAGTGGGAAGAGTCAGGGTGCCGGGGAGGCTCTCAGGAATCCACAGGGATGACCCCACCCTGGACTGCTGGCCGTGATTGAGGGGATGCTTGGACTGATCTACTCTGGTGACCGGTCTAGTGAATACCCTAACTGTCATCATAGAGCCTTTATCCAGTGACTGATGGAGGTGGATGCAGGGATCCATGGTGGGGCACCAGGCTGAGCTCCAGGAATCCAACTGAATGGAGAGAGGATGAATTCTGCACACAGGGAAGGTTGAGACCATGATGGGGAGATGTGCGGAGATGACCAGCCACACTGGTGGAGACCCATGAACTGTGGAATAATGGCTGTGGAGCCCCCATGTTACTGAACTAGGCCCACTGGATATGGGAGACAGCTGTTTAGCTGGATCTGTTTGGGGGACACTTGGGCAGGGGGATTGAGATCCATTCCTGGTGCATGGGCAGGCTTTTGGAAGCCCAGTGCCTTCAGTGTGGCACCTTGAACAGCCTTGGTGTGGTGGGGAGGGGCTTGGACTTGCCTCAGCTCGGTGTGCTGGGCTCTGCTGACTCCCCATGGGAGAGCTTGATTTGGGGGTTGTGGGGATGTGGCGTGGCTTGGGAGGGAGGGCTAGGGTGTGGGAGGAGGGAGGAGGTGAGATCTGTGGGTGTTATGTAGGGTGAGTAGAAAATTTCTTAATTAAAAAAAGTATTTTAAAAGAGATTGAAAAAAAGAAAATGAGAAAATGAGGAGAAATTTACTTTTAAGAAAATATACTAGTGTTTCATGGTTGTCATAGGGTGAAAGTGCCTATACTGGTACATGTTGACAGAAATCAGCATAGAAAGAAAAGCCTGTCTCACACCTACATCTACCCTCTTCAAATAGATGTGAGAAGGGTTTTATTTGTTCTACAAGTAGATGAACCGGGACCAGAAAAGGAGTTTTATTTCTAGAACAATTGTAGGTCATATGAAAACAACTGTTGAACATTTTTGTTGGGTTATCCAAGCCAAAACCAAAGAATGTGGTGTTATATTGTGTGCCCCAATATATTGTATACCCAAGGAATGCTCAATCATACCACAAGGACACATGCTTAACTATGTTCATAGCAGCATTATTCATAATAGCAAGAACCTGGAAACAACATAGATGCAACTCAACTGAATAATGCATTAAAAAATGTGGTACATATACACAATGAAGTACTTCTTTTTTTAATATTTTATAATTAATTTAATTTTACATATCAACCACGATTCCCCTGTCCTCCCTCCTCCCACCCCTCAAGCTCCCACCCCTATTCCTACCTCTCCCAAGGCAAGGTCTCCCCTGGGGAGTCAGCCCAGCCTGGTACATTCAGTTGAGGCAGAGCCAGTACCCTCCTCCCAGACTGAGAAAAGTGTCCCAGGATAGGCCCTAGATTCCAAAAACCAGCTCATGCACCAAGGACAGGTCCTGGTCCCACTGCCTGGGGGCCTCCCAAACAGATGAAGCTAATCAACTGTCTCGCTTACCAGAGGGTCTGGTCCAGTTCCATGGGGGCTCCTCAGCTATTGGTTCACAGTTCATGTGTTTCCACTAGTTTAGCTATTTGTCCCTGTGCTTTTTCCAATCATGGTCTCAATATCTCTCGCTCATATAATCCCTCCTCTCTTTCATCGATTGGGCTCCTGGGGCTCCACCTGGGGTTTGGCTGTGGATCTCTGCATCTGCTTCCATCAGTCACTGGATGAGAGTTCTATCATGGCATTTAGGGTGTTTGGCCATCTGATCACCAGAGTAGGTCAGCTCAGGCACTCTCTTGTCCATTGTCAGTAGTCTATTGTGGAGGTATCATTGTGGATTTCTGGGGACCTCTCTAGCTCTCTGCTTCTTCCTATTCCCATGGGGTCTTCATCTATCATGGCATCTCTTTCCTTGTTCTCCCACTCTTTTCCTGATCCAGCTGGGACCTCCTGTTCCCCTAAGCTCTCTTTCCCCTGACCCTTGCCCTCCATTACCCCCCTTCAGTCCCAGTTTGCTCATGTAGATCTCTTCCATTTCTCTGTCATTGGGTGATCCCTGTATATTTCTTAGGGTCCTGTTTTCTAGGTAGCCTCCCTGGAGTTGTGAGTAGCAGTCTAGTCATCCTTTGTTTTACACCTAGTATCCTCCTATGAGTGAGTACATCCCATGCTTCTCTTTCTGAGTCTGGGTTATATCATTCAGGATGATTTTTTCTAGTTCCATCCATTTGCCTGCAAACCTCATGATGTCATTGTTTTTCTCTGCTGAGTAGTACTCCATTGTGTATATGTATCACATTTTATTTATCCATTCTTCAATTGAAGGGCATCTAGGTTGTTTCCAGGTTCTGGCTATTACAAACAATGCTGATATGAACATAGCTGAGCAAGTGCCCTTGTGGTATGATTGAGCATTCCTTGGGTTTATGCCCAAGAGTGGTATAGCTGGGTCTTGAGGTAGATTGACTCCCAGTTTTCTGAGAAACCACCACACTGACTTCCAAAGTGGCTGTACAAATTTGCACTCCCATCAACAGCCAAGAAGTGTTCCCCTTGCTTCACATCCTCTCCAACATAAGGTGTCTTCAGTGTTTTTGATCTTAGCCATTCTGACAGGTGTAAGGTGGTATCTCAGAGTCGTTTTGATTTGCATTTCCCTGATGGCTAAGGATGATAAACATTTCTTTCAGTTTTTCTCTGTCATTTGAGATTCTTCTGTTGTGAATTTAGGTCAGTACTCCATTTTTTAATTGAATTACTTGGTTTGTTATGTCTAGTTTCTTGAGTTTATATGTTTTACAAATCAGTCCTCTGTCATAGGTGTGTTGGTGAAGATCTTTTCAGGTTCTGTAGGCTGCTGCTTTGTCCTATTGACAGTGTCCTTCGCCTTACAGCTTTCATTTTGATGAGGTCCCATTTATTAATTGTCAATCTCAGTGTCTGTTCTCAGTGTCTATTCTATTCAGGACGCTGTCTCCTGTACCAATGCTGTTCCCTACTTTCTCTTTCATCAGGTTTAGCATAACTGGCTTTATGTTGAGGTCTTTGATTCATTTGGTGTATGATGATAGATATGGGTCTATTTGCAATTTTCTGCATGCCGACATCCAGTTATGCCAGCACCATTTGTTGAAGATGCTTTCTTTTTTATTGTACAATTTTGGCTTCTTTGTCAAAAACCAAGTGTTCATAGGTGTGCAGATTTATGTCTGGGTCTTTGATTCAATTCCATTGATCTACCTGTCTGTTTTTATGCCAATATCATCAACAATAGGTTCTTATATCAAGTTCTGAATAGTAATAAAGAGCAATGTCCTTGTATTTGGGGGGTATGTGGGACTCCACCTCCCAAATTAATTTTGAAATCTCACATGAGCCTTGAAATAATATATAAGTATATAATTTCAGCATAATACCATTTTTTCTTGATTTTCCAGTTGTAAAATATTCTTTCAAAGTATTCCCAAATCACTCACCAGATTTAATTAACACATATTGTAATGCCTCCTTTTTCAACTGTAAATTTATTCATTTGAAAAAATGAATAAAATACATAAAATAGTAAACAACAAAATATTTAAAAGTTTACAAAGTAATAACAAATAACTTTTGAGGAGTGTAAGAAAGGGAGATGAACTAATATATCTCATCCAATAAAAATATTTTTGAATAAAATCTTCTGATAGTAAATAAAAAATATAAACATATGAATTAATTCTTCTTTTTTAAATACAAACAGAACAACAACAGAATGTCCAAAAATACTTTTGGAGATCTCTAGACGAAAATATAAGAAATGAATTTCAAGCTGTAATTACAGACAAGGACCTTTTGAACAAGAATGTAGTAGCTTGGAGAATAAACAATATTTGATACACACACCAACATGAAACTTAAAAGCTTCTGCACAATTATTCTGTCTTCTTCAGACTATTCTGGATGGAAGCATCTCTATGATCTTGTTGGCGGTGTATAGAATAGCTATTGAGTTTTGCAAGTTGATATTTTGCTGAAATTGTTGATCATTTCTGTAGATTTTCTGGTAGAATATTTGGAAATCTTATATATAATATCATATCCTTGACAAATAGGAATAGTTTGATTTTTTTCTTTTCCTATTTGTCTTTAGTTTCCTTTTAAAGCTTTATGGTTCCAGCTAATGTGTCAAGTACAATATTGAAAAAGGACTGGGGTAGTGGATAGTACTGATAGATTTCAAATTTGATTGAGATTGCTTCAAATTTTTCTTCACTTAACTTGATGCTGCCTGTGGGTTTGTCATTGAAACCTCCATTCTATTGAGGTGTGTTTCCTCTAGTGCTGAGCTGTAGGACTTTTGTCATGAAAGTATGTTTGATTTTATCAAAGGTTTTTTCTGCACCTTTTATAATGATCATGTGAACTTTGCCTTGTGTCTGTTTACATTATTTTTCAGAACTGAAAACAATCTTTCAAATACAAATTTTTCTTATCTAAAATATAGAGCAAATACTTGAACTTGATAAAATCCCAAATCTGTAGCTGTACATATGTAGCAAAGAAATAATAGAATAGAGTAGCACAAAAATATCACAGTTGGGAGATCACTTACTTTGTACTCGCAACTCCAGAAGGCATGGTTCATACGACAGGATAAAGTGGATAAAGCAATATTTGTAAGAGTTAGTAAATAGCTGTGTGAAGTCTGCTCAATGGGAGGGTATCACTTTCCCTTTTGAACATGTGTTAGGAAATAAATGTTGATGGAAGAAACATTAGAAAACAATAAGAGAGAGACTTATCTGAATTCTCTCAATACTCAGTTCTTAACTGTGGTTTCAAATATATTTCTAAGGTGAATCACTAGGCCCACAAGGTGGTAATTGTCAGAAAGAAGAATACCTATTGTGAAACTATGTGGTGAGCACTATCTTTCTCATATTCTAGCATGTAAAACAGTAGTCAAAAAGAAGACAATATTGTCTCATTCATTTAAAAGTAGAAAAGTAGAATCCAGTAAAATATGAAATAAATTCTGGTGTCTTTAAAAAAAATATGTAGCATCTGCCTTTGTGATCTCAACCTCACATTAATTATTAAAGAAAATATCCACGGAGAAATGAAGAAAGAAACAAGGCACTTACAACTCATTCAGAAGTTTATTAATATCATATTTCTCTCTGAGATTGGGGACCAGGAAAATGACTAGGAGACCATTTTCATCCATTTCTTCATTTTGATTTATTCTCCAAAATCTTTTGGTTTCAGTCAAATGACACAAGAAGAGAGGAAGATTCAGGACCAAGATGACATTATATAATACAAATAAATCTTATCCATATTGCCCAGCTCCAGGGCTGAGAAGTGTGGTGTAGGGGTATGAGTACACAGATATATCATCACATACCACAAAAGCACACAAGCATATGTATTTATTTTATTCCTGTTTCTTACTGGGGGGACAATCTTATCCACCACTTATTTTCTAGCCTGTATTACTCTCCCTAGAATAATCAGAAGCCTTCAGGCCTGGGGCTCTGCATATGGAAAATGTGTTGTGAAAATCATATTCTGTGCCATGTGTCATGAAGTTATTCATGTACATACCATAAATGTCACAAAGTTGAGATTCTCCTGACAATATTCAGGACCAGACCTGTGCCAGCAATCCATGTGTAAACACCATTTTCAGTCATGTAAGTGGATGTCATCAGAATATCCAAACTAAGATGTGAGATGAAATGGTTGTGAAGAGACCATGATAATAGGAGCTCATGCAGAAACATGGGCCATTATTTCTACTACTATCTACAGTACCCCCTGTGTGCCCATGAAGTGCTCCATATTAATCCTATGGAGAACCCCCAGTAACTTCATGTGATCCATTGATATTTTTTGCTTTTATTTTATTTTGTTTTTAAGACAATTTTTTCATTCATTTTACATACCAAAGATCCCCCTCTTCCCTCCTCATGAACCCCCAGCTTCTCCTTCCCAACCTACCACACACTCCCTCCCACAAGAAGGCAAGGCCTCCCATGGGGAGGCATATTTAGTAGAGGCAAGTCCAAGCCCTTCCTCCTGCTCAAGGCTGCATGAGGTGTCCAATCATAGGTAGTGGGCTCTAAAAAGCCTGCTTATGCACCAGGGATGGATTCTGATCATACCGCCAGGGGGTCTCCCAAGAAGATTAAGCTACACAACTGTCTCGCCATGCAGAAGGCCTAGTCCACTCACATGCAGGCTCCACAGACATTGATCCAACTTTCACTAGAGTTCCCACTAGTTTGGTTTGATCATCTCTGCAGGTTTCCCCATCATGATGCACTGATGCACTTGCTCATAGAATCCCCCTTCTCTCTCTTTGATTGGACTCCTGGATTTCTGCCAGGTATTTGTCTGTGAATCTCTACATCTGCCTCCATCACTCACTGGAGAGAAGCTCTGCGGTGACAGTCAGGATATTCACTGATCTGATCACTGGGGCAAGCCATGTCAGTTCAAGCACCATCTCCACTATTTCTAGTAGTCTAAGCTGGGGTCATTCTTGGGGATCCTGGCAACTTCCCTAGCACTGGGTTTCTCTCTATCCCCATGATATCTCCCTCCATCATGGTGTCTCTTTCATTGCTTTCCCATTCAACCCCTGTTTCAGCTCAACCATTCCATTCCCTTATGATCTCATACCCTATACCCTACCCTCTTTTGTCCACCCCTTATCCTCAGTTTAGTCATTGAGATCTCATCTATTTCCCCTTCCCAGGGGAATCCATGTGTCCCTCTTCGGGGCTTCCCTGTTAGCTAGCTTCTCTGGAGTTGTGAGTTGTTGTGGATTATCCTTTACTTTACTCCTAGTATTCAATTATGAGTGGGTACATCCATGTTTGTTCTTCTGAGTCTGGGTTACCTCACTCAGGATGATATTTTCTAGTTCCATCCATTTGTCCGCAAATTTCATGATGTCATTGTTTTTCTCTGCTGAGTAGTACTCCATTGTGTATATGTGCCACATTTTGTTAATCCATTCTTCAATCGAGAGGCATCTAGGTTGTTTCCAGGTTCTGGCTATTATGAATAATAGTGCTATGAACACAGTTGAGCATGTGTCCTTGTGGTATGATAGAGAATGCCCATGAGTGGTACAGCTGGGTCTTGAGAAAGCCTGATTTTAAATTTTCTGAAAAAAATGCCATACCGATTTCTAAAGTGGCTGTACAAGTTTGCACTCCCACCAACAGTGGAGGAGTATTCCCCTTGCTCCACATTCTCTCCAACATAAACTGTCTTTAGTGGTTTTGATCTTAGCCATTCTGACAGGTATAAGATGGTATCTCAGAGTCATTTTGATTTGTAGCTCCCTGATTGCTAAGGATGTTGAGCAATTCCTTAAATGTCTTTAGTCATTTGAAATTCTTCCTTTGAGAATTCTCTGTTTAGCTCTATAGCCCAATTTTTAATTGGATTCTTCATTATTTTGATGTCTAGTTTTTTGAATTCTTTATAATTTGGAGATAAGCCCTCTGTCGGATGTGGGGTTGGTGAAATTCTTTTCCCATTCTGTAGGCTGTCATTTTTGCCTTATTTACTGTGTCCTTTGCCTTACAGAAGCTTCTCAGTTTCAAGAGGTCCCATTTATTAATTGTTGCTTCCAGTTTCTGTACTACTGGTGATATATTTAGGAAGTGGTCTCCTGTGCCAATGCATTCAAGACTACTTACTACTTCCTCTTCTATCAAATTCAGTGTAACCAGATTTATGTTGATGTCTTTGATCCACTTGGACTTGAGTTTTGTGCATGGTGATAGATATGGATCTATTGGCAATCTTCTACATGTTGACATCCAGTTATGCCAGCACCATTTGTTGAAGATGCTGTCTTTTTTCCATGGTACAGTTGTGTATTCTTTGTCAAAAATTAGGTGTTCATAAGTGTGTGGGTTAATGTCAGGGTGTTCAATTTGATTCCATTGGTCCACATGTCAGTTTTTATACCAATACTCAGCTGTTTTTATTACTATAGCTCTAGAGTAGAGCTTGATGTCAGTGATGGTGATGTCCACGGAGGTGGCTTTGTTGTACAGGATTCTTTTGGCTATCCTGTTTTTTTTTTTTTTCAAATAAATTTGAGTATTGTTCTTTCCAGGTCTGTGAAGAATTGTGTTGGAATTTTGATGGGGATTGCATTGAATCTGTAGATTGCTTTTGGTAAAACTGACAATTTTACTATGTTAATCCTATCTATCCATGAGCATGGGAGATCTTTCCATTTTCTGACATCTTCTTCAGTTTCTTTCTTCAGGTTTAAAGTTTTTATCATACAGGTCTTTCACTTGCTTAGCTAGAGTTACTCCAAGGTATTTTATATTATTTGTGGCTATTGTAAAGGATGATGTTTCTCTGATTTCTTTCTTAGCCCATTTACCATATGTATATAGGAGGGCTATTGATTTTTTTTAAATTAATCTTGTATCCTGCTACATTACTGAAAGTGTTTATCAGCTGTAGGAATTCCATGGTAGAATTTGGAGGGTCACTTCTGTATTCTATCATATCATCTGCAAATAGTGAAAGTTTGACTTCTTCCTTTCTAATTTGTATCCCCTTGATCTCCTTTTGTTGTCTTATTGCTCTAACTAGAACTTCAAGTACTATATTGAATAAATATGGTGAGAGTAGACAGTCTTGTCTTTTTCCTGATTTTAGTAGAATCGCTTTGAGTTTCTCTCCATTTAATTTGATGTTGGCTGTTGGCTTGCTGTAAATTGCCTTTATTATGTTTAAGTATGTTCCTTGTATTCCTGATCTCTGCAAGACCTTTATCATGAAGGGGTATTATATTTTGTCAAAGGCTTTTTCAGCATCTAATGAAATGATCATGTGTGGTTTTTTTCTTTCAATTTGTTTATATGGTGTATTACATTGACAGATTTTTGTATGTTAAGCATCCTTGAATCTCTGGGATGAAGCCTACTTGATCATGGTGAACAATATTTTTTATTTGTTCTTGGAGTTTGTTTGCCAATATTTTATACAGTATTTTTGCATCAATGTTCATGGGAGAAATTGGTCTATAATTCTCTTTCTTTGTTGCATCTCTGTGTGGCTTGGGAGTAACTGTAGCCTCATAAAAGGAGTTTGGTAACATTCCTTCTGTTTCCATAGTATGGAACAATTTGAAGAGTATTGGTATTAGCTCTTCTTTGAAAATCTGCTAGAATTCTGCATTGAAACCATCTGGTCCTGGGCTTTTTTTTTTTTGGTTGGGAGACTTTCAATGACTGTTTCTATTTCCTTAGGAGTTATCGGTCTATTTAATTTTTTTTACTAGTCTTGATTTAAATTTAGTATATGGTGCCTATCCAGAAAATTGTCCATTTCTTTTATTTTTTTCAATTTTGTGGAGTACAGGTTTTTAAAGTGTGACCTGATGATTCTATGGATTTCCTTGTTGTCTGTTGTTATGTCTCCCTTTTTATTTTTGATTTTGTTAATTTGGATTCTCTCTCTCTCTCTTTCTCTCTCTCTCTCTCTCTCTCTCTCTCTCTCTCTCTCTCTCTCTCTCTGCCTTTTGGTTAGTTTGGATAAAGGCTTGTCTATCTTATTGGTTTTCTCAAAGAACCAACTTTTTGTTTCATCAGTTCTTTGTATTGTTTTCTTTGTTTCTATTTTATTGATTTCAGTCTTCAATTTGATTATTTCTTAGCATCTATTCCTTCTGGATGAGTTTGCTTCTATTTGGTCTAGATCTTTTAGACATGATGTTAAGTCACTACTGTGAGATTTCTCTAACTAAGCAAGTGAAAGACCTGTATGACAAGAACTTTAAGCCCCTGAAGAAAGAAATTGAAGAGGATATCAGAAAGTGGAAAGATCTCCCATGCTCATGGATAGGAAGGATTAACATAGTAAAAATGACTATCTTACCAAAACCAATCTACAGATTCAATGTAATCCCCATCAAAATTCCAACACAATTCTTCACAGACCTGGAAAGAACAATACTCAACCTCATTTGGAAAAACAGAAAATCCAGGATAGCTGAAAGAACCCTATACAACAAAGCCACCTCTGTGGGCATCACCATCACTAACATCAAATTCTACTATAGAGCCACAGGAATAAAAACAGCAGGGTATTAGTATAAAAACCAACATGTGGACCAGTGGAATGAAATTGAAGACCCTGACATTAACCTACACACCTATGAACACCTGATTTTTGATAAAGAATACACAACTGTACCATGGAAAAAAGAAAGCATCTTCAACAAATGGTGCTGGCATAACTGGATGCCAACATGTAGAAGACTGCAAATAGATCCATATCTGTTACCATCCACAAAACTCAAATCCAAGTGGATCAAAGACATCAACATAAATCCGGTTATACTGAACTTGATAAAGAGGAAGTAGTAAGTAGTCTTGAATGCATTGGCACAGGAGACCACTTCCTAAATATAATACCAGTAGCTCAGACACTGAGAGCAACAATAAAAAAGGGACCTCTTGAAACTGAGAAGATTTTGTGGGGCAAAGGACACAGTAAATAAGACAAAATGACAGCCTACAGAATGGGAAAAGATTTTCACCAATCCCACATTTGACAGAATGCTGATCTCCAAAATATATAAAGAACTCAAGAAACTAGACATCAAAATAATGAAGAATCCAATTAAAAATGGACTATAGAGCTAAACAGAGAATTCTCAAAGGAAGAATTTCAAATGGCTGAAAGACATTGAAGGAAATGTTCAGCATCCTTAGCAATCAGGGAGCTACAAATCAAAATGACTCTGAGATACCTGTCAGAATGGCTATGATCAAAAGTGCTGAAGATAGCTTATGTTGGAGAGGCTGTGGAGCAAGGGGAACACTCCTCCACTGTTGGTGGGAGTGCAAACTTGTACAGCCACTTTGGAAATCAGTGTTGCAGTTTCTAAGAAAATTGGGAATCAATCTTCCTCAAGACCCAGCTATACCACTCATGGGCATACACCCAAGGAATGCTCAATCATACCACAAGGACACATGCTCAACTATGTTCATATCAGCATTATTCATAATAACCAGAACCTGGAAATGACCTAGATGCCCCTCAACTGAAGAATGGATTAAG
Organism: Peromyscus californicus insignis; assembly: GCF_007827085.1. Taxonomy (NCBI): domain Eukaryota; kingdom Metazoa; phylum Chordata; class Mammalia; order Rodentia; family Cricetidae; genus Peromyscus; species Peromyscus californicus. The sequence continues at coordinate 60,637,789 of NW_026294534.1, forward strand.
AAAATGTGGTACATAAACACAACGGAGTACTACTCAGCAGAGAAAAACAATGACAGCATGAAATTTGCAGACAAATGGATGGAACTAGAAATATCATCCTGAGTGAGGTAACCCAGACTCAGAAGGACAAACATGGTATGTACCTACTCATAAGTGGATACTAGAAGTAAAGCAAAGAATACCAGACAACAACTCACAACTCGAGAGAAGCTAGCTAGCAAGGAGGACCCTGAGATAGCCACATAGATAGCCCAGCAAAGAAGAAATAGATGAGATCTACATGAGCAAACTGGGAGGGAGTAATGGAGGGCAAAGAATGGGGGATGAGAACAAAATGGAATGGGATGGTTAAGCTGGAACAGGGATGAAGTGGGAAAGAAATGAGAGAGAATCCATGATGGAGGAAGACATCATGGGGAGAGAGAGAAACCCAGTACTAGTTAAGTTGCCAGGATGATCCCACTTGAACTACTAGAAATAGTGGAGAGGGTGCCTGAACTGAACTGGCTTGTCCCAGTGATCAGATCGGTGAATACTCTGTCATCACAGAGGAGGCAGACACAGAGATCCACAGCCAAACACCAGGCATAGTTCCAGGAATCCAGTCAGACAGAGAGAGGAGGGATTCTATGAGCAAGTGCATCAGGATCATGATGGGGAAACCTGTAGAGATGATCAAACCAAACTGTGGAGCCTGCATGGAACTGGACTAGGCCCTCTGTATTTCAACACGATTGTGTAGCTTGATTTGTTTGGGGGGCTCCCTAGTGGTAGAATCAGAATCCATCCCTGGTACATGGGTGGGGGAACTTTTTGGATCCCACTACCTATAATGGGACACCTCGTGCAGCCTTGAGGCAGGGGGAAGGGCTTGGACTTGCCTCTACTGGATGTGCCTGCCCATGGGGAGGGGAGTGGGGGGTAGTTTGGGGGCAGTCTGGGGTTGTAGGAGGGAAGAAGGGAATCTTTGATTGGTGTATAAAATGAATAAAAATATTTTCTTAATAAAAAATGAAAACTGATAATGCCCCAGATTATGTTTTCAGTAAAATGAAACAATTTTTCACATGTTATAACATGAAACATATTACAAAAATACCATATAATCCTACAGGACAAGCAGTTGTTAAAAGATCTAATCACACTATAAAAGAGATGCTTATAAAACAAAAGGGAGATATGAGAACCCCCAGAGATAGACTGCATATTGCTTTATTAACTTTAAATTTTTTAAACACTGTCAGGCAGTGGTGGTGCATGCCTTTAATCCCAGCACTCAGGAAGCAGAGCCAGGCGGATCTCTGTGAGTTCAAGACCAGCCTGGTTTACCAAGTGAGTTCCAGGAAAGGCACAAAGCTACACAGAGAAACCCTGTCTCAAAAAACCAAAAAAAAAATTTAAACACTAATGAACAGGGACAATAGCTCCTGAGAGACATTGGTTTATGGAAAAATTGCTGAATTGGGTCAGCAAGTATGTTATCAAGATGTTTTAACATCCAAATGGAATCCAGGGAAAGTATTAAGATGGGGTCAAGTATATATTTATGTTTCCACAGGAGATAAAAGGTTGTGGATCCCATCAAAGTTCATAAAAATCCAACATGAGCAAGAGGAGTCTCTTGGATGCTTTGGCTACTGAGATAAACAATATACCTCTGAGGGGGAAAAGACACAGAAGCCTTTGGACCAAACAACTGATCCTCCCACCTGGAGGATTTTGTGTAACAAAGAGGAGGTAATTTGAATGACTCAGAAACCTCTGAATACTACACATTGGTTCCTTGCTACATTATCTGTGGAAAATATATAGGTAACAGGGGCTGACTGTACATATTAGGCCTACATTTCTAATGCTCCAATTAACTCGCAGTAAGTTGGGGAGATTTCTGTGGTAGTTAATGAATCTTCTTGACTACCTGATCCTGATGACAAATGAGGTCCTGCTCAGTCAATGTAGGAGGGTAAAGAGATTAGAAAGTATACTGTGAGAGTACAAGGAATTCCCACTTGTATGGGAAATGGAATTCAATGTCTAAATATACCTTTTCAAATGTGGCTATCTATAGTCAATTCTACCCAAGATTATCAAAGTAAGTTTTATATGCTTCATGCTTCTGGTTTTATAGGACAGAAGATTAATTCTACTAGTTCCATAAATCTGTCATTGTGTGAAATGTGGGTTACCAACAAGGAATCTGACTGAGTACATTGGCAACAATGTAAGAGTGAGAAACCTCTAATGCTAATTAATATCTCCCACAGAGACATCGTTGATTGGAGTCCTTATGGCTCCCCTCAAGGAAAATATTCTCACTCAGAGTTAAGATGACACCGATATAGTATTGGTGAAATTATTAAGGCCACTCCACGTAGTAAAAAGGGAGGTTTATTTAGTGGCGTAACTTACAAATGAAGGGATAGGTAGGTTGCAGGGTCTGGGGAAGGTGTGTCACAGTCCGGCGGTGTTCTCTGGAGAATTCTGCTTGGTCTACCTCCACTGTCCAGGGTCCAGGAACAGAGAGAGGCGGCGCATCCGGATCTCGGGTCTTCAGGGTCCACTCTTGGCCCTGTCTTGTAGGCGTGATAGTTACTGAAACCTCAATGGGGGTTGGAACTTCCAGACCAAAGCTGGAATGGCTGCCCACTACAGTACAGTTTGAATGGAACTGGAGGAACTAGCTGTACTGTTTATTCAACGACATGGAGTTGGAATGTCAAGTCCTCTCCTGCAATTTGGCAATTCAATTCAAACTAACTTGTGGAAATTAGCAAGTTCTTTGCCCTTTTAAAGTGTGGGAAGGAAAGTTAAACATTAAGAATGATAAGCATACTTTGTCTTTTAGACTAAATCAAAGTCTTCATTTTATAACATTGTCAAATTCTAGGAAAGGTAACTATATCCTTCATTATCCAATCTGTGTATAATGCTGAAGTTCAGGGTTTATCTCAAGTCCTTATTCAAGTAGTCTTTGAGACTGGATCATCTCAGCTAGCCATCTCAAAATTGCTCTGAGCACTTTGTAGTCTAAAGCTGATCTGTAGATGATGTTTTTCAGCTTAGTGATATTATTATTGTCCACGTGGAATTGTTGTTGTTGTGGAGCCCCATCTTCTTCCTGGAGACTTCAGTTGATGTTAGGCCTGGCTGTGATTTCCTGCAGAAAACTAATAAGAGACTCGAAAACAAAGACATATATATGCAGCTAATTGAAACCTTTTTTCTAGAATTAGTTAGTACTCTATATGACCATTCATATCTTAACAAAGTTTAAAATGTATATATATATAGATATAGATATATAGATATATATCTTGTAAATTTTGATATAAAATTCATAGTTTAAGAAAAGTTTAAAGAATCAGAATAGAATCAAAGAGTTGAGATTAGTAATAGAATAGTCCCTTAATTAATTTGATTTTTCTCCTGTCCCGTATCAGAAGATGGCTCTTTTCTTCTGGCATGATACAGGGAGTTTGCATTTTTCCTTTTAACAACATGCTTGAGTTTAAAGAAGTAGAGAGCCATTCTCCAACTCCAAAGTCAGCTTTAAATTTTCATTGAACTGGGACTACAAGAAGACCAATAGTGTTAAATGTCTTTAGAGAAGAGCAGAAACAAACATTTAGGAAGACTTATAAAATTTTATAAATGATATACCAATAGGCCATTTCACTCTGTTTCCTGGGATAGATGATTTGTCCCTTTTCTTCAGTTGTCTCATTTGTCCAATGTTCTTCAGATTCCTTAGCCTTCATTCTCCTAAAAGACAAAAACAAAAACCTTTCCCCAAGACTAATTTTGGGGAGGTTCCTTTTTGGCAAGTTATTATCTGATTAAATGAAAAGGCATGTGTTACTGGTATAAGTTAGGTTAAATTGGATGTTCATGCTAGTTGATGAACTACCATCTCTCTCTTGTTCAAATCAAACCTTTACCAATTTTGATGGTACCCACAACTTATCTTCTCCTGTAGAAACAAAAGCAAAACCTCATCCCCAATGTAACACATACCCTGGTTTCCATTCTGAGGTCAGCACATCCTTAAAGTATATAGGCTGATTTAATTCTGTAGTTTTTTCTATTATCCAATGTCTCTCTGCAGCTGTTGTTCCTTTCTAATTGGCACTGAGAAAATTCAAAGTTAATAGAGCATTATGCAGTCTATTTCTGGGGGATTTTGTTACCCCTTTCTGTTTATTTAGCATATTCTTTAGAGTTCTGTTTGATATTTCTATAACTGCTTGACCTATAGGATTACGTGATATACCTTTAATATGCTTTATATTGTAATAAGCAAAAAACTGTTTCATTTTAACAGAGACATATGATGGAGCATTGTCAGTTTTGATTTGTGCAGGTATACACATGATGGCCATAACTTCTAGCAAATGAGTGATTACAGAATCAGCCTTTTCAGAACTCAAAGCAGTTGCCCATTGAAATCCTGAATAAGTATTGATGGTATGGTGTACATATTTCAATTTTCCAAATTCTGCAAAGTGAAACTCATCCATCTGCCAGATTTCATTCATCTGAGTACCTTTGGGTTACATCCTGCTGGTAATGGCGTTTGATTGTAGAAGGAACAAGTAGGACATTTGTTTACTATTTCTTTGGCTTGTTGCCAGGTTATGGAAAAATCCTTTTTTAAACCTTTACTATTGACATGATGTTTTTTATGAAATTCTGAGGCCTCCAGCACATTTCCTATCAATAATTTATCAATTTCATCATTGCCTTGTGCTAGAGGGCCTGTCAGACCAGTATGGGATCGGATGTGAGTTATATATAAAGGATGACTCCTTTTCCTGATAGTATCTTGTAACTGAATAGATAGTGAAGTTAATTCTGAAGCATCAGGGATAAATTCTGTAGTCTCAATATGTAATACCACTCTTTCAGCATACTGAGAGTCAGTAACTATGTTGAGAGGTTCTGAAAAATCCATTAATACCAACAGAATAGCATACAATTCTGATTTTTGAACTGAATTATAAGGACTTTGAACCACTTTACTTAAATTTTCTGATTTGTAACCTGCCTTTCCTTGTTTGTTGGCATCTGTATAAAATGTACAAACTCCAGATATGGGTTTTTCCCATACAATTCGAGGCAAGATCCAATCAGCTCTCTTTATAAGATCAATTCTATCGCTTTTGGGATATTTGCTGTTAATTTCTCCCAAAAAATTGCTGCAAGCTCTTGGCCAAGGTTCACTTTCTGTCCATAATTTTTCACTGTCCTCTTTAGTTAAAGGTATAACAATTTCTGCTGGGTCTATTCCTGCTAATTGACGAAGTCTCAATTTTCCTTTCCAAATCAAGTCAGAGATTTTTTCCACATAAGTTTTTAATTTTTTATTCGGTTTATTTGGTAAAAATATTCATTCCAATATAATATCTTCCCTCTGCATTAATATTTCTGTAGGAAAATGCCTAGAAGGTGAAATAACCAAAATGCAATCCAGCTTTGGATCAATACAATCCACGTGCCCTTCATGTACTTTCTTTTCTACCAAGGCCAATTCTTTCTCAGCTTCAGGTGATAATTCTCTTGGACTATTTAAGTCCTTGTCACTTTCTAAGGTTTTGAACAAATTATTCAGTTCATCATTTTTTACCCCAACAATAGTTCGTAGATGAGAAATGTCTCCAAATAATCTTTGAAAGTCATTAAGTGTCTGTAGTCTATCTCTCCTAATTTGCACCTTTTGAATCAATAACTATGAGAGGTCATCCTTTTGGTAACAGAGTAGGCAAAGGAATTCCAGATTGTAGAGAGCCCATTGGCTGAATTACTTTGTTAATTGCTCTAAGATCTGTTACCATTCTCCATTTACCAGATTTCTTTTTAATAACAAATATAGGAGAATTCCAAGTGCTGGTTGATTCTTCAATATGCTGAGCATTTAACTGCTCTTCTACCAGATCTTCTAAAGCCTGCAGTTTCTCTGTTGTTAAAGGCCATTGCTGGACCCATACAGGCTTGTCTGTTGACCATTTTAAAGGTAGAGCTGTTGGTGTCTTTGGGAGATCATCAGTTGTTGTGCCCTGTTCTTGCATAATATGGATGGCTGGTGACCACTCATTAGAATAATATCTTCTAATATTTCTCTCAGAAACATGTGCTAGTTTATGATTTGTTTCTAAGGTTGGAGGGATGTTAATCTGAGTATTCCATTGTTTCAAAAGGTCTCGACCCCACAGGTTCAGAGCTACGTTGGCCACGTATGGTTTTAGTTTTCCTCTCTGTCCTTCTGGACCTATACATTTGAGCCATCTTGCACTCTGTTTCACTTGAGATAATGTTCCAATTCCTAACAGTTGAACGTTTATCTCCTGAAGAGGCCAAGTTGGATGTCAAAATTCTGGTGCAATTATGGTAACATCAGCACCTGTGTCTACCAGACCAGACAACAAAACACCATTTATTTTTATTGTTAATTTTGGTCTTTGTTCATTTATAGAAGTTTGCCAAAAAATTTTCTTTATGTTTTCTCCTGAATTTTCTATTCTCTCTGTTTCATCATCCCGAGCAACATGATTTATTCCAATAGGCATTTGGTTATTTAATTGCTCTGAGTAGGGGTTTCCTCTATGACTGCAGGAAAGGTCTGAACTAAATTCACTGTGGGGGCCTGCCTGAGGCCCCTCTGGGAGTTTCCCAAAGACTGAGGCAAAGTATTACCTTGTCTGTCCCTTGTTGATCTACACATGTTGGTCCAGTGTTTTCCCTTACCACACCTTCTGCATACTCCAGAAGGAAGTGGCATTCTGTTGCCATTGTTCCTTGAGGAACATTGTTTCTAGGAATGACTTGTTTACCATCCTTTTTCAAATGTCTTTGCTTTCCACATCCAAAACATCTAACATTCCCCAAACCTGTTGAAATTGCTTCTCCTACCCACATATCATCTTGGTCATTAGACTCAACATTAACCGTGTCTCTAATCCAATCTTCCAAGGGTGCAGATCTTGCCTTTAATGGCCTGATTATTCTCTTGCATGCTGCATTCATGTTCTCAAAAGCCAGAGATTCAATTATTATCTGACTAGCTTCTGAATTCAGGACCATTCTCTTTACTGCTGAAGCCAGTCTTTGTAAGAAATCTGTGAAAGATTCTTTTGGACCCTGTATAACCTTTGTAAATGACTCAGTTTTCTTTCATGGTTCCTCAACTCTGTCCCATGCATTCAAGGCTGCCATTCAACATAGAATTAAGTTTTGGATATCATATAAACAGTGTGTTTGTACTGCAGCATATTTGCCTTCTCCAACAAGCTGATCCTGGAAGACTTGCATTCCTTTATCCCTCCATTGTTTTTCTATGTTTTTAGCCTCCTCCTTGAACCACATTTGCCACTGGAGCTGTTGTCCAGGTTCAAGAACAGCATGTGCCAGCTCCCCCCAGTCCTGTGGTATAATCCTATTATAAGTTGACCAGGTGTTTAACATTTGCTTTACATATGGGGAATGCATGCCATAAGATACTATTGCCTCCTTAAACCTTTGTAAATCTAGCATTTCAATTGGAGTCCAAATATTTTGTGTATTCAGTTGATCAGGTAACTGCTGTACGGTTACTGGATAAATTAAGAGTGATTGTGTGAAAACAGGCTTTCTTTCTGTAACCTTATGATCCAGTCTTGAAACAACTTCACTGTTAATTTCTTCTGTCTGAATTTGAATTTCTCTATAATTCATTTTAACAGGTTTAACAGGTTTTTCTAACACTTTTATCCTGGGACTTAAATTGACTATCTTTTTAAATAGAAATATAAGGATAAGAAAAGTAATAAAGTGCATAATTCGATCAACATTAATCTTCTCATATAGTTGTTCCATTGTCAGACTGCCTAAAATTTCAAACAAAGCCCAATTTTCTTCCAATGTACACATAAAACCCATTTTTTTTAATGTGGAAAAAATTTCTCTTTTAAATAGTTTCCTTTAAAATAGCTGATATCTTAATTGACTTACCAAGTCTGCATAGAACAGTAGAAATCTGAGGGAATTTCAAAACAGCTACATAGTGTCCAAGGTGTGAATCCAAAGAGAGAGAGAGAGAGAAAGAGAGAGAGAGAGAGAGAGAGAGAGAGAGAGAGAGAGAGAGAGAGAGAGAGAAGCCACAAGTTCTAGCTAAAAGCTTAAATCCAGCCACATATTCCTGCTTGAGCCCAGTCGAGCCTGGACTCTGACTTCCTTAAGCTCCAACCACGCATTTCAGCTGAGAGCAGCCTATCTGCAAGTTGCGTGTAGCTACTGCAATTAGCGGTAGCTCCGGCAGGCCTGAGTTCTAAGCTGAGCTAGGGAGCCAGGCCCGCCCAGAGGGGAAACCAGACCCACCACTAAGCCAAGCGGTTTTTAATGAATTCTTGCCACATTGGGCACCAAATGTAGATGTAACCGTCTTATTAAATAAGAAACACAGAGCCAATGCAAAGATAAAAGCCCAAGAGGTGGGAGCGATAGCTAAGAGCTAAAAACCTTACCCTTCACTGCCATTGCTATCTTCCTCAGCAAGAGACCTACTTCCTGTCTGCTTGTCTTTTTTATAGACTTTCTATCCTGCCTTCTCATTGGTTGTAAACCCAACTACATGACCTCCTCATCACTGCCTGTCTGTACAGACCTCCAGGACTTCTATGGTTGGTATTGAGATTAAAGGCATGTGTCTCCGTGCTGGCTGTATCCTTGAACACACAGAGATCCACCTAGCTCTGCCTCCCAAGAGCTGGGATTAAAGGCGTGCGCCACCACCGCCCATTTTCTGCTATGGCTTGCTATTAGCTCTGACCCCCAGGCAACTTTATTTATTAACATACAAATAAAATCACATTTCAGTACAATTAAAATATCACCATAGCAGGGCTCACTGGGTATGAACAGAGTCACTCAGTTCTAGTCCCAATGAGAGCTGGGGGCTGGTTTCCAAGCCTCAGAAAGTGGCTGGGGTCTTGGGGGGATGGGTATGGGGGCAGGACATATAGATTGCAGGATCCACAGGGGGGGTCTTGGTGAGGGAGGGGCCTTCCTGCCCTCTATCATCTTCTTAAAATCATTTTATGGTCAATTTCTTCTGCCTTGGAATTTTCAGGTCTTGATGATGTAGAACTATAAGGTTCTCATGGTGTCATATTGCTCTTTATGTTGGTGAATGTATTTTTGCACTGGCATCTATCCATCTCTTCCTCCAGGCAGTGCAAATGGTTTCTGTGTCTGAGGGAGTCTCTTTAGATCCAATAGGCATTCTTGTTCCAGTGGGAGCTCTTGTTCCAATCAGAGCTCTTGGTCCACTCAGAGCTCTTGGTTTACTCAGAGCTGGCAGAGTCTGTCTCAGGGAGCAGCTGTGATCTTGGAGGATGGGTGGGTTTGGAGGATGGAGTGGAGCTTGTAGGTTACAGGGTGTGGTAGGGGATGGTGGTAGTCTGGCCTGTCTGCAGGAGTTCTGCCTGCTGGCCTGCAACTGGCACTGCAGTGGGAGGAGGTATGGGGCACAGGTGTGCCCCAGGCCTAAAGCCTCGAGGCTGGAGTGGTCAACTAGGAGAACAACTCACCTTTTGGTCCACTCAGAGCTGGTGATGTCTGTGTCTCAGGGAGCAGCTGTGATCTTGGCAGATGGGTGGGTTTGGGGGATGGGGTGGGGCTTGTGAAAATTCCTTCTTAAAGGGTCAGAGAGATTGCCATTTTTACTATGTTAATCCTGCCTATCCATGAGCATGGGAGATCTTTCCATTTTCTGACATCTTCTTCAATTTCTTTTTTCAGGGACTTAAAATTCTTGTCATATAGGTCCTTCACTTGCTTGGTTAGTGTTACCCCAAGGCATTTTATATCATTTGTGGCTATTGCAAAGGGTGTTTTATCTCTGATTCCCCAACTGGATCAGGCCCTCTGGATAAGTGAGACAGTTAATTAGCTTGATCTGTTTGGGAGGCATCCAGGCACTGGGACCGGGACCTGTCCTCAGTGCATGAGCTGGCTGTTTGGAACCTGGGGCTTATACAGGGACACTTGGCTCAGCCTGGAAAGAGGGGACTGGACCTGCCTGGACTGAATCTACCAGGTTGAACTCAATTTCCCATTGACAAAAAAAAAAAGGTTAAGCCCCTGAGGCTGTGAAGAAAGAGTGGGTATGGAGCCTACATGATATATTTGGTAGAGTTTGATGACACTGGTAAATCTGTAACCCTACCCTGATAATAGGGGAGCAAGAAGATGTGGGTCCCTAAAATTCCATCAGGACTAAGTATGGCCCCAGTTCTCAGAAGGACAGAGATAGATTGCCCTGATACTGTGATATCTGTCTGAGGCTCCCAGTGAGAGATGGCAGTGGTCAGGCCAAGGGAGCTTGGGTACCCTCAGTCATCCATGGCCAGATCTAAGAGGTCAGCTGAAGAGCCATCTGAGCTTGATGTCCCCATGATACATGGGACATGGGGGCAGTCAACACCCCAGTGCCCTTCTTGATGGCACCTTGGACAAGGTCTGGGTGGCTTATGAGGGATCAGACAGGCCCAGGCCCAGTGACCCTCCTGATTGCATTTGAAAAAGGGACCCAGAGGTTCTCAGACTTTGGGAAGCCAGAGAGCCTGGGCAGTTGCTATGATGGGTACAAAGGCCTTTGCTAGCATCAGGCATTTTTATTTGGGGGCTTTTTCATCTCCCCCACTTTACACCTTAAGGGCCATTGCTAAGACTTCTGCCTGTGGAGTCAGGGGTCACTTCTCTAGGCATTTAAATTTGGCCCTAATATCAGGGAAACTCTGAAAGAGGAAGTAGGTCATAAGGAGCTGTTTTCCATCTGGGTCTCAGGATCTAGATTAGTATATTATAAGAGGACCTTTGTGAGGGTGGTCTAGGAATTCAGATGGGTTATCATGTTCATCCTGGATGACCTCTTGGAATTTTTTCATAATTTCCCTCTTTAAGGGTGGCCAGCCAGGAGGTAAGTTACAAACTGATCCCTAGAAAGGACACCCCCTGGAGTATTGTAATTTTATTCAGGGTCCTGCTCAGGGACTGTGTCAGCCCTGATTGGATGGGCAGCCTGTTGCTAAGAAGGGAGAAAGGGAAACCAGAGAGGCTGGAGAGGAAGAAAAGGGACTGTGGGTTGAGGCTTGTTAATATGATCAAAACTAGTAGAAGACTCATCTGGTTTGGGCCTCACAGCTAGGAGAAGTTGTTTTCCCTTGGATAGCTTATGTCATTTGGTTAAGATAGGCGTGAGGTCACATGGCAAAGTCCATCCTTTCTAACTCTAGCAAAGATGACTGTCAGTCATGAGATTGCCTCCATCCCAGTGGGGGGACAGCAGCTAAAGTGGCAGCCAGCCATGTTTCCTTTAAGATTACCTATGTATAGATTTTTAAGTATTAACCCTGGTGTTATGAGTTTTAAATTAACCCTTTCATTACAGATTTCACAGGGTATTGGTTAGATCCAATGTGCTTACAAATCTTGAGGTATAGAAAGGTCACACAATAGTTTTACAAATCTTGACATAAAATCTATACCTCAGCAAAAGTTTTAGAAAGTTAAACCAAAACCAAAAGAGCATGAAATGAGCCCGGCGGTGGTGGTGCACGCCTTTAATCCCAGCACTCAGGAGGCAGAGCCAGGTGGATCCCTGTGAGTTCGAGGCCAGCCTGGTCTACAGAGTGAGATCCAGGGCAGGTGCAAAGCTACACAGAGAAACACTGTCTTGGGGGGGAAAAAAGCATGAGATGAATAGCAATAGTCCCCATTGGGAATGGTCTGTCCATTTATTTTGTTTTCTCTCCTTTCTCTGTCACACAGCAGATGGCTCACCTGATACGGGACAGAGATTTTGGAAGAAACCTTTAAACAAGCATGCTTGGGTTTAGAGGAGGGGGGTACTGCAAGCCACAGAAATATGACATATGAATTCAGCTGACTATGGCAAAATTATTACCTGGAAGAGTTGAGAACTCTTCCAGAGGATAAAAGCCAAGTCTTAACGAGTCTTGGTGATATTGGTTTTTAAATATTAGTCATTTCCTGCAACGAATTTCTCATGTGCTATTGTAGCTTTTCCATTCCCAGAACAGTGTGTTTGATCATTCACTGGACACAATTTCCCCTATACAATTAAAGTATTCGGATAACATCTCCCAACTGTGCTAACAGCAGTCACACAGCCAGACCCTTAACTTCAGAACCTTCTGTAATTATTGTCATTAACAACATCTGGCCAGAACCTTTTCCAAATGAAAGTATCTTATCTGAGATACTTCCCAGACTTTCTAAGAACAGACTGCAGACATATAAGCATCCAGACTCTCTGTTCGTGGAAGGCCAGGCAGATGTGCTAATTAAGCTTAATCTTTCTCTCCTCCAAGTGCTAGCTCTAGCTCTAGATCTCTTAACTCAGAACTAAAGAGCTTTTGCATACCAAGTGCATCAAGCTGTGATGCAAGTTGCCTAGCTACAGAGCACACTTCCCCAGCCCTGCCAGAAAAGGGTGGCAGCCGAGATAAGCTGAGAGAGATACGCTCCAAAGGAATAAGAGGCAGTTTTATTTTCACTCAGTGACTTGTAGAATCCTAATATTTTACCTAACCACTTCTAAGAACATAGTTTGAGCACATATATCCCTTTTCAGATATATTAACTGAATGTAGCGTTCAGTTTATTTCTTTCCCCGTTAGTCACTTCCCTTTGGGGTTGCTATGATAGCTGACAATTACTGCTCTTTGTGTGGATCTTATCACCCCCCACTTTTGACCCTGAGGTAATTCAAGCCTGGTGACCTTGCCTTAGCCAGGGCATTGTTATTGCATGGGTATATAACTCTAAACCTCAGAGACTTGAGTAGACTAGAAGAGAGGACTAGAGGAATGAGATGGAAAATGGAGAAGAGCTAGATGGGGAAGAACTAGATGGGGGAAAACAAGATGGGAGAAATAAGATGGAACTTAGAGATAACAGCAGGAATTGTAGTGAGAAATCAGGCAAGAACGGAGGTAAGTTTGAGAACAGAAAAGAAGCTGTGTAGAGAGAGAACTGACTCAGAAGAATAAAGTGAATGGACTAAAGAGTTTCATGTATTTATTCAAGTATCCCTCAGATAAATTAATTTGTCACTGGTAGTATCTCTTCTAGAACTCTGGGAAAAGACTATAAAGGGGCTGGACCCCAATAGTCTTTGATAATGTGGAGTCATACCCTAACTCTAGAGCCAGATTTTAATTCAAGTGAGACAGCATGAAACAGCAATGACACTCACACCTACAAGACACCTGGATCCCTGTAAATCTGAATCTGGTAAGCTGAGAACAAAGAAGACTTAGAGATGTGAAATAGATCCTGACTATAGACAGAGGATGCTGCAGGAGGAAGAGAGAAGCACCAGCCAGTGAGGAGTGTGTGCAGGGTGTGTTTCCTCCCTCCCCTGCTTGCTCCAAGCTCCCACTTTCCAACAAACTTACAAATCCATCAATGGTAACTTAAAAGAGAGGACATTTACACAGTGTGTTGGGGGGGGGGAGACTAGACAAAAAAAACAAGCATTGGAGCAGAGAATGTGGAATGGGAAAATCTCTTTCCACTTCCCCGATCACTCACAGTATTTGTAAAGGTCCCAAATAATATTAGAATCTAAGGTGCCATTAGGTGGCCCTTCAGATTGGTTATCTAAGGAGTAATGAAGCCAAATTTGATTGAATAAATTTAGTGTCCTTCAGATTGAGTGTCCGGTGGAGAGGCTAAAGGTTTTTTAGAGGCATTCCAATGGGGAATGGGAGGGTATGGAAGACATGTTCCCATGGATGAGAGAAAAGGAAAATGTCACTGTAGCCTGTAGTTGTGGGCGTCCCCAAACTTAGGGAGGACTGAATGAGGACCAAGCTGTTCAGTGGGTCATCACCACACTCAATGGGGTCCAGGGGTTTTAGCAGAGCTAAGCCAGAAGAGAGACTTGGTGCGTCATACCAGGGCTTTTGTAAAGGTGAGAGGGCAACAATGAAAACCAAGCTCTAGGAGGAGGGTCCCATCCACAGGAAGGGGTTACAAAAGCCACAAGGGCCCACAGGCTCTGTGGCATTATGGGCAGCTCCAGGGGAAGGTGGTCGAAGAGGGCAGGAAGGGGCACAATAGCCTGGTTTGGCCTAAGGACACTGCAGGATTTCAGCTCCGATGTGGGTGGGATGGGTTCAGATGAAGAGGGCCAGCTGTAGCCTTAAAGACTGTGGCTGGAGTACCTCTGCTTCCAAGAGTACCAAAGGGGTGACAGACACTCCACAGTCACTCCCTCAGGTTTAGGGAAATGTTTACACAGGCCAATGGGGAAACTTACCTAACTGATGTTGGTGGATGGAGTGCTGAGTGATCAGTGAACCAGAAGGTGAGTCTGTTGTGGGCAGAGATGAGGGATAAGGTCCCAGTGCATCTTAGACCATGAGGGGAAATGCAGACACGAGGAGAGCCTAATGTAATTACACCAAATGTAAGCATTACAGCTTGGATGGAAAGACATCCTGGTAGCCAGGAGCCAAGAAATACCACGAAGTCACACCACACAGCAAACCTCACACAAGATATTCATTGGGAAGGAAAAAACCATGAGGGTGGCTGCCTCTGCTCAGGTGAGAAACAGCAGCAAACTGAACAGGCTTGGGAACTGAACAGGCTTCCACCCCCTTCGGAAGGGGGTGGAACTTCTCAGGGTGGAGGTTGGTGGGATTTCATGTCCAGAGATTGGGCTTTTTACTCTGTAGGGTGGGGGCTAGATGTAGCCATTTAGAGTGTTCTGTGGGTAGAACCTGGCAGCTAGAGGTGTTAGAATTCTGCCCTCACTCCAGCTGCATGACTGCACATGTGCAGGTCAGGAGTTAAGCAAAGGGTTTTGCATCTTACATCATCAGTGTGTGCTGGTGACTACATACATGCTGCGTGGTCACATTCTTACATTGGTGCCATGACAAGATAGGCCCTTCCGGCACTCTGCATCTGGGACTCAGCATCCAGAAACCTGTACTGTGATTTATTGTGTGACTGTCCACTCTGCCTTTTTCATTTGCCCAGTCTCTGGACCCGCACACCACACCCACTAACCAGATTGGTGAGTTTTTCCCTTTCCGATCCCCTGCCATTTCCTGCAACTGTAGCCTGAACTATATTCCTTGCACTGGACCCCCGGGGGTCCTCCACTGTGTATCAGGACTCATTCTCTCTTGATGGAGTATTGAATGCTGTCTGGACCCCCCAGGAGTCCTCTGGTATGTACGCCCCAGCCCTTGCCCTTTTCACGATGATGATTGGGTAATTTATGCTGTTAATGCCAGTCCACAGACT
Organism: Peromyscus californicus insignis; assembly: GCF_007827085.1. Lineage (NCBI taxonomy): Eukaryota > Metazoa > Chordata > Mammalia > Rodentia > Cricetidae > Peromyscus > Peromyscus californicus. Next base: position 60,653,107 of record NW_026294534.1, read on the forward strand.
ACCTATTCTCAAGGACACTTGAAATAGGAGCCTGGGGATCCCATTTGTTATTTTAATTTTTTTTCTCTCGGCACTGCAGTCATGGGACATAGGTCTTCCTCCTCACTGGTCCACTCCTCCTCTGAAATTTGGCCGCATAATGGCTGCTTCAACCCCAATATTTCACAGGAATTATCTAACTTCTGCCAGTGAATGGGCAAATGAAAAGAGTTACCTTATTCCCAAGCTTTCTACCTAGGCTCTGAACCCTCCTCCTTCCCCATTTCTGTCTGATTCTTTCTCTGCCACATGCAACCACTTCCGCCTATCTGACTTCTGCTCTGCTCTCTGGTATTGGGCAGGCTCTCCAGTATCAGGCAGGCCACTTCTGCCCAACTCTGGCTCTCACCTTAGCTCCTCCCACTCTCTTCCTCTTTTTTTTTTTTTTTTCATATTTTTTTTTTATTAATTTATTTTGCAATACAATTCAGTTCTACATATCAGCCACGGATTCCCTTGTTCTCCCCCCTCCCGTCCCCCTCACCTTCCCCCCAACCCCGCCCCCCATTCCCATCTCCTCCAGGGCAAAGCCTTCCCCACAGACTGAGGTCAACCTGGTAGACTCAGTCCAGGTAGGTCTAGTCCCCTCCTCCCAGGCCGAGCCAAACAATCCTGCATAGGCCCCAGGTTTCAAACAGCCAACTCATGTAATGAGCACAAGATCTGGTCCCACTGCCTGGATGCCTCCCAAACAGATCAAGCCAATCAACTGTCTCATCCATTCAGAGGGCCTGATCCAGTGGGGACCCCTCAGCCATTGGTTCATTGTTCATGTGTTTCCATTCACATGAGAATAGGAAGAAGCAAAGTGCTAGAGAGGCCCACAGAAATCCACAAAGATACCCACACAACAGACTGCTGGCAGTGGTCGAGAGACAGCCCGAACTGACCTACTCTGGTGATGGGATGGCCAAACACCCTAATTGTTGTGCTAGAAACCTCATCCAACTACTGAGGCATCTGGATGCAGAGATCCATGACTAGGCCCCGGGTGGATCTCTGGGAGTCCAATTAGCGAGAATGAGGAGGGTTTATATGAGCGAGAATTGTTGAGACCAAGGTTGGATAAAGCACAGGGACAAATAGCCAAATGAATGGAAACACTCTCTTCCTCTTACTCGTTCTCAAGCTACCCTGAGAAGCACAGACAGGTCTGAAACAGGCTAAGATACATGCAAATAAGTTTACAATCAGGACCCACATGGAGATCACAGTAATCAAGATGGCTCTTTAGCCAGAGATCAGTTTACAGCCTGCCTCCTGGTAGGTCTTCCTAAAGCTGTCCTCAAGCCAGCAAGATATCAAAAAAATTCAAGACACAGAATAAAATCCGTCTCTTGTCTCCCAGACCTCCCCGACATAAGGGCTAAAACTTAAGCATCTGGAGAGCAAGGCTCCTGACCCCACAGGCAGAAGTTTCAGCTGTGGCATTTAAGGTGTGCCATGGGAGAAATGAGAAAACCCAAGAACAGAATTGCCAAATGCTGGCACACGCCATCCAAGCAGCTGTATAAGGGCTTCCAGGTCCCTGTTTTAGAAGGCCATGAGGGCTAGGGCATACCCTGCTGGGCCATCAGTTGAGCCTTGTTCAAAGTGCCACCTAGAGAGATAACTGGTCAGCTGACTGCCTCCATGCACCCAGGGGCATGGGAGCATCAAAGGCTTCCAGCAGACCTCCTAGGCTTGGCAACAGGCTCGCTCCTAGGCTTGGCAACAGGCTCGCTCCTAGGCTTGGCAACAGGCTCGCTCGCAGGGAACCCAGAATGCAACATGGAGGCAATCTGTTTCCTTCCTGTTGGACATTGAGCTACTTGCTCAGTCCTGGGGGAGTTTTGGGGTCCCAACTCTCCTCATTTCCCTACTGTCAGGGTAGGGGGGACAGTCTTACCCACCTCACCAGACTTAATTTACTTTCAGGGTTACTTAATGGAAAAAGATTTTCCAGCTAAGGTAGGAGCTTTCATTTCATTTTCTCCCTCCATGTGCCTCACTCCAGACCTGCCAGAAGTGCTTCTCCTCCTCCTCATGCACAGTGACACAGACAAGGCCCTGCTCTCTGCCTTGTCCCCAATTCCAGAAGAATAAGGTCTCACTCTATAAGCTTTTCTCTTCCTGGTTCCCTCTTTTAATTAAGCTAATTGTTACAGGATCACCATAGATCCAGAATTCAAGGACCATGAAATATATACCCAGATGGTAAAGGAACAGTAACAGTTAAAAGGTATTTATACCCCTAGACCCAAAAATGTCTGGACTCTGCAAAAACAGACTTTAATATAACCATCTATTACTGTTAAATGCTCTCAACAATTGATCACCTGTGTCTCCTGGATGCCAAACTAGTAAAGAAAACAGGTGCCTGAAAATAATCTGTCTCTGATAAAGCTTATCTCAGGTTAAAAAATTAAAAATCTCTCTCTCTCTCTCTCTCTCTCTCTCTCTCTCTCTCTCTCTCTCTCTCTCTCTCTCATTAACACTAACCAATACAAGGAGAGTACCAAACACTACAATGGTCACCAGTCCAAGACTTTAATTTTCTCATGACTGCTTCTTAATATGTTCAATTTTTTCCCAAGCTCCAGAAACCAGCTTAAATCCATCTGCACAGGTCAGATCTACTTCAAGGTAAGTGCCAAACCCAAACTTTCCCAGTCTTGGGCCCCCCTCTATCACCCTGGAAACCCCTCCATAATAATAATCCTTTCTTTTAAGTTTTTCTCTGTCTCATCAGAGACAGACATTGTGTCAGACACAAAAGCAGCCAGAGTGCCAAGCCAAGAAAGATAAACAGCTCCGAGGCAGCAGACGACAGCCCACCATCCCAGAATAGCCCACCATCCCAGAATACCTGTCTACCTCAGAAGCTCCCTTCCCTACCCCCCGCAAGAGCCAACCAATGCCCACCAAGTCAGCTGGAAGCAGTTTTTCCAGGAGAAACAGTGCCCCTATTCCTGTCCACTCACTTTTTTATAATAAGCAAAAAGTCTGGAATGTTAGGATTCGGCCACACTCCAGCTGCATGACCGCACATGCTCAGTTCAGGAGCTAGACAAGGGGTCTTGCATCTTACATCATCAGTGTGTACTGGTGATTACATACACGCAGCATGATCACGCAATCTGCGCATGCGTGGCATAGCTCTGTAAGCCCACCTGCACCTTAAAGAGCCATGACTCAGACCCCACTCCCTCTCTCTATTCTGTTCTCCCTCTCCTCATCATCTTTCTCTCTGCTCTCTGCACATGCATCCCCCCCCATGCCTGGTTCTTCTGCCCCTACCCCTCTTTCTCCTAATAAAACTTTGATACTGAGTAGTCATGGCCATGCCTTGTGACCTCTCCGTGTGGTAACCAGCACCCCTAACCAGTGCCACTTATCATTCTTACATGAGGTCCTTGGGGGAGGGGTGTAGCCACTCCTGTAGCTCGAGTAGCTTACAGTACACATTTCAACAACCTATATCCATTTCCTCAACCTCTACCCAATCCCAAAACCTATACCCGTTCCCACCACCTGTACCCATTACCACCTCCTAAACCCACTCTCACCTCCTGTACCCCCTCATACCACCTGTAACCATTCCCACAACATGTACTCATTTCCAAAACCTGTACCCCTTCTCACATCCTGTACCTATTTCCACAACTTTTACCCATTCCGACCACCTTACCTGTTCCCTCAAGCAGAAACCATTCCCACAACCTGTAACCATTCCCACAACCTCTACCCATTCCCACATACTGGACCCATTCCACAACCTATACCCATACCCAAAACCTATACCCTTTCCCACCACCTGTGCCTATTTCCATAAACTTACCCATTCATCACCTCTACCCTCTCCTACCACCTTTACCCAACTCACCACCAGTACCTATAGCCAAACCTGTCCATTCTCACAACCTGTTCCACGTTTTTACCACATTTTCCCCCTTCCCACCACTTGTACCCATTCCCACCATCTTTAACCACTCCCACAACCTGTACCTGTTTCCATAACCTGTACTCAGACCCACAGCCTGTACCCATTCCATAACCTGTACCCATTCCCACTGCCACTACCTATACACAAATCTATCACAGACTGGGAGGCCAGCTCCCAGATCTGCTCCAGGGTAAATAAAAAGAAATGCCTCATAGTAGCAAGGGCTTAGAAAAAAAATTTTATCTGAGGGTATTTAGAAATAAGTTTCTATCTATGTGACTGGTAAAATAAGGAAACACACATGCTTTCTGATGGTAACTTTCTCTTTTACTTCATCTTTAAAATAGTCTCTGACACTTTCTGTCTCCACACAGCTACGTATCTCCACACTGCTGCATTCTATACATACAGCTACATGTCTTTCTTTACATACATGCAGCCATACATCTCTATACACAGTTACATCTATTTTCACAATTACATTCTCCATACATTCTCCACACAGCCACATACTTCTTTTGCATGGTTATATCTGTTATCTATACAGCTTCATTTTCCTTAACATCTCTTTTTTACATGTCTCCACATCTCTCTTCTATACACATTTCTTCTCTCTACTCTGCTACATTCCTTCACATATTATTACATCATTTATTCACTCTTTACCCACTAATTCTCTCATTCACTCACTCTCTCACCTTACTCTCATGCTTTTTTATATCTAACTCTTTTCTCTCTGCTCATTCTGCTACATCCCTCACTCAGCACACACACACACACACACACACACACACACACACACACACACACACACACACTCACTACTCACTGCTCTTTACATAGTTCCTACATATCCCTTCCTCAGCACATACCCACACACGTTAATTCTTACCCTCTGCCCAGCTCTTTTTACAGTTCCTCCACATGGCTCTGCACAGGCCCTCTCTCCACTGCTGCTCCTCTCACAGCCAAACTCTGGACAATTATATGTTACATTTGCAGGGTCTGACCCATTTTCATAACGCGTGATAAGTCACAGTTTTTCTCAGGCTAGGAAGGTCACGCTGACCAGCCAGTCATGCTTGGCCAAACATGCACCCCTTTCCCAGAGAGGGAATGACATTGAAATTCAGACTAAACAATAGCAGCTGGTTAGCAGAACCTTGAGTGGTAGGGGTCCGTGCAGTCAATTACGGTAGGGGGTTTATGTCGCAATGTAAACAGCCTGACCTTGATCTAGCAATAAATCAGGGATGTTTTGCTGTAATACATGGCTACTAGATGTTCTGAGAATTAGGGAAGTGTTTACACTTGTCTGTACTTTGTTCTTGAGAGGGGGAGGTCTTTTGCCTCCCCACTTGCTGGTATAGAAAAAGCCCATGAGGAATAATCTCAAGGTGACTGTGGTATTGACCCAGAGCCCTCCCAAAGCTGTTCTGTGTCTCTGTGTTTTTCTTTTATGTTGATTACACTAGATATTATCCTTTATATTTCTATTTTTCATATCTATTATTTCTTAATCCTCACTCCCCCCTGCAAGGACTGTTTGATAGTTGGGCAGGACCCAGCAAACACCAATAAAGACAAATAGCCCAGGTGATCCAGCCTCTCAGAATGCCTCTATTGCAATTTCCTCAAAACTGCATTCAGAACAACTTCAAAACTGCTAGTTAAGATGGTCCAATCTCACAAACTAACCAGCCAGGACTTCAGATAAGCCTTACACTTTCCCATCACACAGAGACTAATCAAAAAATAATACAGCTAACTCTCCTGGGATTTGAACTTCATTCCAATCTTCTCAGGGTCCCCTAAAGATGCCGTCACCCCCAGACAGTAGAAAACAATCTAGACGCCCACATTACCAATAGGTGGAGTGGGTGGTTTTTGGTCATTCGATTGATTATAGATGTTTGTCATCATTTGGGGGGGTTACAAGTTGTTATTGGTAATAGTAAAAAAAGTTAAAGATTAGATTCATGGATCTCTTTCTGAAGGGAAAGGGGACATAGTACAGAAACAATGGGATGAAAGGGTAGAGTATTGCATCTACTTTTGAACAACCACTAGTCTCAAATATTTTATATTGGTATGGATTTTTGTATGTTGATACAAATTTAAGGTTATTTTGTTATACTGTGTGTGTATATGTGTGTGTATATATATATATTTCTAGTCTTCTTTAAGATATTGTACCTATGCAGTTCATTTAAAATGCAAAGTTTTAGACCTTGAAAGCTATTTAAGGTAATAAAGAAATACAGGTTAATAGTCATCTATTGAGGCTGATAAGGCCTAAAGCACTGGGCCATGCCTTAAGCTAACAAAGAGCTCTGACATGCGCAGTAGTATCCTGACCCAGAGGACCCTGAAACTGGGCCCTCAAGATGACCACTGTTGACATATGACCAGAGCCAGCCAGGAAACACCACGGCAGCTGGAAGCAGAGTCCACCAAAAAGCACACACATAAATATCTCAGTCCTTTGTTTAATAAACAAGATTGCTTATAACCTTCCAGAGCCTGTGTCGTTTGGTTCTGCGTCTATTCACCCCCTGCCCCCGGGGTCAGAGACAGTGGGATCCCAGCTGCAAAGCAAGCAACAATCTATAACAATCAAACTTATAGTCATGTTAGATATGCTTTCAATGTCATAAACAGATATATTTAGTTAGATGGTCTTCAAACACTTCAAAGACCTACAGAATATGGCATTTAACACGTTTAATAACCTAAAGCTTTCATGACAGTAAGACATATTTGCTCCTGGCAGCACCAATTTACTTCAAAAAAGAATGATGGGCATAAAAGAACCTCTGCATAGAGTTTGCTTTTATTGTGCAAGGTTAGCCACTGGGCAAGAAGCTTCCCTTGCCTCAACTGCTGACAGTATGCTTTTCAAACTGGACAATTGGGACAAAAAAGAAAATGACTGCAGAACTTTGCCAAGACAGTCCTTCAAAATTCCTGCTTCACAGAAAAGTCTGTCAGATATTCTAAGCCTGTAGGCCAAAGATGGATGCCCCAACATTGCAGGGGAACCTTGGTGGCTGTCCAGGCAGCCAGATGTCTTTGTTATTTCTATAGTTTTGGAAGTTGTTTGCTCTGTACTTCAGTTAATATTTTATCCTTCTTGGGTGTCTGATGGGGATTGAAGACTAGATAGTTATACAGTTTTCCTTGTTACCAAATCCAGAAAAAAAATCTTATATAGAAGATGTAAAGTCTACAGGTTAAAAACCATAAAAGCTAAAGTTGTTTATCTAAGACGATGTTTTAAGGTCAAAAAAGATATTTTTAGGATGGTAATACAAGTTATGATACAAGTTACTTTGGACTCATCAAGATAAGATACATAATAAAATAATGTCTCCAAATTTGACAAATACAAATGAGCTGGACATTGTGAATGTAATTCTTACTTGGTAATTGGTCTATTGTATATAATTTTACTGTGTTAGAGTTAAAACCTTTCCTTTTTATTTAGACAAAAAGGGGGAAATGTTGTGGAATATTTGTACAGTGTGTGAAAATGTATTGCTGTGATTGGTGTAATAAAAATCTGAATGGCCAAAAGCTAGGCAGGAAGTATAGGTGGGATTTCCAAGGAGAGAAATAAAGAGGAGGAGGAATCTAGGTGTGCTAGAGAGATGCCAGGAGACACAGAAGAAGGATGGGTAGTATGGGATAGAACATAAATTAATAAAAATATGAGTTAATTTAAATTATATGAGCTGTGGGACAAGTGCTATGAATATCGCTCTATATAAATAAAGCACTGATTGGCCAGTGACCAGACAGGAAGTATAGGCGGGACAAGGAGAGAGGAGAATTGAGGAAGGAGGAAGGAAAGGGAGACTGGCTAGAGCCACCGCCAAAACAAGGAAGAGGTAAAGTACCGGTAAGCCACGAGCCATGTGGCAAAGTAAAGATTAATAGAAATGGGCTGAATATAAGAGTGAGAGCTAGACAATGATAGGCCTGAGCTAATGGCCAAGCAGTTTAAATAATGTAAGAGTCTATGTGTTTATTTTATAAGTGGGCTCCGGTACTGACGGGACTTGGCAGTGGGAGCTGGAGAAAAATTCTCCAGCTACAAGCCTAAGCTAAGGCTGAGATTTCATAATTAATAATGTCTCCACGTCATTTCTATGAGTTGGTGGCCCAAAAGAAAGTCTGACAACACCTGTACTCATAACCAATACCTGAATCAATACCCAAAACCTGAACCTATTTCCAATACCTGTTCTCAAACCCAATACCTGTTGCCATATTGAATATCTGTACCCTTTTATACTACCTGTACCAATTAACAATACCTGTATGCGGGCTGGAGAGATGGCTCAGAGGTTAAGAGCACCGACTGCTCTTCCAGAGGTCCTGAGTTCAATTTCCAGCACCCACATGGTGGCTCACAGCCATCTGTAATGAGATCTGGTGCCCTCTTCTGTATACATAATAAATAAATAAATCTTTAAAAAAAAACCAAAAAAGAAAGAAAAAAGCATGTTAGTCATAACAAGTAGATGGTCACTGCTGTGCATTTCTGGGTATGTGGGGGGGGGGGTCACTGAGAAATCATCTTCCAGGAACTGAAGTCAGAAACAAACAGCTAGTGGCAAAAAAAAAAAAAACACAATACCTGTATGCATATCTAACTCCTATTCTCATACCCCAATACCTGTACCTACATTCAATACCTGTATTCATAACTAATACCTGTACCCATTCCCACCACCAGTACTTATACCCACTACCTGTATCCATATTCAATGCCTGTACCAATATTCAGTACTTGCCCTATTTCCACACTGTGGTGCTTTGGAAGAAAATGGCCCTCAGAGAGAGTGGCACTGTTAGGAGGTGTGGCTTTGTTGGAGGAAGTGTGTCAGTGTAGAGGCAGGCTTTGAGGTCTCATATATGCTCAAGTCACACCCAATGTCTCAGAACACTTCCTATTGCCTGTGAGTCAAGATGTAAGAACTCTCAGTACCTTCTCCAGCACCATGTCTGCCTGCATGCCACCATGCTTCCCATCATGATGATAATGGACTGAACTTCCGAACTGTAAGCCAGCCCCAATTAAATGTTTTCCTTTATAAAAACTGCCACGATCGTGGTGTCTCTTCACATCAATAAAAACCCAAACCATGACAGAGGGTGATACCAGAGCCTGGGGTATTGCTGTGATAGGCCTGAACATGCTTTTGTTTAAAGAAATTTGGAATTTGGGAATTTGGGTTAGGAAAGCAGTGGAATAATTTCAGTGCTGCTTAACAGGCAATACTTAAAATAGGAGCATGGAAGACAGTGGTTGTCAGGATTCTGTCCTTAATTACATCACCAGCCTGTGACGGCATCCCAGCCTAAAAAGCGGGTGGGCCCTCTGTGCGTTCCTCTTCTCTTTCTGCTCTTTCTCTCCTTCTATCTGTTCTCTCTCTCTCTCTCTCTCTCTCTCTCTCTCTCTCTCTCTCTCTCTCTCCCCCTTTCTCTCTCCCCCCTCTCTCCCAATAAAGCTCTAAAAGGTAACCATAGCTTGTGATTCTTCTGATCAGCACTCTCCTCCGCCAGCATGGCCGCTGCAGGCGGCGGCGGCCAGCCACAAGCAGCATGCTGTTTAACCAACATTGGTGCCATTCAGACTCAGATACACCACCGAGCACCAAGGACCTGCTGTGACTGCTGCCGCCTGCTGCCTCCTCCCCCATGCAGTGAGACCATGAGACCGTGAGTGTGCACACGTCCCTCGCCTCCGCTGGACCCCCACACAGCTACTGCTTCTGTCACCACAGTGAGTCTGCCATTCTTGCGGCTGTAATCTGAGCTATATTCTTTGCGACAGACACCCCAGGGTTGTCCTCGGGCTGTGCTGGCAACAGCAGGCACATTTTCACTCCTGACTAGGGGGTCAATGCTGTCTAGGGTCCAACGGTGGACCAACTGCAGTACAGTTGCAGCCCTCACGATCCCTTGATGAAGAGGACCCGTGACTTGAGCTGATTCATAGATCTCTCTCCACTCTCGGGGATGCCCGAGATTGTAGTCTGATCCCGGTTTGTTATTTTAATTTTTTGTTTTTCTCTCAGCTACAGCCATGGGACAAAGGGGTGGATACATTTACCACCTACATTGGTGGATAGGGGTGGATACCGGTAAACCTGGCCACATAACTGCATAAACCTGGCCGCATAACAGCATCGCGGGAACTTCTGCCAGTCAACGGGCAAATAAGAGTTACTTTATCCCCAAGCTTTCTGATAAAGTTCTAAACCCTTCTCCCTCCCCACTTCTGTGTCTGCCATGTGCAACCTTTTCTGTCTGACTTCCGCAGGCAGTGGGCAGGCTCAAATGGGCGGGCTTGGGCAGCTTCTACTGACTCTAGCCCTAACTCACCTTAACTCCACCCACTCATCTCAAACTGCCTTGAGAGACACAGATGGGTCTTGTAGCGACTAAGATCCATACAAATAAGTTTACAGTAGTCAGGATGGCTCTTAAGCCAAAAATCAGCTTATAGCCTCAGACAAGTCTTCCAAAAGGATCAGTTTATAGTCTGCCTACTGGCGGATCTTCCAAAACCTGTCCTTAAGCCACCAATCATCAGGGGAAAAAATTCAGGACACAGAGTAAAATCTGTCTCTTGTTCCCTAGACCTCCCTGACTAAAACTTGAGCATCTGGAGAGCAAGGCTCCTGACCCCACAGGCAAAAGAGTCATCTATGGCATTTAAGGTGTGCCAGGGAAGAGATAAAAGCCTGAAAACAAAATTGCCAAGTGCTGGCACTCACTGACTCTCAAAAGCTGTTGGGTCCCTGTTTTAAGTGAGGAAAAGGCCACGGGCTAGCGAGTGCCCTGCCAGGCCATCGACAGCCTTGTTAAAAGTGCCGCCTAGAAAGACAACGAGTCAGCTGACTGCCCCCAGGCACCAAGATGCATGGGTACATCAAGCTAAGACCTCCAGCAGACCTAGGCTTGGCTACAGACATGGCAGGGAGCCCAGAACGCAGCAGGGAAGCGATCTGTTTCTTTCCTTCTGGACACCAGAGCCACTGACTCAGTCCTGGGAGTTTTGGAATGTCACCTTTCCTTTATTGTCAGGCACAGAGGAGAGCCTTACCACCTCACCAGATTTAACTGCACCTTTAGAGTTACTTCCTGTGTTTCTCACGTGCATACAGACAGGGCCCTGATCTTGGCCTTGTCCTTAATTCCAAAAAATAATTTCTCATGTACCACAAGCTTTTCTCTTCCCAGTTTCCTGTTCTAACTCACTGTTCAGCCAATGATACAGGACCACCACAGAACCAGAGTCCAGAGATCATCAAGTAAAAAACTGTAACAGCTAAAAGGTATTTACACCCCCAGACCCAAAAGCGTCTGGGCACTATAAAAAGACTTTAATGTAAACATCTATTACTGTAAGATGCTTTTAACAAGTGATCACCAGTCTCCTGGATGCCAAACTAATAAAAGAAACAGGTGCTTTAAAATAATCTGTCTCTGATAAAGCTTAACATGTTTCAAAATCCATAAGGACAGGCCGGATCTACCTCAGATAAATGTCAACATAAAATAATAATGATTCTTTTCTCTCTCTAAGTTTTTTCTATGTCACCAGCATCTTGTCAAACAGAAAGTTCCCAACCACAGCCAAGAGGGATACATGTCTCCAGAGCAAACGGATGACAGACAGTATCCTACAACACCTGTCTACCTCGGAAGACTCCCCTTCTCCATTCCCCCAAGAGCCAACGGACGTCCAAAAGTCATCTGGAAGCAGTTTTTGAGAGGAACGACGCCCCTATTCCCATCTACCTGCTTTTGTTATAATAAGCGAAAGTCTGGGATGTAGGATTCTGTCCTTAATCACCTTACGTCACCAGCCTGCAACGGTGTCCCAGCCTAAAAAGCAGGTGGGCCCTCTGTGCGTTCCTCTTCTCTTTCCGCTCTTTCTTTCCTTCCATCTGTTCTCTCTCTCTCTTTCTCTCTCCCTCCCTCTCTCTCTCCCCCTCTCTCCCAATAAAGCTCTAAAAGGTAACCATGGCTTGTGATTCTTCTGACCAGCACTTTCCTCCACTGGCATGGCCGCCACGGGCGGCAGCCAGCCACAAGCAAGTTTCACCAACAGTGGTACTGAGTGTAATTTGAACTGTAGGGGGCTTTCTCAAGAGGTTTAAAAAGAGAGGATTGTTTGTCTTTCTGAGTCTGGGTTACCTCACTCAGGATGATTTTTTTCTAGATCCATCCATTAGCCTGCAAACCTCATGATGTCATTGTTTTTCTCTGCTGAGTAGTATTCCATTGTGTATATGTACCACATTTTGTTTATCCATTCTTCAGTTGAAGGGCATCTAGGTTGTTTCCATGTTCTGGCTATTACAAACAATGCTGATATGAACATAGCTGAACAAGTGCTCTTGTGGTGTGGTTGAGCATTCCTTGGGTGTATGCCCAAGAGTGGTATAGCTGGATCTTGGGGGAGATGGATCCCCAATTTTCTAAGAAAGCGCCATATTGATTTCCAAAGTGGTTTTACAAGCTTGCATTCCCACCACCTAGATCCACATCCTCTCCAGCATAAGCTGTCTTCAGTGGTTTTGATCTTAGCCATTCTGACAGGTGTAAGGTGGAGTTGTTTTGATTTGCATTTCCCTGATGAAAAGGGATGTTGAGCAATTCCTTAAATGTCTTTCAGCCATTTGAGTTTCCTCTATTGAGAATTCTCTGTTTAGTTCTATAGCCCATTTCTTAATTGGACTGTTGGGCATTTTGATGTCTAATTTCTTGAGTTCTTCATGGCATGTACTCACTCATAGCAGGATACTAGACATGAAACAAGGATGACTTGTCTGCTACTCACATCACCAGGGAGGCTACCTGGAAAACAGGACCCCAAGAAAGACACGGGGATCACCCAATGACAGAGAAATGGAATGAGATCTATATGAACAGCCTGGACATGAGTGGGGGTAGTGAAGGGCGAGGGTCAAGGGAAAGAGAGCTTGGGGGAGCGGGAGATCCCAGCTGGTTCAACAACAGAGAGGGAGAACAAGGAATAGGAGACCATGGTAAATGAAGACCACATGAGAATAGGAAGAAGCAAAGTGCTAGAGAGGCCCACAGAAATCCACAAAGATACCCCCACAACAGACTGCTGGCAATGGTCGATAGACAGCCCGAACTGACCTACTCTGGTGATGGGATGGCCAAACACCCTAACTGTTGTGCTAGAAACCTCATCCAACTACTGAGGGATCTGGATGCAGAGATCCATGGCTAGGCCCCGGGTGGATCTCTGGGAGTCCAATTGGCGAGAATGAGGAGGGTTTATATGAGCGAGAATTGTTGAGACCAAGGTTGGATAAAGCACAGGGACAAATAGCCAAACAAATGGAAACACATGAACTATGGACCAATGGCTGAGGGGTCCCCACTGGATCAGGCCCTCTGAATGGGTGAGACAGTTGACTGGCCTGATCTGTTTGGGAGGCATCCAGGCAGTGGGACCCGGTCCTGTGCTCATTGCATGAGTCAGCTGATTGAAACCTGGGGCCTATGCAGGATCGCTTGGCTCGGCCTGGGAGGAGGGGACTGGACCTACCTGGACTGAGTCTACCAGGTTGATCTCAGTCTGCGGGGAAGGCTTTGCCCTGGAGGAGATGGGAATGGGGGGTGGGCTGGGGGGAAGTTGAGGGGGGCGGGAGGGGGGAGAACAAGGGAATCTGTGGCTGATATGTAGAACTGAATTGTATTGCAAAATAAAAATAAAAAAAAATTTAAAAAAAAAGAGAGAGAGGATTGTTAGTCTGTGGCCGAGAGAAGCAGTTTTGTGATATTTTGGTGAAGGAAGTGTCTGCTTTTTGTCCTTGTATAAAAAGTCTGCCTGAGGCTAATGTGAAGGGTTTTTAATTAATTCCCTTGGCAAAGGAAATCTCAAAACAGCCTAGTAGGGCTGGCAAGATGGCTCAGCAGATAAGAGCACTGGCTGCTCTTCCAGAGGACTCAAGTTCAATTCCCAGCACCCACATGGCAGATCACAACTGTAACTACAATTCCAAGGGATCCAGCAGCTTCACACAGACAGACAAACAGGCAAAACACCAGTGCACATAAAGTAAAAATAAATAAATTGTATTAAAAACAGCCTATTATAGGCTCTGTTGTGTGATAATTAGTGTAAACTATGATGAAAATTTATAATGAAAAGGAGCAAGCTGAGCAAATAAAAACACAAAATGTACAGATTGAGAAAAGGGACACCAAGAAGTAGAGTGGAACTAAGCCCTGTGTTCAAGGAGATAAAAGGATTAAGAAATGGAATAAAGGGAGTGGTGACCTCAGGGCAGAATCCCACCCAGCTAAGTATCCAACTTGTGAAAAGGAACTAAAGAAAAGTTTAGAGCCAGGTGTCGCGGGACACACCTTTAATCCTAGTACTCAGAAGGCAGGGGCTGAAGGATCTCTGAGTTTGAGACTAGCCTGGTCTACTGAGCAAGTTTCAGGACAGCCAAGCTTAGGCAATGAAGGAAATCATCAAAAAAAGAAAGTTGGTGAAGATGTGTAATTGAATGAGGGGGCCATGTTCCAGCCCCCGTAAGCAGCAGAACTTGGCAGCTTTGGCCACCCGGTCTGGCTTTAGAGTTATGGGTAGAAGAAATGGGTTATAAAAATTGCCTCTGCACCTAAGGACAGTCACTGAGGCAAAGCATGTGTCAGGGGTGTCCCTAAATGGAGGCCTAGTAGAGAGGCCATTGTGTGATGCTGTGAAGTTGCAGCCTGAATTGATTAGAAAACCCAAGATGTTTTAGATGCCAGAGTTGAGGGATACCTACTGAGGAGAGCTGCTAACAGGGAGTGGAACCAGCCCAAGAGAAAGAAGTGTGTTGTAGTCAACAAAGCTGAAAGTAACTGGAGGTTTGACATCAGACATGGAGATGCAGAGTTTTCCCAGCTTGTTTTCGGTCTTGCTTTTATCCAGTATTTCCTCACTATGCTCCCTTCCCTGTGTTTTTGAATGGTAGCGTATATCCTGTGCCATTGTATGTTGAAAATATGTGATCTGTTTTTTTATTTTGATTTTATAGGGAATTACAGTTAAGAGATTGCACAAATCTCAGAAGAGACTTTGGACTTTAGACTTTTAAATGTTGATACTGTGATAGACTATGGGGACTTTTGAGCTTGGACTGAGTGCATTTTTGCATTATGATATTGCTAAAAGCTTATGGGGGCCAGGGAGTAGAATGTGGGTGTTTGAAAGAAAATGGCCCCCAAAGGGAGTGGCACTATTAGGAGGTGTGGTCTTGTTGGAGGAAGTGTGTTACTGTGGAGGTAGGCTTTGAGGTCTCATATATGCTCAAGCCATACCCAGTGTCTCAGAACACTTCCTGTTGCCTGTGAGTCAAGATGTAAGAACTCTAAGCTCCTTCTCCAGCACCATGCTTCCTTGCTTCCCACTATGATGATAATGAACTAAACCTCTGAAATGTAAGCCACCCCAATTAAATGTTTTCATTTATAAGGTTTGCCGTGGTCATGGTGTCTTTTCAAAGCCATAGAAACCCTAACTAAGACACACACCCATACCCAATACCTATTCCCCTGACCAATACCTCTACACCCATTTATACCACCTGTACACATACCCAACTTCTGTACCAATTCCCAATACCCATACCTAATATATGTCCCCATAGCCTCCACATACCCATAAACAATTACCCTTACCCAATACCTGTACCTGCTTTTTTAAACTGTACTCCTACATAATCCCTGTACCCATTCCTACCATATGTACACAACTAATACCTGTATACATTTACACAACCTGTACCCACAACAATGCACGCATACACACACTCCACATGTACCCGTGCTCAACTCCTGTACACATACCCAAACCCTGTAGCAATTTCCACAACCTGTAACCATTCTCACCGCCTATACTGTTTCCATCACCTGTACCCATATCCAATCCAGTCTATATACCCAAAACCTGAGGTAGTTTCCACAGTTTATAACTATTCATGCCACCTGTACTGTTTCCATCACCTGTACCCGTATCCAATCCGATCTATATACCCAAAACCTGAGGCAGTTTCCACAGTTTATAACTATTCATGCCACCTGTACCACTAGCCAATACTTGTACCAACCCCTGCTTCCGGTACCTGTTTCCATTACCTGTAACTATGCCCACAACATGTCCTCACACACAGCGTCTGTACACATCCCATACCACATACTTGTACTCATTTCCTCCACCTGCAACTGTATTTAACACCTGTACATATTTCCACCAACTGTAACCCTTACACAGCTGTATGCATCTCCCCAACACCTGTACCTGTTGTGGAATATTATTTTAACTGGGCAAAGATATGCAACATTTGTTTAAGCTACAGAATATTGCTTTAACTGTGTAAAGGTGTATTTCTTTTGTTTATGGTACATTTGTTTAATGGTGTAAGGGTGTGTATTTAATTATGTAAAGATGTGTTGCCTGGCTAAGGCACCTGATTAACCTAATAAAAAGCTGAACAGCCAATAGCTAGACAGAAGAGGGATAGGCGGGGCTGCCAGGTAGAAAGAATTAAGTAGCAGAAGAAATATAGGCTCAAAAATGGAAGAAGGAGAGAAACAAGAAGAGAGGAGAAAGTGAGGGAGACTCCCAGGCCTAGGAGCCAGTCAGCAGCCACCAGCCAGACATGAGAATTAGTGAAAGTAAGAGATACAGAAAGAAGAAAAAAAGGTAAAAAGCCCCAAGGCAAAAGGTAGATAAAGAAAAACAGGGTAATTTAACTTAAAAGGGCTAGCCAGAAAAGAGATAAGCTAGGCCAAGCATTCATAACTAATAAGAAGTCTTTGTATCATGATTTGGGAGCTGGTTGGTGGCCCAAAAAGAAAAGGTCTGGTACATGTACCCATACACACTACATATACCCATATCCAGTGCCTTTATCCATACCATCGACCTGTACCCATGCCACTACCTTTACCCATTCTCAACATATTTACCCATGCCACCACCTGTTACCATACACACCAACTGCAACCAAATACATGCACCCATTTCCATCACCTATACCCATAACTATTGTTCCCATATGCAATTTTGTACACATATCCATTATCTTTTTTTTTTTTTTTAAATTAATTTATTTTGCAATACAATTCAGTTCTACATATCAGCCACGGATTCCCTTGTTCTCCCCCCTCCCGTCCCCCTCACCTTCCCCCCAACCCCCCCCCATTCCCATCTCCTCCAGGGCAAAGCCTTCCCCACAGACTGAGGTCAACCTGGTAGACTCAGTCCAGGTAGGTCTAGTCCCCTCCTCCCAGGCCGAGCCAAACAATCCTGCATAGGCCCCAGGTTTCAAACAGCCAACTCATGCAATGAGCACAAGATCTGGTCCCACTGCCTGGATGCCTCCCAAACAGATCAAGCCAATCAACTGTCTCACCCATTCAGAGGGCCTGATCCAGTGGGGACCCCTCAGCCATTGGTTCATAGTTCATGTGTTTCCATTCATTTGGCTATTTGTCCCTGTGCTTTATCCAACCTTGGTCTCAACAATTCTCGCTCATATAAACCCTCCTCATTCTCGCTAATTGGACTCCCAGAGATCCACCCGGGGCCTAGTCATGGATCTCTGCATCCAGATCCCTCAGTAGTTGGATGAGGTTTCTAGCACAACAATTAGGGTGTTTGGCCATATCCATTATCTTTACACATACCCTCCACCTTTAAAACATCCTATACATGAATCCCTACTCAATACTTGTACCTATTTCCACCACCTGTTCCCAAACCACCACCTTTCCCCATTATCAAAATCTCTTCCTCTTCCAACCACTTGTAGCCATACCCAGCACCTGTGCTCACTCTAACCACTGCTAGCCATAGCCTATACCAATATCCATGAACTGTACTCATACACACCAAATATACCCATACCCATATCTGTACCCACTTCCTCCACCTATATCTATACCCAATACTTGTCACCATTAGGATCTCTACCAGTACCCATACCCACCACCTGTTTCCATACCCAACACCTGTACCCATACCCACCTGGGTACCCGTACCCAACACCTGTACACATACCTAACACCTGTACACACAAACACCACCTGTACCCATAACTGTGAGAAGTCAAGCAGCACCTTGAGCTGCTAGGGACAGCTCTGACGGCTGGAGCTGCAGTGAGACAGCTCCGCCCTGGCGGGGAAGGTATTCTGACTGCTGCGGAGAGTCAGGCCTGGAGCTGCTCGGACAGCTCAGCAGGGAAGGGTATCCTGACTGTTCGGGAGTCAGGCTATACCTGGTGTGGTGGGGGATGGTCTCCCCACAAGACATAGCAATCCTGCTCCTCTCCTGGAGAGCCACTACAGCTGAGCTTTGCTCAGCTCCCATTTAAGGGGGCTTCCCAGGAGAGCTCTGCTTCTTCTCTGACCTAAAATGTTGCTTCTTTTTCTTTACTCTGCAAAAGGGGAAACACCTGCAGAAATGTAGCAATCTCCTCTGGCTCTGGAGAAAAGTGTTACTTTTTCAGTTCCCCCTTGCTCTGTCCACTGAGGGATGTCTCAACAGGGTTTTTCTGTTCAGCTTCTCCTTGCTCTGTCCACTATGGGACTTCTCAGCAAGGATCTTCTGTTCACCTCCCCCTTGCTCTGTCCACTATGGGACTTCTCAGCAAGGATCTTCTTTCTGTTCACCTCCCCCTTGCTCTGTCCACTATGGGACTTCTCAGCACGGTTCTTCTCTGCGCCAGCGAATGAAGATCTTCAAACCCACAACTCTTTTGAGAAAGAGATTTATTTGGGAAGGAGGAGTCCAGAAGAGTGGTTGCCTCTACCAGGGTGGAGAAGAACGGCCCACAGTTGAGCAGGCAGGGTGGTTTATATAGGATCTCTAGGAGATGGAGTCAACCAGGGACTGGTCAGTTTTGTAGGCTAGGGACAGAGATGGCCCTCATCTGAGCCAAACTGTGTTTCTTTCACTGGCCTTTCTTAGCTTTTTGACACTAATTCTAAGGCCAGGGCATATTTCTTTCACTGACTCTGATTCTAGGGACCAAAAGTGTTTCTTTGGTAAAGGTTTCAGAGTCAGGGCATGTTTCCTGGGTTTGGGAATAAAGTGTTGCTTTCTTTGGCTCAGGTCCCAAACCCAGGCTGTGTTTCTTTCCCTGGTTCTGGGCTCCAGGGCCAGAGTGCTACTTTCCTGCTCTGTGATTGGTTGATTTCACAGGTCAGTTGGCCAGGGGCAGAGATGGCTCTGATCTCACTGAGTTTCTTTAGCCAGCCCTTTTTCCCTACAATAACCACCTCTTATAATCATGTCCAATAACTGTACCCATTCCAAATAAAACCCATACACAATACCTGCACCCATGTCCCCATCTGTGCCCACACCTACCAGCTATACCTGTAACCAGTAAAGATATCCATACCAACTACCTCTATCCATACATAATGCCACCACCCATACCAACCACCTCTATGCAATACCTGTACTTCTTCCCAATACTGTAACCATAGACAACTCCTAATCTATGCTTACTACCTGTGCCCATACCAAAACCACTACAGTTTTCTACCACCTGTATCCATTCCCACCAACTGTACACATATTCAATACCTGTAGCAATGCCCTACACCTGTACCCATACACAATACCTGTTTCCATGCCCCACCTGTACCCACACCTAATACCTGTGCTTGCACTCAATAACTGTACCCATTTCAAACTCCTGTATCCACAGCCAATATCTATTCATTTACACCACTTTTACCCATACCCCATCTTCTGTACCCTTACTCTAAGCCAGAAACTACACCCAATATCTGTATGCATACCCACCAACTGTATCCATACCTGGATACCCATTTGCAGTGCCTGTATCCCTACCCACCATGTGTAACAATTGCTACAGCCGGGACCCATACACAATAACTATACCCGTATACATTTCCTCTATGCATGCCTACTTCCTTTACCTATCCCCAACTCAGTACCTTTGTGCTGTGGGATGGTCTGTATGTCAAGTGTGTTGCTGATTGGTCAATAAATAAATCACTGATTGGCCAGTGGCCAGGCAGGAAGTATAGGCGGGACAAGGAGGAGAATAAAGCTGGGAAGTGGAAGGCTGAGTCAGAGTCACTGCCAGCCGCCACGATGACAAACAGCATGTGAAGATGCCGGTAAGCCACGAGCCATGTGGCAAGGTATAGATTAATGGAAATGGATTAATTTAAGCTGTAAGAACAGTTAGCAAGAAGCCTGCCATGGCCATACAGTTTGTAACCAATATAAGTCTCTGTGTTTACTTGGTCGGGTCTGAGCGGCTGTGGGACTGGCAGGTGAGAGAGATTTGCCCTGACCCTGGGCCAGGCAGGAAAACTCTAGCTACACCTTTGCTTAATACCTCTACTTGTATCCATCACCTCTACCCATACACAATACCTGTACCTCTTTCCCATATCTGTACCTGTACACAATTTCTGTACCTATGCACATTACCTGTAAGTATACCCAATATCTGTACCCATACCCACCAACTCTACCCATTCCCACCACCTGTACCCATACCCATATTTCTACTCTTACCCAATATCTCTACTTGTACTCAACGCCTGTATCCATACCCACTACTGTACCCAGACTCATACCAGTACCCATATGTCCATCCTGGAGGAAGTCTGCCTAAGACTTGGGAAGACAACAATTCACAAGTCTCAGGAAGTCCCTAAGGCTCACAGCACTCATGAGGCTTCTCCTTCTTCAAAGTTATATAAGCAATGAAGACTACTGAGAAGAGAAGACTTTTACCATCAATCTGTACCATGGAGCTGGGCAACAATGTGAGGAAACTGTTGCCCTTCACTGTTCTTACAGATGCTTATACAAATAGAGTAAGACACTCAAGGCTTGGCATCATGTGACAAAATCTTTCTGCAGAGAGTGAGTGGGACCTCTAAGGACCCACCATCACCCATTCCCAGTAAGTTCCAGTCAGTCCTGGCACTGTACCAAATCCTGCACCTGTACCATTATCCATACTCACACCATTACCCATACCACATCACTTATACTTAAGGTTTTTACTGGTACCAAGTCTCATACCTGTATTTGGTGGCACCTTTTCTTCAGGGGCATGAACATGTACCTGTACCCATACTCAATAACTGTATCCATCTCAAACACCTGTGTCAACAGCCAATCTCTATTCACTTATACCACCTGTGTCTGCTCCATTCAAATAGGTAACCAATGACAGACCAAATTTGACATCCCACCAAAGTTCAACTTGGTAAACCAGTGGCTTTGCAGGCATATTTACAGGACCTGAATGACTGAGTCAACCTTGCCACAAGTAAGCAGTCCCTGACCTGGGTAACAACTCTCACAAGCTGCTTCCCTGGTGCTCTCTATACCTGTCAGCAGGAAGAAAATGGGACACAGCCCATGTGTCACCCCTGAAGCCTGGGGACCCCCTAGACTTTTAGGATCCTCAACTCAGGCTAAACCAAAATCCTTGACATCAGTGCTGAAAATATTGAGATGGGGTTTCTCTGTGTAGCCTGGCTGTCCTGAAACTCCCTCTGTAGACCAGGCTGGCTTCCAACTCAAAGATCTGCTGCCTCTGCCTCTTGAGTGCTGGGATAAAAGGTGTGCACCACCGCCAAGCTAAGAGCTGAAGGTTTTGTTATTTTCAGATGGGCTCAGGCACGAGTTAAGTAAGAGGCAACTGTGTGTACCTTCAGCTTTTCTCTTCTTCAAGAGACAAGTAGCTGTCTTAACCTCAGCCACAGCTGTTCTCTTTGTGGCTCAAGAAACCAAGAAGCCTCCCTCATTCTCCTTTGAGAAGAGACTATGTGGGGACTTCGGTGAAGCCTTGGCTGAGGTCGTGATCTGAGAAGCTGCAACCAGGAGCCTACTCAAGCTCCATGAGGTTCGTGTGTGGCTCCACTGTGACTGGAGCTCTAAGACCCCACTGTCATCCATTCCCAGTAAGTGCCAGCGAGTCCTGAGCAGCTAAGGAGACACTAACAAGGGAGGATCATGAAGGTCCAGACATTCACTGACAGATCTCGTCACTTTTTATCAATTTTTTTCATCAAAACAGCAACAGTGAGTACAGTGACATGGATAGGAGGCGCTGCCCCATCTTACCCAGCTGTACCCACAGGCATTGTCCAGGAGCCATGCAGCCCCACAAGAACATCACACTTCTCTCCACCCCAGATAGCTTCATAAGGGCTGATTCACGATGCCTGGCCCAGCTGAAGCCCAATGGGGAACAGGACCACCTTTCTGCCTGTTGTTGAAGCTGGATCCCCAGTTTTGACAGGCTATGAGCCAGGGGTGTGGTCTGTGCATTTCTATCACCCACACCTGGCTGCTTATCTCCACCTCAGTATACTTTTTTTGTTTGTTTTTTGTTTTTTGAGACAGAGTTTCTCTGTGTAGCTTTGGAGTTTGTCTTGGAATTTGCTCTGTAGACCACCAGGCTTGCTGAGAACTCACAGAAGTCCACCTGCCTCTGCCTCCTAAGTGCTGGGATTAAAGGTGTGCACCACCACTGCCTGGCTCAGTATACTTCTTACGAAGGAGGAATGGGTAGCACATACTCCAGGGGATGTCTGCTCACCCCAGGTCAGCCTTAATCTTTTTTATCTGGACTACCTTTCATTTATTTTTCTGGTGAACTTTTGGTCAGGTTTTAAGCTTTCAAAAAGTGCCTTAGCGTGGTTGGTTGTACCCATAAGTGTTATGCCACTACCGTACCTGCTGACATTTCTGTTCATTTCTCCCTGGGAACTCTGGCCCTACAGAAATCTCACCTCACTTGTCTGCTTTGCCCTTCCCTCATCCCATTTTCATTCCCCTCAACTCAGGCATCCCTTGTCTGAAGGATCACCCGGTAGTTATATGACTCATTTTTCTCTGCTTCAGCCAGACTCAGACTGAGCTCACTTACATCCATGGACCATAGCATCAGTAGCCCTGGCCAAGGCAGGTCATTTCATGTTGTACTAAAAGGTCCTTCCCAGCTCAGGCGCTTCAGGCAGAACACCCCTGCCATGTTTCCTCTATGGCTGTTATTAAGTTTGCCTACTAAATTGGGGTCTTTCCCTTTTCTCTGAATTAAAGGTGGAACCCAGGGGCATCTTCTGTGACCTTTGTCTTGCTTGACTCTTCCTCTTCATCTGACTCTTCCTGTGGGTTCCATATTCTTGGACCAAAGAAGGCACTTTGGAGTGGATGTGACTTGTGCTCTCTGCCCCTTTGGGCCTCCCCCTCATTCTCTTTTACCCACATTGCCCACAAACTCAGAAGTAACAGAGAGGCTGCTGGCCACGGCTCTCTTTCCTGCTGTAGTCCCTCCTTACACAAGCAAGTCCCTTGGCCCCAACGGCACATCTTGTGACTGAGCAGAAAAGCATCCATCTTCATCACAAGCTGCCAGAGCTCATCACAAGCCCGCTGTCCACTTCAGAGGAGGAGGAGGGGTGGAGGAGGGTCAGGGGACCAGCACCTGAGATTTCAACTGCCCCTCCAAGGAAGCCATTTACTGTTGTGCCCTAATTACACGTTGTGAGTGTTACAGCTCTGGAGGGAAAGGTATCCTGATTTATCAGGAAGCCAGGCTGTACCTATTGCCACAATAGAACAGCTCTGGAGGCTGGATCCACAATAGGACAGCTCAGCCCTGGAGGGAGAGGTATCCTGACTTGTCAGGAAGTCGGATGATACCTGAAGCTGGGGTGCTGTGGAGGATGATCTCCCCGTGGGATCTAGCAATCCTGCTCCTCTCCTAGGAGAAAGCCATTACAACTGGGCTTTGCTCCCCCCGCCTCCTTAAGGGGGCTTCCCAGCAGAGCTCTGCTTCTTCTCCAGCTGGAGATGTTGTCTCTTCTGCTTCACTCTGTTAAAGGGGAAACCCCTGCAGAAATAGAGCAATCTCCTCTGGCTCCGCCTTGCTCAGCCCCCCCTCCCCAAGGAACATCCCACTCAGCAAGGTTTTTTCTGCTCAGTCCCCTAAGGGACGTCTCAGCAAGGTTCTTCTATTCTGCACCAGTGAATGAAGATCTTCATCCAAGACTCTTTTGAGAAAGAGATTTATTTGGGAAGGAGTCCGGGTGAGTGGCTGCCTCTGCCAGGGTGGGAAAGCACAGCCAACTGGACAGGCAGAGGGGCTTGTATAGGGCATCTTAAGGGTGGAATTTCTCCAGAGAGAAGATTTTCTGTTCAGGGATTGGTTGGTTTTCTGCTTAGTTGGTCAGGGGCTGATTTGGCTCTGGGTTCAGGGCCAAAGTGTGTTTCTTTCACTGGCCCTTTTTGGCCTTTTGGCTCTAATTTCAGGACCAGAGCATATTTTTTTCACTGGCTCTGATTCTATGACCAAATTGTGCTTCTTTGACTCTGGTTTCAGAGTCAGGGCATGTTTCTTAGGTTCTGGGTTCAAGACTAAAGTGTTTCTTTCACTGGCTCTGGGTTCAGGGCCAAGGCTGTCCTCTTCTCTACACACATGGCCTCAGTGTCTTGGAGGGGCTTGAAGTATGCAGGCTGGGAAGGCTAGTGGAAGAGTCTCCATCTATGCAGATGTGGGGAAGCCATCATCCATGGTGGGATAACTTCGCAGTGTGGCTGTGTTATGTCCCTGTCACCCCTCACCTGCGCTCTGTAGATAAGCCATCTGTGAACTCAACTGGTTCTCCAGGGGCAAACTTGGGTAGAATAGGGCTTGGGTTTGTTACCGGGACTTTAGGAGAAGGAAGGGAACAGACATTTTTTAAACCTCATCTCTCAGCAGTTATAACAGTGGGCATGCAGCTGCTGGCACAGTCAACCAACACCTCATCCATCTGAGCTGCTCTCAAGGGCTGTGATGAACCCCTAATCCCCAGCTGTTTTCCGGGTGTCCACAAAGTCACATGGCAGACACCTCTCACCCAGAAGGTCCTACACCTCAGACCACAAAGAAGAAGGCCTCCCCAGGGATAGCCTCTGGAGACGTCACATTCTTAAACACCTCTGTCTTTGTTGGAGGACACAGCATCTAAAGTGGCAGTTCTACGGAGTCCGTCTGACAGTCAAAATGAATTTACTCTGGGTTAACTCACAATAAGCATAAGGGAGTTGGTTGCAGGATCCAGGAGGGGTGGGGTGTGGTCCAATGTGGTTCTCTGGGGAACTCTGCCCTATCCACAGCACCAGCATCCAGCATCCAAGACCACGAGATAGCCAAGAGAGTGAGCATTTATGTATTCCAGGTCTTAAGGGATCCCCCCCCTCGGCCACGCCCAGGGAGGCAGGTACCTAGCAGTTACCTGCTGCCTACTAAGAGTGGTGCTTCAGGGTAAAGCACAGACAACCACCCCTGCGAGCACCCATTGAAGGGCGCACACACACACACACACACACACACACACACACACACACTCACTGTCTGATGACATGGGATGGAGTAACCCACTTTTCCCTGCAGATACTCTGCCCTGGGTGCAGGTCTCAACACTCACTTCAGGCTCTGTGGGGTTTCTCCTCCTGGACTCATCTTGCCCTTCTGTGGCCCCTATTGGGTGCCAATTATGATTTCTCTTGGAGAGGTGTGAACATCATCTGACCCCAGATAGGGAGCCAGGGACAAAACAAAATGATGATTCCACCCAAGTCAAACTCAGAGAACCCTTGAGTTCACAGGGGCTACTCCAGGAGTGCAGATGACAATGGGTTAGTTGCAGGGGCAGAAATGACTGGAAGGCAGATCAATGCCTTGGGTGACAGCTCATGAAAGCTGCAGCCCTGGAACTCACTGCTGCCCAGGCAGCCTGATGGATTGAAAAGCCACCCCCTACACAGTCTTTGCTAAATATGTAACTTTGGGGAAGAAGAAATTGTGTGAATCCTGTAAGCCTTAGGGACTTCCTGAGATTTGTGAGTTGCTTATTTCCTTAGCCTTCACCAGCCTCCCTCCAGAAGGGAATTTTTTTTGGGGGGGGGTTTTCGAGACAGGGTTTCTCTGTGTAGCTTTGTGCCTTTCCTGGAACTCACTCTGTAGCCCAGGCTGGCCTCAAACTCACAGAGATCCACCTGGCTCTGCCTCCCGAGTGCTGGGATTAAAGGCATGTGCCACCACTTCCTGGCCAGAATGGAAATATTTAACTAGAAAAATATTGCTACACAACACTGAACCAAAACAGTACCCACATCCAAACCTGTAATTATAGCAAATCTCATTCCCATACCCCAAATCAGACTCATACCAAGAGCCTCAAACCACATCCACACCAAACCCTACCCATACCATCTCTGTACCCACAGCAAACACACACACTAAAAACCACACCATGCCCTCACTCCCACTCCTCCAAAATTAGTATTCTTACCCAACCTCTACCCATAACAAACCCCATATCTACATATCCTGTGCCCGTCCATATCCTCATTCAAACCCATAACCATAGCCAGGCCAGTACCTGACCCAGAACACAAAACCACAGCAAAAGCTGGTTGGACATCTTACCGGCGTGTAGGTCAAGGGCCCTGGGACTCTCATGAGCAGTCTCCTTATCTCTCTCTCTCTCTCTCTCTCTCTCTCTCTCTCTCTCTCTCTCTCTCTCTTTTTACCCACTTCATCTCTTGGACAAGACACTTAGATTTCCCATTTCTGCTGGGCAGTGGTGGCACACACCTTTAATCCCAGCACTCAGAAGACAGAGGCAGGAGGATCTCTGTGAGTTCAAGGCCAGCCTGGTCTACAGAATGCTGCAGGTTGCAGGAATATATCATAAGAACTCAGCTGGTTATGGCAAAGTCACTACCTGGAGGGATCAGGGAATTCCTCCAGAGGAAGCCAAATCCCAAGGAGTTTTTGGTGTTACTTGGCTTGTTATATATCAGCTGTATTCTGTTATGAAAATCATGTGTGCCTTCATAGTTTTCCCAATTGACTTTTCCCTAAGAAGGGCTAGCAGTGTGGACTGATCACTCTCTGGACATACTCATTCAAGGTATTTGGAGAACAGCCTCGGGAAAGGCTTTCTCTGGAATCAGATATCTCCCTTAGCCACTTTCAAGGACTAGAGGAAACACCGCCCAGGTGGGCGCCCAACTTCCGAGGACTAACAATGATAACAGCCCATGTCTCCTGACTTAAGGTAAATTCCACAAGGAG
Organism: Peromyscus californicus insignis; assembly: GCF_007827085.1. Classification (NCBI taxonomy): domain Eukaryota; kingdom Metazoa; phylum Chordata; class Mammalia; order Rodentia; family Cricetidae; genus Peromyscus; species Peromyscus californicus. The sequence continues at coordinate 60,680,257 of NW_026294534.1, forward strand.
ACACCGCCTAGGAGAGGTGGATGTTAAGTAATAGCTTTACATAATTTAGCTCAGACCCTCCCTTTATATACCAGGACTTTCAGGGCACAGACGGAGAAGAGAAAAGAGAATGGAAGAACTAGATGGGTAAGAACTTGAAAGGAACAAACTGAGATGGGGAAGAACTAGACTGAAGGGCTAGAAGAGAGGACTAGAGGAACGAGATGGAAGATGAGGAAGAGCCAGATGGGGAAGTACAAGATGAGGAAGAGCCAGATGAAAGAGAAGGAGATGGGAGAGGAGCTGATAGGGGAAAGAACTAGATAGATGAGAACCTAGATGGGGCAGAACTAGATGAAGGAATTAAGATAGAACCTAGAGGGGACAGTAGATAAATATAGAGAGAAATCAGGCAAGAACGGAGCTAGACATGAGAGCAGAACAGAAGTTGTGTAGAGAGAGAACTATCACAGAATAATAAAGTGTATGAACTAAGGAGTTTGGTGTACATAGATTCATTTCTTTTCATCAAAGATTAATTATCAGCTGGTTGTAGATTCTTCGAGGACCCTGGGAGGGGACTATTGAGGGACTGGACTCCCATAGTCCCCGTTAACAGAGTGAGTTCCAGGACTACACAGAGAAACTCTATCTCCAAAAACCAAAAACCAAACCAAAGGGGGAAAAATCCCACTTCTAGCATCACATTAACTTTATTATTTTTATCTTTAAAACTCCAGTTGGCAGTGCATGGTGGCACACACCTGTCATCCCAGCACAGGAGACACTGAGCCAAGAAGAGTATTCAGTTCTAGTCCGAGAAATTTAACTCAGAGAACCTGAACCACTGGAAAATATCATCCTGAGTGAGGTAACCCCGACTCAGAAGGACAAACATGGTATGTACCCACTCATAAGTGGATACTAGAAGTAAAGCAAAGGATAACCAGACTGCTACTCACAGCTCCAGAGAAACTAGGAAACAAGGAGGACCCTAGGAAGGACACATGGATCACCCTGAGAAGTAGAAATAGATGAGATCTCCATGAGTAAAATGGGGATGAATGGGCAATGGAGGTTAGGGGATGGGGGATGAGAACATAAGGGAATGGGATGGTCGAGCTAGAATATGGATGGAGTGAGAGAGCAGAGAAAGAGATACCATGATAGAGGGAGACATCACGGGGATAGAGAGAAACCAGGTGCTAGGGAAGTTGCCAGGAATCCCCAGGGAGGACCCCAGCTTGGACTACTAGAAATAGTGGAGAGGGTGCCTGAATTGAACTGGCTTACCCCAGTGATCAGATCAGTGAATATCCTGACTGTCATCACAGAACTTTTCTCCAGTGACTGATGGAAGCAGATGCAGAGATCCACAGCCAAACACCAGGCCGAGCTCCAGGAATCAGGGAGAGAGAAGAGAGATTCTATGAGCAAGGGGCATCAGGATCACGATGGGGAAACCTGCAGAGAGGACCACACTAGTGGGGACTCATGACAGTTGGATCAACGGCTGTGGAGCCTGCATGGAACTGGGCTGGGCCCTCTGCATGGGGAGACAGTTGTGGAGCTTCATCTGCTTAGGGGGCCCCCTGGCGGTGGGATTAGAATCCATCCCTGGTGCATGATCCGGCTTTTTGGAGCCCACTACCTATGGTGGGACACCTCACGCGGCCTTGAGGCAGGGGGTGGAGCTTGGACTTGCCTCTACTGGATGTGCCTCCTCATGGGAGGCCTTGCCTTCTTGTGGGGTAGAGTGAGGGGTGGGTTGGGAGGGGGAGGCTGGGGGAGCGGTAGGAGGGAAGAGGGAGATCATTGGTGTGGAAAATGAATGGAAAATTTTTCTTAAAAAAAAAGAGGGCTAGGGGCATGGCTCAGGGGTGGAGCCCCTGCCTAGAATCCCCAGTGAGGGGCTGGGGGCGTGGCTCGGGGTGGAGCCCCTGCCTAGAATCCCCAGTGAGGGGCTGGGGGCGTGGTCAGGGTGGAGCCCCTGCCTAGAATCCCCCAGTGAGGGGCTGGGGGCGTGGCTCATTGTTTGGGATACTTTGTGTCCTTATGGCTCAACACAGAGATCTTGGTATGGGGGTTCAGGTGGCTCTGGGGACAGTGTTCCTTTCCCTCTCATTTGCCCCTCTGTCCCAACAGGACTCTGATCCTTCCTGTCCCAGTCTTCCCTTCCAGTCTGCCTGAGTTTCCCCAGGCTTCCCTCTCCTGCCTCATTGTTTAACTGCACTTAGGGACAGTCCCCAGTGGGTCACATCCTTTCTTGGGTGGAGTCACTCTGAACTCAGGTTTGCTCTGTTCAGGGATACAGATTCTGGTCATCTGGCACAAAGGCCCTACTAAAGCGTATCAGGGGGCTCTCCACCTGAGGTCGCTCTGAAGGTGGGCGCATCTGCTTGTCTTCCTGGATGACGGGAGCAAGAGCTGCAGCTTGAGGACATCCAGGGCCGAGTAGCCAGCAGGGGCTGGTGCATGACAGCATGACAGCATCCCCAGTTCTGGCTTTAGAGGGTGGTGGGTGTGTGTGTGTGTGTGTGTGTGTGTGTGTGTGTGTGTGTGTGTGTGGAGATGCACATGTGTGTTCATGACTGAGTGCATCCCTCTCAGTCCGAGGGTGAACTTTGTGATAATGCTGCTCCCTGTGGTGGGAGGGAAACAAGTGGGGAAACAGGAAGTACTTAGAACATTCACCAGGTTGTGGTGGCACACGCCATTAATCCCAGCACTCGGGAGGCAGAGGCAGCGGGATCTCTGAGTTCGAGGCTAGCCTGGTCTAAAGAGTTCTAGGACAGCTAGGTCTACTCAGAGAAACCTGTCTCACCAGGTCTGGTCGTCTCAGGAAAGCAAGTTTGGAGGAAGGGAGGAGGGAGGAGGGGCAAGAGAGAAAGACAGAGACAGGTTGGGCCAGAGACAATGCTTGAGCATCATCTCACTCCTCAAGATGCTGACGCAGGATCACGAGTTGGAGGCCACTTTGGATTGTCACTTTTTTTTTTATTGAGTTACAAGTTGCCATGTGCGGGGATTTGTGGCTCCAGCCCCTCGTTTCTTGGGGGCCCAGCTTCCAGTCCCAAGCAAAGGGGGGTGGTACGGCGGGTCTCCCCGGACAGGACGGGAGCCCCTCCCCAGAGCTCCCCTTGGGGCTTCCCGGTGCGAAGTGGAGCACAGCGGAGGGTAAGACCGAGTGGGGGTGGCAGCCCACCCGCTGCAGCATCGAGGACTTGGGGAGATAGGGAGGGGGCTCTGTACAAGGTCACGCCCTGTGGTCACGCGTGGAGAGGACGCGGTGACTGCACTGGGCACTGAGTCTCCAACACTGGCTGCGCCCGGCCCGCCCTGGGGCGTAGTCTATCCAGGCCCCGCCCACTGGCGTGAGGCCCCACCCATCCAGCCCATGCCCAATCTAAGGGAGCCTCAGCTACTCAAGATCCAGGAGGCCTGAGGCCGCTGGTCACTTCTCCTCCCCTGGAGCCGGCTCTGGCTGCGGCGGCTGTGGCTCGGGCTTTGGTTCGGCTTCGGGCTCCGGCTCCCACAGCAGGAACTCGTGCAGCAGCGTGTTGACCGTCTCAGGACACTCCAGCATCACCATGTGGCTGCCTTCCTCGATGAGCTTGAGAAAGGCCAGCAGTAGGATCTGCAGGCACACAGAGAAGTCCCTCCTGCTGTCTACCCTGAAGTCTCACCCTGCTGGAGCCTCACCAGGTATTCATTCACTCAGTCAACACCCATGAAGCGTCTGCAGTGTGCCCGGGGTAGGACTTCTCAACCTTAGCTCTGCTGACGCTTGGGGTTGGGTCGTAGTTGTGCGAACATCGCCTGCATTGTAGGGTGCTGTAAAGCATCCTTGGACCCCACCCACCCACCTGGGGATGCCAAGGAAACTCTACCCTCCTCCCCTGTCCACAAATGCTTTGTGATGTTTCCAAGAGTCTCCAGATCTGCCCTTGGTGAGGATCCTCCTCCATCCTCCCGCGTATCCATCCTGACCAGCCTCAGTCCTAAGAATCCCAGATCCTGTACTCCAATCTCTATCTCCACCTCCTCCCCGCCTTAGGGACCCGCTCCCTGGGTGAGGAGGGCAGCACTGTGAATGCCTCCTGGGAGCAGCCCTGTCATCTACATTCTCCTTCAGGCTCAGTCCAGAAGCAGGGTCCTCCTGTGACCATATCCACATAGGGGTCACACCCACTCCAAAACCATGCCCACCCAGGACCACGCTCATCCATTATCCATCCCCACCTAAAAACACACCTGTTTAGAGGCCACACCCATTAAAAACCACACCTTCCCAAAGGCCACAGCCCTCCAGATGTCTTAACCAATGGAAGCCACACCCCCTCATAAACCATACCCATGTCTAGGCCTGTACCCAGAGACCTCGCCCACCCAGAGTTGTCAAAAAGCCACACCCATCTGGGAAGTCCACATCCACTCTGATATGCCATTTTGGAAAGCCAGGTCCTAGCAGGATGCAAGTCTTGGGACCACACCCATGCCCTAAGCCACGCCCAGGCCACACCCCTGGATCCTGTACCTCAGCCATGCGTTGGTCCTCCTCCACCGGCACGAACTTGTCATGCATGCCGTGCACCAGCAGTACCGGCACCGTCAGTTCTGCATGGTAGACCTCGTCGCCCTCAGGCCAGTACTGGCCGCTCATCATGGCCCGTAGCACAAAGGAGGACACATTGAACGCGTTACCCTCCTTCAGCAGCTGCTTCTCTTTAGCCCCTTGGCGGGCAAAGCCGGCCCTGGGGGTGCAAAGACGTCCTTGGAGCCCGGCCATGGTGGGACCAATGCCCAGAGCCAGCCCTGCAGATCCCCAGAGTCAGCCCCTATAGATCAGGAACTCCTCCCCCTCCGGGACCCCAGGAGCAGGGCACTCACTTGAGGAAACTCCAGGCCAGGCAGGGCGACAGGCAGTGCAGGACGCACGTGGGCATGTTGAAGATGGAGCAGAGGCTGGGCTCCAGCGCCGTGGGGCCTCCACCGTTAATCATGATCACTTTGTGTACAAGATCTGGGTACTCGTGGGCCAGGAAGGTACAGAAGGAGACCCTGGGTGCAGGGTGGGGAGAACCCGAATCAGCAGGCACTAATAGTGAGGGTTTTTACTCCCGCCCCTTGATCACTAGTCAAGCTCACCTGGCCGACAGATGGGGTGCCCCTCCATGCCCAGGTATGCAGTGCTGGTGATGGGAGCCTGGGCCTTATGCATGCTGGGCATGTGCTCTGTCGGCTGAGCTACGGGCTTAGTCCTTTAGTTTTTGAGGCAAGCCCTCAGGAAGCCCCCACAGCCTCGACAGAGCCAGGGTTCATCTCCACCCTCCTGGTGCTGGGGCTGCCGCATGTACCCACTGTAAGTTTGGGGTATTTCTTGTTTGAGACAGGGTCTCACTATGTAGCTTTGGGTGGCTGTGTAGACCAGGCTGGCCTAGAACTCCCAGAGACGCTCCTGCCTCCCAGGCACGCTCCTGTATAACCTGATGTGGCTGCCTATGCTCAGTGGCCTTGCTGTCTCATTGCTCTGAAGTTTCCCCAGGTGGGAATGTGCCCCCTGGGGCGGGGGCTTGCTAAATGGCATGTGGCACCATTGTGTCCCCTTCCGAGAGAGTGACTAATGGCAGGCCACACCTTTCCAAGCCGTATCTAGGAGAGTGCCATTAGCCCTTCTGGCTGCAGCTGGATTCTGGAACGCCCTCATTGGTTCTCCAGCGCTTCTGCCGGATGGTCATGGGCAGATCGGAAGGCACTGATACCCTACAGCTCCTTGCAGGACGGAATCACTGGGCACCAAATAACTCTGCACCGCACACAGGTCTATGCCCCTCCCCGCAAACATCCTCACAGTATAGCCCAGGCTACCATGGAATTCACAGCAATCCTCCTGTCCCAGTCCTTGGAGCAAAGGGATTACAGGCCTTCTCCACCCTATGTGGCTTTTATTTTTGTTCTTGTTAAGACACCAAGGCTCTGTTGCCCAAGCTGACCTTGAACTCCCAAGGTCAAGGGCTTGCCCTGCTCACTCTCCATCACTGTGTCCAGCTAGCTAATAGCTTGAGGGCTCCAGATAGGAGGGAGAGAAGCAGGATTAGGCTGCACACACACATACACACACACACATACACACACACACACACACACACACACACACACACACACACCCCCTATGCAGTTACCCATATGTGTGGGCAATTACTACATGTTGGTAAAAAATAGACATTTTTGAGACCATGACAATGCCCCTGCCTCAGACTCCAAAGTGCTGAGATTACAGGCATGACCCATTATGCCCAGCCTTTAAAAATTAATTTTTAAGCTGGGCATGGTAGCACATGTCTTTAATCCCATCATCAGGGAGGCAGAGGCAGTTGGATCTATGTGAGCTTGAGGCCAGCCTGGTCTACACGGTGAGTTCCAGGACAGCCAGGGATATGAAGACAGATTCTGTCTCAAAAAAAAAAAAAAATCAATTTTTAAATGTTTAAGGATATAAAAATGTCTTATTTATTGACTTTTTTTTCTGAAGGTGCTAGGGATTGAACCCATGGCCTTGTGTACGCCAAGTAAGTATCTACCCCTAAGCCACTCCCAGCCTTGGCCCTGGTGAAGGGTACATTCGTATGAGTGTGACAGGGCCTCATGTGTATTAAAGTGGCCTCAGAGCTGTGTAGCTGACATGACATTCCGATTCTATCTCTACCTCCCAAGTGCTGGGATGGGAGATGAGGGCTGCCATACCTGGCTTTCGATGCTGTTTATTTATTTTTGAGACAAAGTCTCACACTGTAGCCCTGGCTGGTCTGGAAGTCATAGCAATCCTCCTGCCTTGATCTTGTCTTGGTCTTGGACGTTCTGGGGTGAGTATAATGCCCAATCTCTTTTTGGTTGTTTTTTTTTGTTGTTGTTGTTGTTGTTGTTTTCATTTTTCGAAACAGGGTTTTTCAGTATAGTCCTGGCTGACCTGGACCTTGCTCTGTAGACCAGGCTGGCCTTGAACTCACAGAGATCCACCTGCCTCAGCCTTCCAAGTGCTAAGATTGAAAGCATGTGCCACCACCACCCGGCTTTAACACAGGTTTTTGCTATGTAGGTGAAGCCCTGGGTTGGAAATAACTTTGTAGCCCAGACTGGCCTCAGATTTTTAGCCATCTTCCAGCATTAGCCTCCTGAGTATGGAGATGACACACATCTGCCACCACACCTGACCCGCCGGCAGATTCTAATGACAAACATTATTTGCTATGTCAGAGCTCTAGTGTCGAGCTACCCCAGCTTCCTGGGACCCTAGGCAGGGGCTCTACCCATGGTTCACGCCCCCAGCCCCTCACTGGGGATTCTAGGCAGGGGCTCCACCCCTGAGCCACGCCCCCAGCCCCTCACTGGGGGATTCTAGGCAGGGCTCCACCCCTGACCATGCCCCCAGCCCCTCACTGGGGATTCTAGGTGGGGCTCCACCCCTAAGCCACGCCCCCAGCCCCTCACTGGGGATTCTAGGCGGGGCTCTACCCCTGAGCCACGCCCCCAGCCCCTCACTGGGGAATCTAGGCGGGGCTCCACCCCTGAGCCATGCCCCCAGACCCTCACTGGGGGATTCTAGGCGGGGCTCCACCCCTGAGCCACGCCCCCAGACCCTCACTGGGGATTCTAGGCAGGGGCTCCACCCCTGAGCCACGCCCCCAGCCCCTCACTGGGGGATTCTAGGCGGGGCTCCACCCCTGAGCCACGCCCCCAGCCCCTCACTGGGGGATTATAGACAGGAGCTCCACTCCTGAGCCACGCCCCCAGCCCCTCACTGGGGATTCTAGGCGGGGCTCCACCCCTGACCACGCCCCCAGTCCCTCACTGGGGGATTCTAGGCGGGGCTCCACCCCTAAGCCACGCCCCCAGCCCCTCACTGGGGATTCTAGGCGGGGCTCCACCCTGAGCCACGCCCCCAGCCCCTCTCGAGGGATTCTAGGCAGGGGCTCCACCCCTGAGCCACACTCCAGCCCAATCACATTTTGCAAGGAGAAAAGTTGGTAGGGTGGCATAGAAGCCTTTCATTCTAATCCTTGGGATATAGAGGCAGGAGTATCAGGTTTTCAAGGTTAGCCTCAGCTACATAATGATTTTAAGGCTAGCCTGGACTACATGTGGCCCTTTCTCAACCTACCCACAGAGGGAAGCATTTTGTGAGAAGCCCACCCTGGGTCTTACCCATAAGAGTGGCCGATGAGCACGTTGCGCTTCTTGGCATAGCGCGTAAAGATGGCCCGCATGTCCTCCGCAAGTGCGTAAAAGGTGTAGGCAGCTGCCACCTGCGGGGCAGAACTGGCTCCGTGGCCCGCCAGGTCAGGTGCCACCACCTCATAGCCAAGTCGCACAAAGAAGTCCAGCTGCTCCTTCCAGATGGCGAGCGAGCCGCCCACACCGTGGATGAAGAACAGCACCACGTCAGCCTGCGCACCCTTGCAGCTGGTGATGCGCTGCTCGCAGTCGATGTGGATCGTCCTCTTGGGACGCCGGGGGCGTCGTCGCCGCCCACTGCCTGGGGTGGCCCGGGCATCGCCCCCTGCAGGCTCCGCCAGCTCCACCTCGAGCGCCGCGGGCGGGTCCCCAGAGCCACTGCGGCCTTGCAGGTCGGCGCGTGGTGCGCGGCCCAGGTTCTCCACCACCAGCCTCCCATTACGGTACACTGTGATGCGGCGCTGGCAGCGCACAAGGCCGGTCTTGACCCCAGGATCGTCTTCGGGAGGCGGCAGCGGTGGTGGCGTGGGGATCGGCGCGGGGCCAGCGTGCTTCACCCGCAGCACCCGGCCAGGCTTGACTTCCACAAACGTATAGCCGTCGCTGGACTCGACGCTCTCCAGCGGCCGCACAGCGTTCGGGGGCGTCCCCAGCAGGCAGCAGAAGAAACCATCTGTCACTCCGGTCAGCATGGTGTGTCCTGGAGCCGGAGAGAAAGAGACAGCGGCCAGCTCAGGGTCAGTGGCTCTGCTCATGCATCTGGTAAGCAGGACCTGGAAGCCACTCTCGGGGGTCCATTGATACTGGAGAGGGCATGGGGGGGGGGGCTTCCAGGAGAGGATGTTAAAGCAAACGCCCATTCCTGAGGACACCCTTGCCCCACCAGCTGGAGTTTATCCTAGGCTCATTCATTCATTCACAAATCCATACCTTTTTGTATGCAATCATTCATTCATGCATGCAAGCATGCATGCTTGCATTCATCTATTCACACATTTATTTATGCAAGTATGCATGCAAGCTGATTTGCTTGGTTGGTTTTGAGAAAGGAGCTCATGTAGCACAGGCTAGCTTGGAAATCCCTGTGCTGCCCAGACTGCCCTTGCTCTGGCTTTCACCTCTGGAGCTGTCGCAGGCTTGGCATGCAGGTGTGCTTTCTTTAGTGTCATATCTGAAATGTCTCTAAAGGCCAGGGGACCCTCACACTCTGTGCGATCCGCTCACCTCTACGTCCCCAGGCGCTGGGGTGACAGGCACGCATCAACACAACAGCCCTGGGTTTTGTCTGTTTTTGAAACAGGCCTCATTCTGCAGTCTTGGGCCAGACATTGGCCTCAAACTCTTGGCAATCCTCCTGCCTCTGCCTCTCCTAGTGCTGGCATAACTGGTGTGAACCTCATCACCACCACCCTTTTTACATAGGTTTCATTTTGTAGCCCAGGCTGGCCTTAACCTTGTGCCCCAGGCTCCTGGGTGCTAAGATGTCAGACCACCAAGCCTGGCTTCTGTCCTAAAGGGTCAAAATTCCCAGTTCATGCCTCTGGCTGCCAATCTGACCAGTCAAAGATGAGGCCCAGGACGTTGGCCACGGGAACTCAGGTTTTATCCAGTCCCAGGTCCAGGAGGGAGAGAGCTTGAACTAACAGTGCAAGAGCACGGTTGGAGGCGGCTGCCCTCAGCATCCTGGTACCCTGTGTTGAGGGGTGGCCACAACCTCTAGTGGCAGCCAGGAGGATGAAGGCAGGACCTGCCTAGGGGCCTCTGGGCCTCCATCCGGTTCCCTTGGCCACCCTCCCCCCCCGCGGTGTCCATGACAACCACAGGCTGTTACATAACTCCGGGGATACCGGCGCAGCGCACCCCCATTGTCTGAGGCATGGGGATGGGACCAGCTTCGTTCTTCCTGCACGGCCTAGGCACCGCTAGGGTGATGCTCATGAAATTCCCGGCTCGTGGTGGCCCTGGATGCACTTGAGGGAAAGCAGGCCGTGCACCCCACCTCTAGGGCCCTGGAACCCGGATTGCAGAGGCCTCTCTAAAGGACAGCGCCAGTCCTGCTTCCCAGAGCCCGACCCGTTCTCACCGGCGCTCATCATCCCCCCGGTGGGGTCAAGGCCATTGGGGTTCTGCAGCATCCTAGCAGCAGGAATGCGGAGCTTGGCGGATATCACACACACACACACACACACACACACACACACACACACACACACACACACACACACACACAGTAGAGGCCCAGCAGCCTGGTGGCTTCTTTCTAAAGGAAGATTCAGCTCACCTGAGGTCATCGAGGGGCCCGGGGCCCGAGGCAGGGCGCAGGGGTCCCGGGCGGAGAAGCCAGCGTCCACCTGCAGGTGCCGCTTACATGGTGGTGCGAGGTCGGCCGCATTAGAGCGGGCAGGCGCGGGCCCCAGGCGGTCAGCGCAGGGGCATCCCGCAGCCGCGCAGCAAAGCAGCCCTGTAAGTCCCACCCAGCGTGGGTAGGACCTCGAGCCGATAGGCGGGCATCTCGGCCTATTGTCGCCACGAGCCGACCTGGCCTAGATAACTGTCCAACCAGAGGCTGCGCTTCCAGGATTAGCGCGGGCTCTGCGAGAAGCAACCCCGCCCCTGTGAAGGGCTTGAGGACATGGGGGGGAGGGACGGGCCTGCACCAGGGATGAGAAGGGCTTGCCACCCGGGGGCAGCGAGTGGCATGGGGGGTCGGTGGAGGGGGGACATGCTCTGTCTAGGACAGGGTCTCCTCAGCCAGATTCCGCCTCCCGCGGGGCCGTGTGCCCCCTCTCTGCTGACCTTTCCGTTCTGCAAACAGACTCCCAAATCTCTGCACTTTCAGATCGGGAAACTGAGACTCAAAAAAGGTCATAGCTGGCATTTGAACAAGAGGCTGTGTCCGTCCGAGTCCTGGGAATGAAACAGAAGTGTTGGAGCTAGGGAGCTAGAGAAAGGGAATCGTATCCCAGCAGTGGGGTCTTGGCCACACCAAGACTGAGTCCTAGGAGAGAGGAAGCCAGGGACCCCAGGCTGACCCTCCTTCCTCACAGGTTTTGGGCTCAAGGTGCAGCCCAGACACTCGGCATCGTCCCTTCTACACACGGTATGCAACACGTCCCCCCGATTATTTTTAGGCACAAGTGGCCGTTTTAGAGGGCGGGTAGGGACCGGAGCATAGTGACAACTTCAGAGATGCTCGTGTACAATGCTTCGCGTGACTGCTGGCAGGCTGGACATCTTAGAGCAATGGGGAGCCACGGAGGGTGTGTGAGCAGGAGTCCAGATCTAAGCTGCGGGAAGAAAATTCCTCTAGGCCAGCCTGAGGGATTAAACTAGCCAGGGCATATTCACAATGCACGAGTTTTCCAGATTGCGAAGAGCTAGGACTCAAGGGCATCCGGGCTGAGCGCCAAGAGGAGAAGCCTTGGCTGCGGTCGCGGAGAAGCCGCCAGCCGGCTGCGTGCCAGCTGTCTGTCCCCAGTGAGGGCGACTGAAAAGGCCAGCAGCCAATTCCCCTGGCTGAAGCCAGCGGCGTCACAGCCACCCTGGGGCGCCCTCTACCAATGGCCAAGGCGAAGAACTACAACTCCCAGAAGACCGCGACAAAATGCCGTACGCACGCGCAGATTGAGGAGCCGACACTCGCTCTCCACCTGCTGGTCATTTCGGAGAACTACACTAAGGACAACACTTCTAGTTTATCATCATGCGCAGGCGTGGAACTACAGCTCCCGGAGTGCCTCGCGGCAACACATAGAACTACATTTCCCAGAAGGCATTGTCGCGGAGCCTACGGTCTAGGAACTGGCGGCGGCAGGAACATAGTGACCCGCCGCTAGACATGGCGTTCCTAGTCCGGAGTTTTGGGTCCCCCGCCTGCAGATCGGTGGCCCAGTTGGGTGACAGGTGAGTGCTCAGGGGGTACCTTGCTCCAGATCTGGAAACAAGGGTGACCCCTCGACTACCACGCGCACTTACGTAGCGCCTTTTGCATACAAGGTGTTTTGTTTACCCAGCACGTTACGAAGTTGAGGTTCAGAGAGGTTGAGCGACGCGCTGGGGTCACACAGCGTTCATTCTCATCGTTTCTCTGGTCCCACAGGTGGCTCCAACCCAGGGTCTGGATGGGGCTCCCGGACGCCTGGAGCTTCCCCTCCCTGCAGCAGGCCCGCGGCCGCACGCGCGGGAACGAGTACCAGCCTAGCAACATCAAGCGCAAGCACAAGCACGGCTGGATCCGCCGGCTGAGCACCCCGACCGGCGTGCAGGTCATCCTCCGCCGCATGCTGAAGGGCCGGAAGTCCCTGAGCCACTGAGGTCGGTCTCGGGCGCCCGCGGGGAATTGCCCGAGGGCGAGAAGTTGGGGGCCCGTCCCTTCGTAGGCTTTTGGAGTCTGAAGAATTCAGAACTTGCAGAGTCCCGGGGTCCCCGCGCCCTCCAGTCCACAGCGGTGGCGCCCCCTCCCTCCTGCGGTGTCTCGGCGGTTTCTGAAGGCGTCTTTGCCAGCCGGGCTCCTTGAAACATCGCACCACCCGCGGCGATTCCAGCCACTGGAGTATTACCGGCTCGCTAATAAACATTCACGTTTCTAGGCGCGTGAGTCCTTACAGTTCTGTGGGGGGGGGGGGATCTGGGGCCTCTGCTGTGAGGCGGGCAAGGCTTTAGCCCCGAGGATCCATGTCCCCACACAAAATGCTGGCTTCTGTTTGGCCTGATGTCCGGACGTGTAGCAACCGATTGTCCTTTTACTGTGTGCACTCCACAAACGCCTTTACATACTGAGCGTGTCACCAGCCCCCGGCTTGTCATGAAGGGACTCTGTCTGATGGGTAACGTGGATTTAGAGCCGTGCAGTTGGGACACACGGGAATCAGATCTGAAAGTGGAATCGTAGTGGCCACGGGACCCTGAAAGAGGATACGCGCTGACTTGGCTCTGACAACAGAGCAATCAGGGAAGGCTTCCTGGGAGAAGGGGCTGAATCTGCAGGAGGGATTGGTTAGGGGTGAGTACCCACACAGGTGGAAGAAGCCGGAATTTGGACCCCTCAGGTAGAGGGGTCCAAAACCTTGGTGTTGGAGCCAGACTGAGCTAGATCTGACTGATGTTGCACATCTGTCCCAGCAAACATGCAATGGAGGGCAAGAGGGTGAGGAGTTCAAGACCACCCACTCTCACATTTTTTAATTTTAGATTTTCTTATTTTTTATTTTGTGTATGCATTTTACTTGTGACTTAGTTTGGTTTCTACCAAAAGCAATCCCATCACAGCTCATAGTCCCATGGCTGAAGAATGTCAGGCAGGGTCCTCGAGGAAGGAGCTGATGCAGAGGCCATGGAGGGGTGCTGCTTACTAGCTTGCTCCTCTGGCTTGCTCAGCCTGCTTTATTATAGGACCCAGGACCACCAGCCCAGAGATGGCACCACCCACCATGGACTGAGCCCTCCCCATCATCAGAAACCAATAAAATACCCATAGACTGTTTGGGTGCTGAGATTGTAACCTAAGTCATCTGGAAGGGCACCACTGATGTACCTCACCAGCCCTGAGACTCTGACTTTTTAAAGAGTGGGAAAAAGACTCTGTCTTAGTCAGGGTTTCTGTTGCTGTGATAAACACCGTGACCAAAAAGCAAGTTGGGGAGGAAAGGGTTTATTTGGCTTACACTTCCACATCACTGCTCATCACTGAAGGAAGTCAGGACAGCAACTCACAGAGGACAGGCACCTGGAGGCAGGAGCTGATGCAGAGGCCATGGAGGGGTGCTGCTTACTGGCTTGCTCCTCTTGGTTTGCTCAGCTGCTTTCTTATAGCACCCAAGACCTCCAGCTCAGGGATGGCACTGCCTACAATGGGCTGGGCTGTCTTCATCAATCACTAATTAAAACATCTAGCTGGGGGGTAGTGGCACACACCTTTAATCCCAGCACACAGGAGCAGGCAGATCTCTGAGTTCAAGACCAACCTGTAGATGTAACTAACCGTCTTATTAAATAAACACAGAGCCGATTCAGAGAAGAAAGCCAAGAGGTCAGAGCTAAGAGCCTTACCCTTCCTGCTTCATCCAAGAGAGCTCTCCGAAAGGGGCCTACTTCCTGTGTGTTTGTCTTTAAATAGTCTTTCTGTTCTGCCTTCTCATTGGTTGTAAACCCAAACACGTGACTGCTTCATCACTGCCTGCCTGTAGAGACTTCCAGGTCTTTCTATGGTTGGGATTGAGATTAAAGGCGTGTGTCTCCAATGCTGGCTGTATCCTTTTACACACAGAGATCTACCTAGCTCTGTCTACCAAGTGCTGGGATTAAAGGCGTGCGCCACCACTGCCCACGCTCTTGCTATGGCTCTAATAGCTCTGACCCCCAGGCAACTTTATTTATTAACACACAATTAAAATCACATTTCAGTACAAATAAAATACCACCATACCAACCTGGTCTACAGAGGGAGATCCAGGACAACTAGCACTAGACAGAGAAACCCTGCCTCAAAAAAAAAAAAAAAAAAAAAGCAAAAGAAAATGCTTCACAGGCTTGCCTACAGCCCCATTGTATGGAAGGGTTTTCTCAATTGAGGCTCCCTAATCTCTGAGGATTCTAGCTTGTGCCAAGTTGACATAAACTATACAGTAGGTTCAGTGAGTAAAGTATTTTCGGGGCAACTTAAGCTGAGTTTAGATCCCTGTACCCACAAAAGGCCAGACACGTCTGTGGCCCCAGCACTGGGGAGTCAGAAGCAGGCAGACCCTGGGTCCAGCTCCAGGTTCAGTGAGAGACCCCATCACAAAATATGAATGGAAGACTGAGGCTGTAGCTTAGTTGGTAGATGGTTGCATGTATGGAGAGGCCCCGAGTTCCCTCCCAAGTACCCCATAAATCCTAGGGGCACACACCTGCAGTTCCAGCCTTTCAGAGGCAGGACGATCAGATCAAGATCATCCTCAGCTTACATAGCAAGGTAGGGCCAGCCTGGGCTACATGATAAAGGAGGGCCAGTGAGATGGCTCAGCAGGGAAAGCGGTTGCTGGTCTAGCCTGGGGACCTGAGTTGATTCTAGAACCCATGTGAAGGTGGACAGAGTAAACCTGCTCCTCAGAGTTGTCCTCTGCCGTCCACACATTTATCATGCACACACAGTTATAATAAAATGTAATAAACAGATCAGTAAGTAAGCTGGAGAGCCATGAAGACACACAGTGCCAAGCCTTGCGTGCATATGCGCATGCATACATACACACACACACACACACACACACACACCACAAAAGCACAAGGTTTTAGTTTTGGTTTTGAATATAGTGAGCTGTCATTTCAAATTTAGTAGCTACTTCAGAGACCATATGAAAATTCAAGTTTGAAGGCCAGGTGGTGGGCGCAGAGCACACGTTTAATCACAGTACTGGGAGGCGGAGGCAGGCGGGTTCTATGAGTTCGAGGCCAGCCTGGTCTACAGCACGAGCTCCAGGACAGCCAGGGCTACACAGAGAAACCTTGTCTCAAGAAATACATGAAATTAGGCTGGCCAGACAGCTCCCCTAGTAAAAGTTTTTAGCAAAAGTTCTGTCATTAACAGGACATCTAAGAGAATGTGAGATTAAAGGCGTGCGCCGCTGCCACCACCTGGCTTTCAAACTGCCCGGCTTTTTACATTTTCTTAAATCCATGTTAGCTCTACCTAAAGGAACAAGAACTTCACACCTGCCTTCCCAGGAATTTAGGAAGCTGAGACAGGATTGCTGCATGTTCAAAGTCAGTCTGTATTATGAGATCATGGCGTGACCTCAAAAAATAAATAAATAAAAATCCGTAGGTTGAGATCCGGCGGAGGTGGCCGGGAGTTCAGTGGCCTCGTTATAGCGAGGCCCTCCAGGGACATCTTAGAAAAAGCCGAGCCAGACCCAGAACGAGAGAAGACCTGTGGGACCACGAGCGAGCTGTCAACTACAACTCCCAGGAGACTTCGCACGCAGTCTCCGCCCACTTCCGGATCGCAAGTCCCCTGCATCTCAAGTCCCGGGCGGGGTTTGCTCCTTCAACCTAACTCGACGGCGAAGGCGGGGTGAAGACCAATGGCAACGTGCGTGAGTATGGGCTGGCCAATAGGAGCGCGCCGGGCGCGGATGTCGCGAAGGGCGGGGCCGCCACACGGGCCAATGACGCGCGGCGCTGTCGCCATCGGCGTGAGCTGCGCGGCGGCTGGAAGTGGCTGTGCGGCCGCGACTGGGAAGGAGGCTGCGGCGGCGGTGGCGGCCGGGGCGGCGGAGGACGCGGACGATGGTGAGCGCGGCCGTGCGGCCTGCCTTTTCGCCCCGCATGGCGTCGCGGGGTCTCTCCACTGTCTCCCCGAGACCCTCCTTTCGACCCCCCCCTTGTCCCGGTCCCGCCCCTCGCGCTGACCTATGACCTCCGGCCCCTCCCCCGACCCCTCCGCGGGCTGCCACTCGACCCCACCCCGGCTCTTTCTGCGACCCCTGACCCTAGGTAGGCCTCCAGGCCTTGACAACTCTTTCATTTCCGGGTCGCGACTGTCTCTTGTTCCCCCCCTCCCCCCGGAAATCACTTGGGGTGTGGGGTGGGGTCCCCCGAGACCCCCGCTCCGGGCTGTTCCTCGGCGCGGCTCCTCCGGTTCCCGGCGTTTGAGGGGCGGGTCTGGGCAGCATGGCTGCGAGGGGGCTTGTCACCGTGTCGTGCAGGGCTTTGTCACCAAAGGAAGTGCGACATCGCGCCAGACCCGTTTCCCGGGTCCCCATCCCTCTCTCTCCGCCTCGAGCCCCCACTTGTCTTTAAAGAGGGAGCAGCTTTGTCTCACTGTTTGCACAATGAGGGTGCCCACCGCTTAGAATGGGACATGGGCAGCGGCTAGCACAGGGCCCGCCCACAGATGAGCTGAGGGACATCCTCCTCTTGCTGTCCCCCCCAGTCTTCAAGATAGGTGATCCCTGTGACCTGATGGGAGCCCCTAAACTTCTCATGGGTCGTGGTCCCCGTGGTTCTTTGGGATTGGGGCTCCTCCTCCCCGACCCAGGGTGATGGCCACACCTCAGGGTTGGGCAGGGGTGAGTCCAGACCCCAGATGCCAGCCCACACCCTGGAGAATAGGTAATGAGTCACACAGAAGAGTTCCTGGAAGGGGGGGAGACGTGGCTGTGGGGTCCCCGCTTCACCTCTGCAACCTCATTCTCCACACCAAGAATCTCCTCCTGCCACCCACCCTGCTTCTGAACCTGCCACCTCCCGGAGGCCCATTCCAGGCTCCTCCCTACCCCTTCCCATCTCAGGCCCTTGGCCACCTTTAATTCACCTAGAATCAGGGGTTTTTCAAAGACACTGTGTACACTTTCTAGCTTATAAAGCATCCGTGGGGCTCCCTGTGGTGAATCTCTTCCTGGCTTCCATTCAGGGGGCAGTGCCCTTCTTTGTGACCTCATCCCCACCTGCTCAGCTCTCCCCTCAGCAAGGCACACTGGGCTTGTTTTCACTTCCTCTGGCTCCCAAGGTCTTGCTGTCCCAGGACCTTTGCACCAGCTTCGCCTCTGCCATAGCATGTGGCCTCCTGGAGCATAGCTTCCCTTGACCCTGAAGGCCCGTGAGAGAGATGGCCCCTGTGTCTTGAGGCCGTGTTTGCCAGCTGACCTGAGGAGGTCCTGTCTTTTCTTTCAGAACTGCCCTGCCCTGAGGGACCTCTGTCCCCAGCTTTTGCCCTGCATGTCTCAGCTGCCACTCTGAGCTGTACTTGGAGATGGCAGGGTACTGCATGGGGGGGGGTGCACTGCATGGGGGGTGCACTGCATGGGGGGTGCACTGCATGGGGGCATGCAGCCTAGCTAGGAGGTCGCACCCAGGTCACTTAGCCAGCAGCAGGCCTGGATTTGGTGTGGGGTTGTGGGGTCTTCTCCGAGCTCTGCCTGGGCCCAGCCTGAGGCCTTAGGGAGACATGAGGTATGCTGCAGACATGCACTGCAGTATGGGGACAGCTCAGGCAAGTAGTTTGAGATAGAGGGAAACTTGTAGGGTATGTCCCAGATGGAGAAAGTTATGGCCACCACTTAGTGTGACAAGCCAGGGAGATGAGACAGGCCGAGATTACTTATTTGTTATTTTGAGACAGGGTGTCCCTGTGGACCTCCGGAGTGCCGGGGTGACAGTTGTGGGGACATAAGCAGGGCAGGCTCCCTTCTGCATGGCTGCCCCAGGGAAGCTCCCCTGAGCCCAGACTAGCCTGGCCTCTGCCACCAAGCCACACATAGAACCCTCTGGACTAATGGCCCCAAACACCTCGGTTCTTCTGTTTTGGAGTGCCCCCCACCCCAGTGTGTAGCAGTGGTCTGGCCAGGGAACCCTGGGGGGTTTGGGAGGGGGAGCACTGGAGCCCGCACCCTGGGTTGGTCAGGCGCAGCTCTTGGGACATTGAGCTGGCCCCAGAGCAGGAGCAGGGACGTTCCAGGCCAGCGGGGGGAGGGGGGAGGGGGGAGGGAGAATGGCCACTGATGCAGGCACCCCTGCTTCACTGGAAGGTCACCCAGGGGTCCAGACCTGAGCCTTAGGAATGTTCCAGGGAAGCAGTAACATGGGCCTGTGGCCATCTGTACAGGGCACACACAGTGACACCTCCCAGGGTTACACCCGGAGCCACAGACTTGTGCACTTTCATCCACTACCCCTCCCCAGCCCGAGTGACATTTGGAGAATGAACAAACATCCTGGCTGCCTCCCTGAGCTAGGCAAACTCAAGACACGGTTACCTGCCCCAGCAGCCGGCTCTCTCAGTGTGTTGTAGGATAGGCTCCCAGGCCATCAGCCCCTGTCCACCCCACCTGAGTGCAGGACGGTGGGCATGCACCACCAGCCCATCTTCTGAATAGTCTCTCGTTATTGCTTTCTTTCGTTTGTTTGTTTTTGATTTTTCAAGACAGGGTTTCCTCTATATAGCCCTGGAACTCAGAGATCCACCTGCCTCTGTGCTGGGATTGCTGTGGTTGTAGTTGTTGTGAGATAGGGTCCCACTTTGTGGCCCAGGCAACCCCCTGTGTTCGCCTGCTGGACATTGAGATGACGGGTGTGCATGCTGAAGTGTACTTAAACAGCTGCAGGCTGGAGATGGCCGCGCGTGGCGGTGGGACCACTGGAGGAAGGAGGGGTGCACACAGTGGACTCATCACCCTCCCGCACAGACATGCATAGCACAGTGGATACATGTAGAAAAATAACTTAATAGACAGGCAGCCTCAGGTTCCCTCTGGCCTGGTCACAGGTCATGTGAGACCCCTAGGAGGGCCCCTTGCCTCTCTGGCGCTGGAGCACAGGGCGGGTGGCAGCTCAGGTGTGCTCTCAGGCTGCATCAGAGGCCTCACACCCACCCCTGTCTCCAGGCAGACTTTCTGAAAGGCTTGCCGGTCTACAACAAGAGCAACTTCAGCAGGTTCCACGCGGACTCCGTGTGCAAGGCCTCGGTGAGTGTGGGGCTGGGGGTGGCATCACTGTCCTGAGGGTGAGGGTTGCCAGCTAACCCACCGCTCCCCGTTCACAGAACCGCCGTCCCTCAGTGTACCTGCCGACCCGAGAGTACCCGTCAGAACAAAGTGAGTACTGCAGCGCGTCGGCCTCCACGGCAGCTAGGAAGGGCCTGTGGAGGGGCAAGGCTGCCTGCGAGCAGACACCGTCTCTCCCTGGTGTCTGCAGGGGCTTGGGTGGCCCAGGCTATCTGCATAGCAAGACTGTAAGCTGGGACTGAGCTGGGAGGTAGAGCCCTGGGCTCCATTGTGAACCAGCGCTCTGGACAGGAGGAGGAGAAGTTTAAACCTGACTCTAGATCCTGGAATCCATGAGAAAGCCAGGCGCCTCAGCAGGGGTCTGTAATTGGAGTCCACCCCTATCAGGCAGGCCAGGGCCAGCGCCAGAGTTGATCTCTGGCCAAGGCAGGTGCGCACCCACACACATCCACATGCCCAGAAAGACCACAAGTCAAGGACTGTGGCCGTGGAAGTGGTGAAGGCAGTGGCCGTTCCGGGCCTGTGGGCAGTGATGTCCGGGCCATGGGCTGTGGCCTAGGAGAACAAGGGCCTGGTGCTTTAACGGCCAAGAAAGAATCTAGAAGCCAGATGTGGCGGTGGACACCTCTAATCCAAGCACTTGGGAGGCAGAGGCAGGTGGATTTCTGGGAGTTTGAGGCTGGTCTACAGAGCGAGTTCCAGGTCAGCCAGAGTTACATAGTAAGACCCTGTCTTAAAAGTTAACAAACCAGGGCTGGAGAGATGGTTCAGAGGTTAAGAGCACTGGCTGTTCGTCCAGAGGACCTGAGTTCAATTCCCAGCAACCACATGGTGGCTCACAGCCATCTGTAATGACGTCTGGCGCCCTCTTCTGGTGTGCAAGCATACACACAGAACACTGTATACATAATAAATAAAACCTTTTAAAAAAAATTAACAAACCAAAAACTCTGAAGTCCACAAGATGGCTCAGCAGGTAAGGTGCTGGCCACCGGGCATGGGAGCCTGACATGGTCCCCAGAAGCCACATGGTAGGAGGAGAGGACCGACTCCCACAGTTGTTCTCTGACCAGTGTGT
Source organism: Peromyscus californicus insignis (assembly GCF_007827085.1). Taxonomy (NCBI): domain Eukaryota; kingdom Metazoa; phylum Chordata; class Mammalia; order Rodentia; family Cricetidae; genus Peromyscus; species Peromyscus californicus. The sequence goes on from NW_026294534.1 coordinate 60,701,029, forward strand.
GCACCCACCTAGCACAGATGAAAAGCAAGCAAGAGGCTGTGTAGACTGAGGGTTAGCATTGGCTCCTGCTGCAGGGGTCTGAGCCCAGGCCCCAGCGCCACAGCGGGCCTCACCAAGAGATCTGATGCCCTCTTGTGGCTTCCTGGGACACATGCATAACCCCACACACACACATACACAAATTTAAAATAATAAAAATAAATTCTTAAAGATAAAAAGAATCTAATTCGAGTGGTGCTGGTGCATACCTTTAATCCCAGCACTTAGGAGGCAGAGCCAGGTGGATCTCTGTGAGTTCGAGGCCAGCCTGGTCTACAGAGTGAGATCCAGGACAGGCTCCAAAGCTACATAGAGAAACCCTGTCTCGAAAAACAAACAAACAAACAAACTGAATCTGTCCTGGAAAGGAGCAAGACTGATGAGTAGTGCAGTTCCCTGGCATGAGCAAGGCCATGGTTCATCCTTAGCACCCAGACCTCACCGTAGCCTCATGTTTCTGTTGCCTCTGGTGTCTCACAGCATGGTGTTGTCTCAGATGAGCCCTGGGAGAATAGAGGAGACGGGAGGCTCCACAGCAGGGTGCTGGCCTGTGTCCTGAGCCTGGGCTCCAGCCTTGGCACCAAAATCAGGACAAAACCCAGCTGCTCCAAGCAGGCTGCCCGGGGAGGTCCTAGCCCAGGAGCCTGAGCATGGATTTCCCCGGATGGACCGCAGGGCAGCAGTGCCTGAGGGTGTGACTCGGAGCCGTGTGCTCAGGAGGGAAGCAGCGGTTTTCTCATACTTCTGATAGGGGTGCTGAGTTTGAACCCCAGAAAAAGGAGGCAGGCCTGGAGGCCAAGTGGAGGTCACAGCACCTCCATCTTTCTCATTCTCTCTTTTTGCTTCTCAGTCATTGTGACAGAAAAGACGAACATCCTCCTGCGGTACCTGCACCAGCAATGGGACAAAAAGGCAAGGTTCTTGGCAGGGGCTGGGGATGTTTGAGTGGGGCCATGAGAGTTGAATAGGAGTTCTTCAGGTGGCCAGTATTGGGGAGAAGTATTCCAGTGGGCATGCTCTTGCGGTCCTAGTGCTTGGGAGACTGAGGATGAACCCGGGGCATTCCTCACTGCGCAGCTAGCACCCAGTCGCCAGCCAAGTCTCTTGTTTTTGTCATTTTACTGTAATGGTGAAATGTATGTATGACAAAAAGTTCACCTGGCACGGTACATGCCCGTCACCCCAGCCCTCGGGAAGCTGATGGAGTGTTGGGGTCAGCTGACAGTACGAGACCGTGAATCTGTGTTTTTGAGACAGGTCTCATTGTGAGCCCAGGGTGGCCTTGTACTAACAGTGATCCTCCTGCATCGGACTCCCAAGTGATAGGTTACAGGCTTGTGCTGCCTCATCCAGCTTAGATACATACTGTGTAAAAAGTACCTTGCAGGGTGTACCCATGTGGCTGATGGCTCCTGTAGACCTTTGAGAAAGGGTCATGGGCTGAGCGTGGGGGGACGCAGAGACAAGAGGATCTTTTGAGTTTGAGGCCAGCCTGGTTTATATAGTTTCAGAACAGCCAGAGCTATATAGAGACCCTGTCTCAAAAAAACAAAAACAAAAAACAAACCCCACAAGGAGGGAGAAAGGACCATGCTATTGACTGTCCTCACTCCGGCCTCTCCCCCACCCCTCCAGAATGCCGCCAAGAAGAGAGACCAAGAGCAGGTAGAGGCGGAGGGCGAGAGCTCAGCGCCACCCCGCAAGGTGGCCAGGACTGACAGCCCCGACATGCCTGAGGACACCTAGACCCCATGCCGCGCCCCACGTCTGTCTGCTCTGTCCGCTCCCGCCCGCGTTGTGTAAGCGCAGCCCGCCTCCCACACCCAGCCCGCGCCTTCCAACCTCCAACCTCATAGGACCCGTGTATTTATTTTCCTTGAGTTTTTATTTATGCTGTAACTCGTGTCAAGCATTGGTTAAAGGGACATCAGGCCTAGCCGTGAGGTGTCGGTAGACGCTATTTTAAAGCACAGTGGTGTCCCCCACCGGCCACCCGCCAGAGACCACGTCGGGGTCCAGAGCCCAGGGCGGCCTGGCTTCCCAACACACCGAGCGGCCTTCGCGCTCCTTCCCACCCGCAGGCCGGCCGGGTCTCGGTGCCCGGATCCTCCCGGGTGCTTCCCGTGCCCGGGCCTCACTCTGAGCCTACGCCAGGGCAGGAGAGAGCTGGCCTTTCTGGATCTTTCTCTTAAGTCATTTTATCATGGACTAGCCCGTGCTCCGCGTCCACCCCAATAAAAGGATCTTTCCTACTCCACCTGGCGTCTCTGGTCCACACACCTCGGTTGGAGCCACTGGGACCTGAGTGGCCGGCGTGGGGCTGCCACACCTCCCTGCCCAGGGGTCCTTGGGGTCACATTTCGTTGGGAGACAGAGCCCAGGACAGTGCCCCAGGGCACTGGACATCATGTGGGAGGCTCACCAGCCAGGCTGGGACTGGTAGCATTAATCCGGGGAACACGGGTGGGGGGGGGGGGGGGGGGGGGGGGGGGGGGCTGAGGTGGCCACACTGTCCTGGGGGGTAGGGAAGCTGCCTGGGCTACAGTGGCCGTGTGCCCTCAGAGTGGCACAGCACACGCCGCAGGTGCGGAGTTGCGGGGTTCCTGCGCACAGGCTGGACCCTGCTTGTGGTCAAGGCCAAAGCGTGCATGTTCCCCGGCAGTTACCCGGCCGCGGCCCTGCCGACTCAGGCCAGTTCTGACCCTGGTAGCAGTTTAGCCTCCTCACACAGTGACTGGGCCCCGCAGCCATCCCCGTTAACCCTCGTGTGCCCTGCTCACTTTCATACACACACTGGGGTTTCTGCCACCCTCAGGCCGGGGTCCAAATTCTGCCTTCCCACGACACTGCCTTTGCTGTGCAGCCTCGGGAGTGCCACCTGGGGCTCCCAGTGCCCTGCAGGCTGGCCAGGGTGACCTCTGGTGCCAGATCTGCCCTGGGCACCCACCCCCACGCGTGCTCCATCCCTGTGCCCCATCTGGGGCGTTGGGTGCCATGTACGTGCATCTGGACCCAGGCCTGAGACTGCCACGCCGAGGGGTTCCCTGGGCCTTCTAGAGGCCTCATCCCGGGAGAACCAGGGTGCTCAGCCACCAGCTACGGGTCCCCCGAGGTCCCTCCACCGCTCTGACCTCGAGCACTGTTGAAATAGACTTTATTGCATTTCTGCCGTTTTACAAAAATATGACAAAATAAATTAAAAACAAATAAATAACCGCCCATCCTGTGTACTTTTCTGTACTGTGGGGTTCCGCTCGTGGCCCCCATCCTGGTCGAGGGGACGGCAGGGGCGTGGCGGGGCTAGTGGCGGGCTGCGGGCCAGCAGGCGGGCTGCGCGGGCCGCGCGGGGGCTTCCGCGGGGCCGGGGACGCGGGGCGGGTTGTCGCCGCAGCCCCAGGGCGCGTCCCAGCGCCAGCAGCCGGCGGGCGGCGAGGCGAGCCCTGCGGAGGGAGAGCGCGGTTCGCGGGGCCCCACGGTGCCCACGGCCCTCGCGACGCGCGCCCCGGTTAAGGCCTGTGACCTGCGTCCTCGGGCCGAGATTCGGGCTCGGCGGCCGCAGGCTCGTCCCCGGCGCTCCTGTGCGCGCGCGCGCCTCCCCCGGGGGCCCCGTTGGCCGCAGACTCGCGCGCCGTGAAGGCGAAGAGCTTCCCGGGCCGCGGCGGGGACGGGCCGCGCTCGGGCGCCTTGAGGAAGCGCAGGCTGAGGAAGGCGGGCAGGCGCGTGTCCGCGGGCGAGCGCGGCGGGGGCGCGCAGCCGGCGGGCGCGGGCGGCCGGGCCTGCAGCGGGATGATCTGCTTCAGCCGCAGCACCGGGCCGGGCGGCAGCAGCGCTCCGGGCCGTCGGGGCCGCTCGCCGCCCTTGGCCTTGGCCGCGCCGCGCTCCGCCGCGGGGTCGGGACCCGGGGCCTCCGCGCGCGCCTCCTCGCGGCCGCCCGCGTCGCGCTCCCGCCGCGCCTGCTGCTCCGCGTGCCGCTGCCGCTCCTCCTCCTCCCGCCGTCGCCGCTGCTGTTGCTGGAAGCGCTGCTGCGCCTGCCGCTCGTGCCGCTGCGGGGGAGACACGGCCTGAGCGCCCCGACACCTGACCTGGCCACCCGGTGCCCGAGGAGCTGGGAGAAGGCCAGGAAACGCTGGGTCCGCTGCTCAGAGAGCAGGGCGCGTGGGGGGCCGTAGGTAGACCTCCAACCCCCGCTTTCTCAAAGGAATCGCGTCCTCCCCTTCCCCTTTCTTTGTGTGTTTTTGAGACACGGTTTCATTGTGCAGCTGGAATTTAGAATTCTGAATCTTCCAGCCTCAACTTCCCAGGGCTGGGGTCACAGGTCTGAGCCACCACTCAGGGCCCCGTCAATATAAATTAATTAAAATTCTCTTTGGAACTGATGAGGATCAGCGGTGGGGCCCCAGCCTAGGATCCTTCAGTGAGGGGCTGGGGGCGTGGCTCAGGTGGAGTGACAGCCTAGGACCCTGGCTCCTGGTTGGAACACTTTCTTAGAGTCTTCCCTAGAAGGTGCAGCTCCTTAGCCTTTCGTGCAGTTTGCAGAGGAGTTTGGAAGAGGCGGACTGGCAATCTGAAGAATGAGCATTCTTGAAAGCTTGGAGCTTGTGCCGTCAAGAATCTAGACAACACCCGCTACTGTGAGCAGGAGGTACCCACAACGGATTGGCTCTAGGATCCACAAGTTTGGTACAACGGATGCTGTGCTCCCTTCTACAGTGGCACCCTGCTTTCTATCTGCTCCCCCCTTCCTGTAAACTTCAAATGTCCCTAAACGGGGCTAGAGAGACAGTTCAGCGGTAAAGAGTACTGGCTGCTCTTGCAGAGAACCCCAGTTTAGTCCCCAGCACCCTCGATGCAGCTCACAACCCTCTGTAACTCCAGTTCCAGTGGGTCTGACGCCCTCTACTGGTCTCCAAGGGCACTTCATGCACATGGTGCACATACGCATGCAGATAAAGTAAAATAAATCTTAAAAAAGAAAGTCTCTGGGTGACTCACTGGGAATACTGTGTGAACAGTTGTTCTGAGGGGACACTGTGCTCCATATCTGTGGTCCCAGCTAACTGAGAGTCTGGGGATGGAGCCCCAAGCCTGGGCTGCACAACAAGACCCACTAACAGAATACATAAAGAATTAAAAAAGAAAAAAACAGGTATGCCGCCGGTACATGCCTATCCTGCTTTGTTTTTTAAGAGAGCACAGCATGAAGCCCAGGCTGGCCTTGAACTCCTGATCCACCTGCCTCCACTCCGAGGTGCTGGGATGACAGTTGTGTCCTCCACACCCTATAAATACTGGGGACTTTCATGCAAGTTGGTGGGATCTCTGGGTGTAGAGCCTGAGGGTGGGGAGTTGGGCTGTGAAGAGCTTGTGCATGTTCACTAAGGACTCAGCCTGGAATTTATTCCCTCCTGAAACCACACTGGCCAGACCCCAGCCCTGTACCTTGAAGGCTTCCCGTCGCTGGTACTCCAGTTTGGCCATCTCCTCGGCCACCCAGCCCGGGATGTCAGGGATGGCCGCATGGATGAGGTACTTGACTAGCAAAGCCAAGTGCTGTGGGGGACAGAAAAGGGGGCTGCAGGCTCAGGGATGCCTGGCTTCTCCACCCAGCCCCCCCCCCCAGGCCCACCATCCCCACCTCTAGCACCACCACAGACACGATGGCCGCCTCTGGGCTCAGCCAGGGGAAGAGACGCTGCAGCTGGCCGCACTGGCCGATGAGGTAGCAGTTCACCACGATGGCCAGCACACCCATCGCCTCCATGACCTTCTGCAGAGGAGACAAGAGGTTCAGGGCTGGGTCGAGCCAGGGACTGCCATCCCCTCTGGGCCTCCCTGAGTGGCCCACCTGCCACTGGCCAATGCTCTCCACACGCTGTCCAAAGGGCCGCTGTAGGCCGGTGCATAGCTTGAAGGCGTCGCTTCGGATCTCAATCAGGTTGTTGACTAGGGCACACAGGGCAGCCAGTGGGAAGGCAGAGGAGAAGAGTACCACGTAGCCAAACTGCACAAACATCTCCTGGTAGTCCTGGAACGTGTCCTGAGGACAGGGGCTCCCATCAGGCTTGCACTGCCCCCTCAATTCATCCCACAAGGCGCAGGCTCCCTCCCCATCTCAGATTCTGCCTGCTCAAGTCCAAGGGCCACGACGGCCAGCGGGCTCTGGCGCTCACCACACCAGGGGTCCCATGTTCACCCTGACACATCCACTTGCAGACCTGCCTCCACCTTCACATCCAGTGTTGTGGAATATTATTTTAAGATGTGTTACACCTGTTTATGCTGTGGAGCATGTGTTTAATGATTCAAAGATGTGTTGTATCCTTTTATGTTGCATTTGTTTTAACTCTGTGAGGCTGTGTTACTTTGCTTGTCTAAAACACACAATGGTCTAATGAAAAGATGAATGGTCAATAGCAGGGCAGGAGAAAGGATAGGTGGGGCTGGCAGGCAGAGAGAATAAACACAAGGAAGAATCTGGGAAAAAGGAGTTCAAGGAACAAGAAAGGGAACGAGCAAGAAAACAAGGGGCCAGCCACCGAGGCACACAGCCAGACACCTAATAAGAAGGAAAGAAGATATACAAATAGAGAAAAGTAAAATCACAGAGGCAAAATGTAGACAGTTTTACTTTAAGAAAAGCTGACTAGAAACAAGCCAAGCTAAGACCAGGCATTTATAAGTAAGAATTAAGTCTCCACGTGTGATTTATTTGGGAGCTGGGGGAAAGGCTCCCCCTAAGGACCAAAGAGTAAAAACAACCAACAACAGTGCACCCCTGAGTGTAACAACAACAGTGCACCCCTGACTGTAACAACAACAACAGTGCACCCCTGACTGTAACAACAACAGTGCACCCCTGACTGTAACAACAACAGTGCACCCCTGACTGTAACAACAACAGTGCACCCCTGACTGTAACAACAACAGTGCACCCCTGACTGTAACAACAACAGTGTACCCCTGACTGTAACAACAACAACAGTGCACCCCTGACTGTAACAACAACAGTGTACCCCTGACTGTAACAACAACAACAGTGCACCCCTGACTGTAACAACAACAGTGCACCCCTGACTGTAACAACAACAGTGCACCCCTGACTGTAACAACAGTGCACCCCTGACTGTAAAAACAACAGTGCACCCCTGACTGTAACAACAACAGTGCACCCCTGAGTGTAACAACAACAGTGCACCCCTGACTGTAACAACAACAGTGCACCCCTGACTGTAACAACAACAGTGCACCCCTGACTGTAACAACAACAACAGTGCACCCCTGACTGTAACAACAACAGTGCACCCCTGACTGTAACAACAACAACAGTGCACTCCTGACTGTAACAACAACAGTGCACCCCTGACTGTAACAACAACAACAGTGCACTCCTGACTGTAACAACAACAGTGCACTCCTGACTGTAACAACAACAGTGCACCCCTGACTGTAACAACAACAGTGCACCCCTGACTGTAACAACAACAGTGCACCCCTGACTGTAACAACAACAGTGCACCCCTGACTGTAACAACAACAACAGTGCACTCCTGACTGTAACAACAACAGTGCACCCCTGACTGTAACAACAACAACAGTGCACCCCTGACTGTAACAACAACAGTGCACTCCTGACTGTAACAACAACAGTGCACCCCTGACTGTAACAACAACAGTGCACTCCTGACTGTAACAACAACAGTGCACCCCTGACTGTAACAACAACAGTGCACCCCTGAGTGTAACAACAACAGTGCACCCCTGACTGTAACAACAGTGCACCCCTGACTGTAACAACAACAGTGCACCCCTGACTGTAACAACAACAGTGCACCCCTGACTGTAACAACAACAGTGCACCCCTGACTGTAACAACAACAGTGCACCCCTGACTGTAACAACAACAGTGCACCCCTGACTGTAACAACAACAGTGCACCCCTGACTGTAACAACAACAGTGCACCCCTGACTGTAACAACAACAGTGCACCCCTGACTGTAACAACAACAGTGCACCCCTGACTGTAACAACAACAGTGCACCCCTGACTGTAACAACAACAGTGCACCCCTGACTGTAACAACAACAGTGCACCCCTGACTGTAACAACAACAGTGCACCCCTGACTGTAAGAACAACAGTGCACCCCTGACTGTAACAACAACAACAGTGCACCCCTGACTGTAACAACAACAGTGCACCCCTGAGTGTAACAACAACAGTGCACTCCTGACTGTAACAACAACAGTGCACCCCTGAGTGTAACAACAGTGCACCCCTGAGTGTAACAACAACAGTGCACCCCTGACTGTAACAACAACAGTGCACCCCTGACTGTAACAACAACAGTGCACCCCTGACTGTAACAACAACAGTGCACCCCTGACTGTAACAACAACAGTGCACCCCTGACTGTAACAACAACAGTGCACCCCTGACTGTAACAACAACAGTGCACCCCTGACTGTAACAACAACAGCGCACCCCTGACTGTAAGAACAGTGCACCCCGACCATGTTCTTTTTTGTGGCAGCGGCAGGAGTGCGAGGCTCTTTGTTTCTCTGCACACTTTGTACGGGTGCATGTTTGTAAACAGGAGGCCTGTGTGAGCTTGTCTGGACGCCAGGGGTGAACTGTGGATACCCTCCTCAGGCACTGTCCACCTGTCTTTTTGAGTGGGGTTCAGAGCACATATGTTGACATCAGAACACAACCGCTGGTAATCTGTTCTCTCCTTCCACCGAGGGCATGCCGTGGCTTGAACTGAGGTCTTCGAGGCTTTGTGGCAAGTGCCTTTACCAACTTAGCCATCTCAGTAGCCCTTATTTTCCTTGTGTATGTGTGAATTCCTGTGTGTCTGTGTGGCCAGAGACTAGAAGCTGGGGTTGGGTCCCTTGCAGCCAGAGTTAGCAGCTTTTGTACGTGGCTGATGTGGGCGCAGGAATCTGAGGATCAGCTCTTACCCGCTGAGCCAGGCTCCAGTCCTGTTTATTTATTGGTGTCTCTGTGTAGCCCTGGCTGTCCTGGAACTCGCTCTGTAGCCCAGGCTGGCCTCGAATTTACAGAGATCCTTCTGCCTCTGCCTCCCGAGTGCAGAGATTAAAAGCATGCGCCACCACCGCCCCACCTCCTGTTTATTTTTTTTTTAAGGGAGTGTCTCCTGTAGGCCAGGCTTGACCAGAACGTACTATAAATCAGAGGCTGACCTTGACCTTCTCATCTCCCTGCCTTCAACTCCTGGTGCTGGCAAGACCAGCATGCTTCACCATGCCGGGTTTATGTGGTGCTGGGGATGGAGCCCAGTGCTCTGTGCATGCTAGACAAGCACTCTAACTAAGCTATCAACACAGCCCTATTTAATTCTCTTTTGAGTTTCCTGTTGACCAGCCTGTCCTCTAACTCCCAACCTGGCGGTGGCTCCGCCCTCTCACCTCATACTTCTTCATGCAGCTCTCCAGCTCTGCCTGCGTGAGCTGCGGCGAATGCTCCTCCTCTGGCGGGTCGATCCAGGAGGACCTGTTGTGCCTCTGTCTCCCGGCCGTGTCGCCGGAGCCGGTCTCCGGGTCTCGACCTCCATCAGGACCCTGGTCTCGGCCCTCACCGCCCGCGCGACGGAGTAAGACCGTCGGGGGCTCTGGCCCGGGGCTGCCGGGAGGTCCCTCCGGCTCATCGTCTTCCTCAGCCAGCGTAAACACGCCAGGCTCCAGCCCTTTCTCCACCATGGTGGGGCTCCCCTCCTCCAGGAGACCGTCGGGGCCCGGGCCTGGCCTGCGCCGCCCTGCGCCCCGCTCGGCAAAGCTGACCTTCTTAAGGCGCAGCCCGCAGTCCAGGAGGCCGCCTTCCTCGCCCTCGTCCTCGTCGTCCTCGTCGTCCTCGTCGTCCTCGTCCTCATCCTCCTCCTCCTTGCCACCCCGAGTCCCATCTGGGACCTCTCCGCCTTCCCCTGCGGGCCTCCGCTCCACCACCACCGTCTCTTCCTCTTCCTCCGGCGCCCCGCAGCCTCCGCCCAGGCACCTGTGGCTCCCTGCTCCTCCCTCATCAGCCTGGGCCTCCAGGTGCCGTCGGGGGTCCGGGCGCAAGGGGTTCAGCAGGCCTAGCAGGGCCCGAGCCAGTTCCCCGACGGCGCGCAGACCCAGCTCCCCGCTGCCCAGCCTGCGGTACAGGTGCGGCTGCAGCACTTCGCGCACGTTCTGCAGCAGCTGCCGGGTGATGAGTAGAGTGGCCAGCATCTGCGGGCGGAAAGAGGCCGCGTGGGGCGAGCGGGGCCGGGCACCGCAGGGTCACACCCTCGAAGCCGCGCACGCCCTTCCAGGTGGCTCCTGCAGCACCCTGGACATGAGGCTGCAGCTCAGCCCCAATACAACTGCCACACGCGGTTGCGCAGTGCACGACGCAGACAACTTGCAGACTGGCCAGGAACCTCAGCGCAACTATCTCCACCCCGCCCAGGCATTGCCTAGGGCCCTGGGCGCCTCGGTGGGCCTTCCTCATCCTGCACCGGAGACCCTTTTGCGCATGCACCCTATGCTCGCCGTGCCCCACCCGCAGCACAGCCACACTGCCCACACCGTGGGGAGGCTCGCCACCTGCCCGTACTTTGGCCCGGGCCGCGAGCAGGAAACCCCGGAGGGACAGGAGGAGCAGGCGCAACCGCAGGGCCACGAGCGGGACCAGCGCCGCCCGCAGCTGCCGCTCGAGGCTCTGGGTCAGGGACAGGAGTAGCAGGAGCTGTGGAGGGACCAACGGGACAGGTGGACGGACAGATGGGAGAGGGGAACGACGGGCAGAGAGAGGACACACGGACAGACGGACAAAAAGGAGAGAAGGATGGAGGGGTGGGGGAGGGGCTGGAGAGCCCTGGACCCCTTGCACGGGTCCATCCCCAGGGGGCCAGGGTGCTGCCCCTGGGGCGCTGGGCAGGCCCTCACCTCTTTCAGGCGGTCCATGTCTTTGAGGTAGAAGCCGATGTAGAACAGACTCAGGTAGGAGTTGACAAACTGGAACTGGGGGGCAGGCGGCCGGGGTCATCCTGCAGCCCCGCCTCACGGGTCACCCAACCCTCTCTCCCATCCTCCTAGCCTCTTTGGACATGCATGTTCACTCACCAAGACGACTTTGATGATAAGGTGCCTCTCGTAAGCGCTCTCTAGCCGGTAATTCTCTAGGGGCCGAGGAGGTGAGTGAGGTGCCACCCTGCTCCTCCCGAGGGCTATGGGGGTCCCCGGGAAGGTGAGGACCTCCCCTGGCTGCACATACCCATGTCGTTGAGCCACACGGCTAACTTCTTGTAGCCCTCGGCGCTCACGCTGACCAGCAGGGCCAGCATGACCTTGGGCAGAAATCGAACCAGGCGGGGCAGACCCTTGACACTCAGGACCAGCTCCTAAAAGGGACAGGACAAGGCAGGGGGCTCAGCCTAGTGAAGCTAAGCCTAGTGAAGCTAGGCCTGGTGCTCGGCGGGCAGAGGCTAGGGCAAGGGCGGGGGCTGTGGGGTCACCTGCAGCTGGAAGCAGCCGAGCATCAGTACAAAGACGCAGACAAGACAGGCCAGGCACAGAGGCAGGCTGACGAGCAGCTGGAAGAGCAATCGCTTCCAGGGCGGGTAGTAGAACTCCTCAGCCTGAGTGATGGGGCTGATGCGACGGATGCCCTGGCAGACAGCAGAAAGGGTAGTGTATGTGCCCAGGGGCCACACCCCGTCCTAGGAGCCCAGTTTCCCTCGGCCAAGCCTTTTCTCTCACAAGAGACACTCCTCGGTGCACCCTTCTCAAACCTCAAATCCACCGCCTTCAAGGTGCACACGCGCACCAGTGCCCTCTACAACCTTGTCTGAATGTTGAGCCTCAGCTCCAGACTGACCCTGAACTGGGGTCGTGGCTCCTCCACAGCTTCCCCAGGTGAGTCTAGTGTCCCCCACTTGTAAGCTAGCTCTGTTCCCCGCCGTTTCCACTCCTCCAAGAACAGTGTTGACCAGATCACGTTGAAGAGAGCGAAGACAACACAGGAAACATCCCGGCTTGTCTGCAGGTGACAGAGGAGAGCCAAGTCAATGACACAGCCAGCTTTTGGAGGAAGCTAGGCCACCCCCAATCCTGGCCCAGTACCTGATCCGCCTCAGTGAATGTATACAGAACAGAGCCAAAGACAGCAGGGTAAACCATTGCCGACGTGTAGAAGCCCAGCCAGGCAAAATACATGGCGATCTTCACCCCAAAGTAGTCACAGATGTCATCTGCCAGGGGACAAGAGAGTCTGGGTCACCTCCAAGTGTCACCTGGGACCCCAGCCCACTCCTCAGCCACTGAGCCACACCTAAAGGCTGGTTTTCACACACGGCCTGCACCCAGGACTTCATGAGACGATTCAGAATGCGCTGCTCGTGGACCGGAAACACCTGCTGTATGATGCCTCGGGCAGCCAGCTCCGGGACTGCAGGAGGAGGAGTGAAAATGACCTCTGCCCCTGCACCATGTGACCAGCCCGGGCAGCCCACCTTGGCTGGAACCAATGTCACAGCTTTTTGCCTGTTCTGAAGCCCATAGGAGGCTGGAAATGTGGTTGGGTTGGTAGAGTGCTTGCTTAGCATACACAAAAGCCTGGGTTCCATCCCCAGCATGGCGTAAGCCGGGTGTGGTGGCCCACGCACTGGGGAGGTGGATTTGGGAGGAGCGGGGATGGCCGGGAACTAAGAGGGTTTCAAGAGTCTCACTAGGTAGTCCAGGCTGATCTTGAACTAACAGGCTCTCTGCCTCAGCCTCCCAAGGGCTGGGAGAGCACAGGCATGTATGTTCCCACCGTGCCCGTCAGGTGCATTTTTAGAATTTAACCCCCGTTTCTGGCCCTGATTGTCTAAAAAATGACAGGCTGGTGTAGAAAAGTGAACCTGTGAGAACTGGTTTCCTAATGGGCCTCACCACCTAGGACATGGGTGCTGTCCGCGGTCCTGCCCTCACCTTCCCAGGGACCTACGGAAAAGCCTCACCTGGACCGCCTCTCCCGTCCTGGCACCAGGTGCCCGGCGGAGGCCACGCCCACTGGGTTCACTGGCTGCCCAACTCGTTCCTAGCCTCTGATTGGTTTTGCCCGTAAGCTCCGCCCTCCTACACTATTTCGAACAGACACGCCCAGCTCTCCGCAGGTAATTGGATGGCGGGCTCGCCCTGCTCACTGATTGGCTGGTCCTCCAAGAAGCGCACGTTGTGCAGCGCCTCCCCCTGCTTGGCCCGTAGGTTCTGCAACCAGAAGCGGATGATGCTCTGCCGCTCCTGTGGGGAGACAGGTGTGAGCTTGGCACGCGGGGCGGTGGGCACAGAGACATGGGCGCAGGGCGGTCACCTGCGAAGTAAAGAAGCGCAGCTCGCTCTCCACGTTCTCGTAGATGAAGTCCTCTTCGCAGGAGAAGCTGCGGGTGCCCCCGCCAAACTCGGCCTTCACTGCCTTACGCAGACCCAGCTCGTCGGCCCCTCGGAGCAGGCTGTGGGCAGGACAGGGCATAGAGGGTTCACCGTGGGACCCCGGCTCACCATCCCCAAGCTAAGGACGATTCACGAGCCACATCTTGGGACAAACGAATGGTTGGCACAGTTGGCCCTCAGCGGGGCAGGGAGCCGGGCGACAAGGGGACTCGCCTCTCATATGTGGCTGTGACGAAGAAGGCATAGGCACGCGTGTGGCGGTGGTGGCGAACTTGCACAATCAGCTCGGGGATGCCCACTCGGATGTGATTCAGCAGCCACAGCAGCGTGTGGTCATCAGTGGTGTCTGCCAAGGGGCACAGGGGCCAATGGGTCTGTCCTCGAGAGGACATTTCGGCCAAAGCGGCAGAGGCTGCCTCTGGGCCCAGGGCAGGCAGGTGTGCATACCTGGGAAGGTCATGAGCACGTCACAGTCCTCGGTAGGCACCGTCTTCATCCATGCCTTGTGGGACACCAGGTAGCGGCCAGCCTGCAGGAGCCTCTTCCCAAATAGTTTATCTATGGGCAGCGTGGTAGGTCGGGCTGAGATCAGGCCTCTCCGGGCACTGACTGGCCCTCATCAAAGCTCTCCAGGGCCGGGCACCCGCAGCCCGGGCTTGTTCTCCTCTCTCCACGTCCCCTGCACCAGCCAGGCCCTTCCCCCTAGGTCCTGCCTTAGAAATCTTACTCATGGTTGAGGCCCAGCTCCGCCTCCCAAACCACAATCAGTGGGGTGCCCACAAGCAACCTTGAGCGCTTTACGGTATGACAGAGCGGTCCTCAAAGCAGCCGCACGAACAGAGTAAAATCCTTAACCCCATTTCGCAGGTCACCAAATTGAGGCCCAGAGAGTGTACCCAGGCGCTCAAGGTCACCTAACCAAGGTGGGATTCGAACTCAGGACCGTGGGAGTTCATATCACCCTGTTTCCTGTGCTGGGAGTCTCCAAATGGCAGGGCTCACTCCAGCCGAGCTGGGGCCGTCAGAGGGGCGTGTCCACGTCCCCGCACCGAGGACCCCCCAGTGCAGACGCACCGCTCCAACCCCGCGCGCTGAGCCGCAGCCGCAGCGCCACGAGGAGCGGCCCCTGGGCCACATGCCAGGCTCTGGATGTGTGACCCCGATCGGCGTCCCCTGCAGCCCCGGGGCGCACCCGTGCACCTGTCCGGTGCCACCCGCAGTTCACGTACCCAGGACTCCAGACGCAGGCGCCGCAGGCTCGCCCTCGGGCGGGGGCCTCTTCCCCCGCTCCCCCTCCAGGGTCGTGCCCCCGGCGCCCGAGGCCGCCTCGGCCATGGCGAGGACAGGGCAGGTCAGGGGCTGCGGGACGCCCGGGCGCCGGGGGGAAGCGGGCTCATGGGGACCCGAGTGGCACCACCGAGCGCGCGGGAGGAGGAGGAGACAAAGGCCTCTCTCGCCCGCCCGCGCCGCGCGCCGTCCCTGCGCTTCACTTGCTTGTCGTCCCCGCCCGAGCCAAACCTCGATTCTTCTTCCCAGCCCGCGCGCGTCACTCTCAGTCCCTCAGTCCCGCCCGCCTCGCCTCTGCTTCCCGTCCCCGCCCGTGTTGTTTTCTGCGCTCCCTTGCCGCCCGCCCACTTGGATCTGTGGTGTTTGTTCCCGCCCGCACTGAGAAGGTGTCTCCTCCACCTTCACCGCCCTTCAGCCTCAGTTTACCCATCTGCAAAGTACAGAGTTCAAGTGGTGTGGAATCTGAGCTGGCCGTGATTTCCTTACTGCAGGATGTGTAAGAGGGAGGGCCTGGTTGGGCGACATTTCCAGGAACAATACCTCAACTACCCCACCAAGGGTGTGGGTAAGGGTAGCAGGTCCAGCCTGCCCCAGGGCATTTGCCTAAAACATTGCTTCGCGCCCCCTGCACCCACGCAACCCTTATTATCTTTACAATGTAGCCTCCACAAAGGATCTGGATACAGGTGCCAAGGTTACCAAATAAACATGGTCCCAAGCCTGCAAAAAACGGCTCAGTGCGTAAAGGCGCTTGCTGCCGAGTGTGACGTCCTGAGTTCAAGTCCGTGATTCCCGTGGTGGAGAGCCGACGCTCACAAGTGCACCCCTGCGCGCGCCGCCTCACACAGGGGTGATGGAGTAAGTAGTCCGGCCAAGGGCTGAGGTGTAGATGGGCAGCACAGACTGGCCTAGCACGCACAAGGCTTTGCGTTCCGTCTCCAGCGTGGCGGGATGGGGACCGCAGGATGACACGGTCGGTAGATCCCTGACCTGGCTGGCACGGAGCTCCCAGCCCTGCACTCAGGAGGCAGAAAGATCCGTATTTCAAAGCGATCGATCCTCAGCTACATAGCAAGTTCATGGCCACTCTGAGCTATCCGGGACCCTGTCTCAAGAAAGGGTGGACCGGGGCTGGAGCGATGGCCCCGCACTTGGCCTCTTCCGGAGGACTAGAGTTCGGTTCCCGCACCCTGTAACTCCAGCTCCAGGGGATATGACAACCTCTCCCGGCCTGACACCTGACCCAGACAGTACACACCCGTAAATAAAAATAAATTTTAAAAAAAAAATCGTAAAAAATAAGCCCACTGGCCGGATGGTGGCACCCTCCTTTAATCGGGAGGCAGAGACAGGCGGATCTCTGAGTTCGAGGCCAGCCTGTTCCGCACAGGGAGTTCCAGTATGTTACACCGAGAAACCCTGTCGTGAAAAACCCAAAAAGAAAAAGAAACACGGCTTGTCTGAAACTCGTGTGAGTGTGTGTGTGTGTGTGTGTGTGTGTGTGTGTGTGTGTGTGGAGGGGGGTGTGAGCCCAGGGAAGTCCAGCTTGCTGGGGAAATGCTCTTCCAGAAGCCGAGCCTCCGGCTCTAGGCGGCCTCCCTTTTTTCTGAGCCCTCGACTTTTAAAAAAGAAACATTGGCTTGTTTGTGAGGTCATGAGTGCTATGGCAAGTGTGTGGAGGTCAGCAGACAACTTGAGGGAATGGATCCTCTCCCTCCACCACGTGGATCAGGGGGATTGAACTCATCGCGGCAGGCTTAGCGGCAAGCGCCATAACCCACGGAGCCACCTCGCAGGGCCGGGTCTCCCAACTGCCCACAGTCCTGCGTGGCCCACTCTGAAGGACCGTGAGCCCAGGCTAGGCAGGGGCCCGGTCTGTAATGGGCATCTGCTGTAAACACGTTAAGATGGAACCACGGAGATGGACAACGTCCCCGCTCCTGTTTCACAGGATGCAAAGTGGGGCAGCTGGGGACCTGAGGGCTTGGCGACGGTAGCCTGCCCTCCCGCGTGTTCTTAAGGAGCCCGCCCGCGCGGAGCCAGAACCGCAGAATTAACTGCCAGGGCGCTCCCGCGGCCCCGCCCGCCCGATGCCTGGAATTCGAGCCTCCGCCTTCACCCCGCAATTCGGGGCTGTCCCGGGTTAACCTGAAGGTAACCCAGGGGGCCTTTCGGGGAGCCACCGGCACACTTCGGACCTGCGGCCGACCAGGGCCTCGGAGAGGGCGCGGAAGCCCGGGCTGGAGTGGAGCCGCCTGGAGGCCTTCCTGGAGGAGGAACCAGGCCTGGCAATGGCTCCTGGCTAAAAATGCTTGCCTAGGAGCTGCCGCTGGCAAAGCTGGAAGAGGGGGGAGCGGAGAGATCCAAAAAGGGCCAGGAAGAAACTTCCCAGAAAGTTGGGATCAGATTTTTTTCCCTGATTTGGGGCGTGGCTTTCCCCGGAACTCATCCCCTACTGTCATTAAGATGCTTTGAGCTTCCGGTCTGTACCTGGGCGCAGTCTCTCTCTCTCTCTCTCTCTCCCCCCCACCTCTCCCTCCCTCCCCCCCTCGTGTGGAGGTCAGTCGGCCCTCCTTCACTAAGCGGGTGCCGGGGATCGAGCTCGGGTTGTCAGGTTTGGCGGCAAGCACCTTTGCCAGCCGAGCTGCCCTCTTCGGACAGTGAAAACAGCACACGTAGCTCCTTGGCTTCTCTGAAGCTACGGAATGCACACAGGGAAGAAGGAGACCCGAGCCTTCGCCCTAGGACAGCCGGTTTCTTCCTGCCACTATTGTCCCCGCTCCCTGCCGCTCTAGGAACCGGAAACTTCGGTCTCGTATTTCCGGGGGACACTCTCGTGCTGCACACACCCCTACTTCGTTTCCCTTGTATCAGCCAATAGAAACCACCGTCTGTAGACCATCCAATGGTAATTGAGTGTCGCTGAGCGCACTGCCAGTCACCCCGCGAAGGGGCGGGACTTCCTCCCAGAACTTGAAGCCGCGCAGGAAGGTCGGGCAGGGTGCTTGTGATGTGAAAATCCATGTGGCGCGGGCTGAGCGCCCTGGCGACCCGGGCGGCACGGGCGCCCCGCAGGTGGGTGGGACAGACCCGCTGTCACGGCGCGGGGCGCTGCTCTAGGCCCCAGGGCCCCGTTCCTCCGCCCGGGGCGGCCATGTCCTCTCCTGCCCACCCTGTCCATCCGCCGGCCGCAGCGCGCACATCCGGGGCATCCCCGGGCGACGTTCCGTCGTCCTTGTTCACTCCGAGGCTCGGCGTCCTGGGTGCGCTTACTCCTCTCCTCCCCGGTCCCCAGGCTGTGCGCACGCCGGAGCAGCGGCGCCGGGCCCTGGGCCCCCGGGAGCACCATCTTCGCTCTCAGCTCCGGCCAGGGCCGCTGCGCCATCGCCGTGATCCGCACCAGCGGCCCGGCCAGCGGGCTCGTGCTCCGCAGCCTCACGGCGTCCCGGGAGCCACCTCCGGCCCGCAGCGCCTGCCTGCGCCTTCTCCGCCACCCGCGCTCCGGGGAGCCGCTGGACCGCGCGCTCGTCCTCTGGTTCCCAGGTGAGGGGCCCGATCCAGGATCCCACAGCGCTAGTGACCCGGTCTCAGTCCCCTCCGGGAGTCAGCCCAGGCCGTGCCCTTTGTCTGACTCTGCTTTTTGCCGGACAAGGCCCCCAGAGTTTCACGGGTGAGGATTGCGTGGAGTTGCACGTGCATGGAGGTCCCGCGGTGGTCAGCGGAGTCCTGCAGGCGTTGGGTGAGGCTCTGTTGGGTGACACTATTCCTGGGGAGACTGAAAGGTCTCAGGTGTAGGTTGCAAGACAGATTGTCATTTGGGGGAAAAGGTTTATCATATTAACGTGGGCCTTCTAGATGGCTGGCTCAGCCGGTAAAGGCGATTGTTGTCAAGATCCATCTGAATTCCAATCCCGGGATCCCTGCGGTGAAAGGAGAGAACTGATTCATGTAGGCTGTCTTTTGACTTCCTGGTGTGGTTTGCCACACACCTGATTAATGCCATAGACAGACTGCAGTATGGGGAAGGCTGCAAAGACAGGCTCAAGAGCAGGGTGTGTTTGGTGGAGGTTGTTCGGAGGAAGGGCTAGGTCCTAAGCAGGGAGTTGATTAAGCCCACAGTACCAGCTTACAACCAGCCTGCCTGTGATTCCTGGGTGGTGGGAGGAGAGGGGTGGTCTTGCCTTTCCAGGAAGAAAATGCTTTGCTTAATGTGTGTCTGTCAAACTGCATCAGGAAACCTCTGATGGTTACTAGTCTGTCAGTCTGGGGCCTTTGTGGGAGGGGCAGCTGCAGGTGACCTGAGCAGCAGCTGGCCTGGGTTCTAACAGACATCTCCTAACCCTCAGGCGGGGTACCCGGGTCAGACCCAAATAAGGGGCCCGCCGGAGTCTGGCCTGGGGAACCAGTGAGCTTCCTGGTGTTCCTTACAGTGTGTGGGGGGAACGGGCACGAGAGTGGGGGTACCAGCCCCTCAGCTGTGTCACCTCAAAACCCAGACAGGGTTTCAGTTTGTTGCTTCGCCGTCTGGCGTCTGCCGTGGGATGGGGATCAAGGACCTTGTGACGCTTTCAGGTAGTGTACCAGGACTACGACCAGCTGAGGCCGGGGAGTTCACCAGGAGGGCGTTCGCCCACGGAAAGCTGAGCCTGACTGAGGTGGAGGGACTGGCAGATCTGATCCATGCAGAAACTGAGGCCCAGCGGCGGCAGGCCCTGAGGCAGCTGGATGGGGAACTGGGCCAACTGTGCCGAGGCTGGGCGGAGACCCTCACCAAGGCAAGACTTGCTTGCTCACCCATCTACCCGTTCTTTAGAGAAAGCTCTAGGCTTGTGAACTGCCAGTGTGGTCACCCAGGTGAAGCTGGAGCTGGGTGTAGAGAAGACCATGAGTTCCCAGGAGCACCCATGACATTTTCCTCTTCCTCCCAGGCTCTGGCCCATGTAGAGGCCTATATTGACTTCGGAGAGGATGACAATTTGGAAGAGGATGTGTTGGAGCAGGGTATGTCTGTCTTGGGGGGCGGGGCTGACATCTTGGCCCCCCTGAGATCCTCCTGATTGCCTCTTCTCTGCCTGCCTTCTCCCTCCCAGCGGACAAAGACGTTCGAGCCCTGGAGGCTGCACTGGGTTCCCACCTGCGAGATGCCAGGCGTGGTCAGAGGCTCCGCTCAGGGGCGCACATTGTGGTCACTGGACCCCCCAATGCGGGGAAGAGCAGTCTGGTGAATCTGCTCAGTATGTGGGATTCGGGCAAGGGCGGGCCAGGCCCTGGGCAGGGGTATAGTCTGAAAGTGGGGGCTCTTACCTCCACCCTACTATTCTTCACACTCTCCCTACCCTTCAGGCCGGAAACCTGTGTCCATCGTGTCTCCAGAGCCAGGGACCACCCGTGATGTGCTGGAAACCTCCGTGGACCTGGCCGGGTTCCCTGTGCTGCTGAGTGATACCGCTGGGCTGCGGGAAGGCGTGGGTGCCGTTGAGCAGGAGGGTGTGCGCAGGGCTCACCAGAGGTGGGTGCAGGGCTGAGAACAAGGCGACCTGGGGTCTTTTCCTCCCCTTAAGACTATTTCATTATTCCTGAAATGAAAGATTTTGAGCACCCTTGAAATCGAGGGTAGGGGGACCTCGTAATTTGATTGATATGCAAGCTTGGCTGGAGTCCCTTACTCTCCTCCGTCCTAAGCCTTGTTTGGTCACTCCCCCTCCAGGGCCGCCCGCTCTGCTCCACCCTGCCAGCTACACCACTCAAACCTTCTTCACCAAAAGCCCTGACCTCAGGTCCTCTGCTGTCGCTGCCGACTGCTCCATTGACCACGCCCCCAGCGTTTTCTACCCTGCCCTTCACCTGAGCCATTGCCCGCACCTGTGTGTGCCCTGCCTCTGCCCTGGCTTTTGCTCTGGGCCACGCCCTGTGGTGTCTGTCCCTCTGCTCAGCACCCACAGTGCCATCTCAGGCCTCCATGGCTGTGCCCCTCAACATGGCTTCCTTCCTTCCCAGGTTGGAGCAGGCTGACCTCATCCTGGGGGTACTGGATGCCTCCGACCTGGCCTCCCCCTCCAGCTGCAGCTTCCTGGACACTGTGGTGGCCCCATTGGTAGCACAGAGCCCCGACAGCTGCGGACAGCGCCTCCTGCTGCTGCTCAACAAATCCGACCTGCTTCCCACTAGTACCCGGGACAGCGACACCGCCCTCCTAGGGATGCCGTACCTGCTTCTGTCCTGCCGCACTGGAGCAGGGCTCGATGGCCTCCTACAGGCCCTGAAGACCGAGCTGGCTGCAGTGTGAGTCACCCTCGGCTTCCTTCAGCTTCCCCAACCCAAGTTCAGGTGCAGGCAGAGCTGCTGGTTTCGGCTCAGGCCTGTCCCTCAGCCTCAGTTTCTCTGCAAAAGGGGTACAGTGGGGGGCCCTGTTCAAAGGGTGGCTGCACAGCCGAGTGAGACAGCAGGTCTTGTTTCTGGCAGGTGCGGGGACCCATCCACAGGACCACCGCTCCTGACCCGGGCTAGGCACCAGCACCACCTCCAAAGCTGCCTGGATGCCCTGAGCCACTACCAGCCGGCCACAGACCTGGCCCTGGCGGCTGAGGCCCTGCGCCTAGCTCGGAGGCACCTGAGCCACCTCACAGGTGGAGGAGGCACCGAAGAGGTCCTGGACCTCATCTTCCGGGACTTCTGTGTGGGCAAGTGAGGGCCAGAGCCTGGGCGTCAGGTTACCACTAGATATTGATTCAAGAGGGCAGGAGAGCACTGGGGATCTGCAGCCCTCGGGTCGGTTCCCTCCACAGTGAGCAGACAGGCCAGGGATCCCAGGATAGCTACCCCTGGGTGCTGAGATGAAGGCCTACATCACCATGCCAAGAATCTGTATTGCTGGAGATGAGACCCTTGGCTGTTAGGTATTAAGCCACACCCCCAGCCTGCTACTGGAGGATTCCGGACAGGGCTCCTCCCCTGAACCACGCCCCCAGCCCCTCACTGGGGGATTCTAGGCGGGGCTCCACCCCTGAGCCACGCCCCCAGCCCCCTCACTGGAGATTCTAGGCTCCACCCCTGAACCACGCCCCTGGCTTCATAATTTTTATTTTTAATTACCAAAGGAGTATGAAGAGTTCAGGTGATCCAGAAATGTTTGTTCATGAGAACCAGTTACCCTTACCTTCCAGAAGTTCGCCTGTGTTCTCTCTATGGCATCATATGTCAATCAAAAATATATACATATTTATTTATTTTTACTTCTGTAGCAGCATATATTATCTGTAATAAGTTTGCTGTGACTTTTTCATCTGAGTATCTGATGTGGCCTGATAGTGTCCCCTCCCATTCTCTCTTGTCCCTACTCCTGCTGAGTCCTCTTCCTAAATCATCGTGTCTGGGTTTTTCTGACTACGCCAACAAAGAAAATGTCATTTCCTTCCGCGCCTCCCACTCCTCCCCCCAGGCCTTTCACTGCCTGTCAATCTTCCTACCCACAAGCCCCCCTCCCGGACAGAGTGTGAGGGGTTGGTGTGTGAGCGCCGGTCAGCAGCTGTGGCTCCGCCTTACCCACAAGTCACGCAGCCCTCCGGCTCTCGCACGCTCCCCCAGGCCATTTCCCCCTGACTGGGAGTGAGGGGATCGGCCCTGTTCACTGATGAGCACACGGCGGCGGCTTCCCATTCTCCCCGCTTCAAACAATCTCTGCCGTCACCACAGGCCGATGCAAAAAACAGCTAATTGGAACCCAGTGCTGCAGGCGGGCCTGGCCCTATTGAACATTCTGTTTTAACGTTTATTTATGGGGGCACAGCACACATGGGATCAGAGGACAACTTGCCGGAGTCCTCTGCAATGGTACCGTGGGTCTCAGGCCATCTGGCTTGGCAGCAAGTTTTAATTAAATGTGTGTGTGGTGAGGGAGGTGTGTGAGTTTGGAGCTGGAGCTAGAGGAGCTTGGGAGCCATGGGTGCCGGGAACCAGACTCAAGTCCTCTTGAGCTACAGATGTTTTTATCTGCAGAGCCGCCTCGCCAGTCTCTTATCAAATATTTTTATTTTATTTGTATTTATTTTTAGTTTTTGAGATAGGGTCTTTGTAGGTGACACTGGCCTTACTCAGAGTCACAAGGATCCTCCCCAGTGCTCACCAGGCCGGGCACAAATGTTCCCAACATACAGATCAGAAAGCACAGCCTCAGGGAAATGGCCTCGAGCTTTGGGTTTGAGCAGTCCATTGCACCCCACATTGAACTTGTCAGGCCCCGTGACAGGCATCATTCACGGTAGGGTGCTGGGAACAGTACTTGCCTCTCCACTGCCAGTGACTTGGGACAGACCCTGCAGAGGTGTCTGTGCTGTGTCTGCTGAGGCCGCGAGGTGGCGTCGGTGAGGCTGGGCCGCCTGGTGGAGCAGCAACCGGCCAGCAGAGGGCGAGCGTCCCTCGCGTAACTCCCCGCGGTCCCCCGGCCGCGGCCTCATCGATGAGGACGTCTGTCCTTCCAGCGCTTGTCCCAAGCCAGGCTGGGTTACAAAGCCAGATCCTGCCTCAAACAGGGGAAGGGTCCCGCGGCTCGCAGGAGCGGTGGCGCCTCGCGCTGGGCGGGGCCGGACCTCCGGGCAGCTCGCCCGCTGCGGGCCTCCTGCCTCGGCCTGGCACACAGCTGCATGGAGGCCTTGGCCGCTGTCCCTTTTTTCCAAGAAGGGTGAGGAGTTTGTGGGAAGCGGCGGGGGGTTATTTATAGAGGACGCAGGAAATCCCCAAAGAGTCAGGGCCTCACCCAGCGGAGGCGGCTGCGGCCGGGCACTGGGCCCCCTTCCACCAGGGAGCACTACCTGGGGCCTGGGAGCCAGGGCGAGGCTGGGGGCCCAAGGGACAAAGGCTATTACCTAGGGAATCCTGGAAGGCTGCCTAGAGGAGGGGTCTGGGCAGACAAAGCTGAGCCAAGCCGCTGTCCCATGTTGTTTGTGTGTGTGGCGCTGTCCACACATGTGGGCATGCGAATCTAAGTGGACATTCCAGCCAGAGGACACAGGTGGAGACCTTACAGGCTAGGTCTCAGGGCTGGTGGCCAGCACTCAGCATCCTACCGTCTGCCCACAACGCTGGGGTTACAGGTGTGTGGTCGCCCTAGCCTTTATGGGGGTGCTGGAATTGTGTCTCAGTCCACCTCCTGTTTGAGCAACAAGTACTCTCACACACATTGCCCTGCCATGAGCTGAATTTTTGGTTTGCAAATCCTGGTCTTGAACAAAGAAGTTTCTCGGGCAAGGAAAAGCATTGCTAGGCATGTTAGCGCGCCTGTAGTCCCCACATCCTGGAGAATGAGGCAGGAGGATTGCTAAAAAAAAAAAAAAAAAAGTCAGCCCTACCTGTCACGACAGTCTAAGAAAACAGGGCTGGCCAGGTGCGGCGGCACATGTCTTCAATCCCAGAACCTGGGAGGCAGAGGCAGGAGGATCTCCGAGTTGGAGGCCAGCCTGGGCTACATAATGAGACTCTGGTCTCAAAACAAAATAAACACAAACCAAGCAGATGAGCCTTGCTCATCTTTAAGTCCTGATCAGAAATTCAGAGAGCAGCTGGGACTGAACCAGGTCTGGGAGCTGACAAAGGGGTGTGGAACTAGACTGTAGGGGACGGGGAGCCATGGGGGGTGTGAGCAACAGACACCACGGTGGAAAGATGGCTGTGGACCAGTACAGGACCCTCCTGAGGCAGTGGCTGGGACAGGCTTTTCTTTAATAGGGTCTCACGTCGGCAGGCCTGTGTGTCTGAGCTTGACACCCACTGTTACAACCGTTATTGTGGTTGTTAGAGCTGGGTCTGCGTTGTGTGGCCCAGGCTGGACAGGAACTCTCAGGCATAAGCAATCCTTCTGCCTCAGTCTCCCAAGCAGCTGAGGTTACAGATTTGGGACATGGTGTCTAGGAAAAGGAAACGGAGGCTGAGATGGAGTGAAATTCGAACCCAGGACTGTGGCTATCAGGCTCTCTGTGGTCACCAGGTCAGCTTCATCCTAGGGCTCAGGCTCAGGGCCAGGGACATCCCCAGTTCCTTGGGGCCTCCAGACCGGCTGTCCCGGCGGCCTCCCAGGCTGACCCTGGTGGCCCGTTTGGCTCAGCCCCAGTGTTTCCTGCAGTGACAGGCTCTCGCCCGTGTTTCCGGATCCAGGAAATATCGCAGCTTTGTCCCCGAGGAGCAGTGGCCGAGTGTGGCACTGCCGGCCGCGTGATTCATCCCCGGCTCCCACCCAGGCCGGTGCTGGGGACGGGGGGGGGGGGGGGGGGGGGGGGCTGCGTCTCAGCACTTTTCGCCCCCTTGTCCCTCGATGGCTCTTGCTTTGCTGCTTTTTCTTGGGAAGGAGCGGCAGGGTTAGAGGGCTGGCCTTGCACTCCAGTCCCCTGCCTCAGCGCCGCCCCCCACCGGCGCTGACAGGCCTGCTCCACCGTGCTAGGCTTCATTCTATTACCATCACCAAGCTCCGTAAGGGCCACGTTTTGTTTTGCATCGGTACCAAGCCTGAGGAAATGCTCCTTTCAATGTCCGCACCACTAGTAGGTAGTATAGCTTTTAATTTTTATTTATTTTTGATGATCGAAACAGGGTCTCCTGTAGCCCAGGCTGGCCTTGAAGTCCTGATCCTCCTGCCTCATCCCCCTCAGTGCTGGAACAGCAAATATGCCCTGCCACGCCCAGTTTATATGGTGCTGGAGATGGAGCCCAGGGCTACACAAGCACTCTAGCGGCTGAGCTACAACACTCTTAACAACTGAGCTGCAAGCACTCTACCAACTAAACCTCAGGACTGGGCTGAAAGGTGGGTACCACCACGGCTAGCAGTCTGTCCATCTGAAGATTTACTGTTCTACTTTACGCAGACAAATGCTCTGTCCGCATGTCTGCTGCCCTTGAGGTCAAGAGATGGTGCCGATGCCCTGGACGTAGGAAGGTCGTGAGCTGCCATGTGGGAGCTAGCAAACAAATTCTGGTCCTCTCCAAGAGCAGCCAGTCCCTAAACTGCTGGGCCATCTCTTAGCCCCCATTCAGCACACACCAGCCGTCAAAGCCAACCTGGCATGCACAGTGAGGCCTCATTTACAGAAAAATAAAATAATAAATAACAGAAACCAGCCCTTAAAGACTCTGTGGTATTTATTGTGTGCCACGGATATCTTTAAGGGATACAAGCAAGGCAGAGTGTGGAGAAGCATCCCTACAGGCCCTGGGAGATCCACAGGCCGCCCCTGTGGTCCAGGCCCTTCCTTGTGGGAAGGAGGGGAGCCTAGAGACCCTGGAAAATGGTTTAAAACCTAATGAAAATTCTGTGTTTCTTGGGGCCTCGAAGCCATCCAGGGGAGGCCTGGAAACTAAAAGAGGACCTAGAATTACCCGGGCCTTTAGGGGGAGCTTGGAAAGTCCCAAGGGAGCTGAGGCTGGGACTTCCTGTTTCTCACCTCTCGGGTCAGGCACCAAATGGCACCAAGGCCAGAGAAGGGCCTGGGGTGGCAGCTGAGCTGTGGGTGCTTTATGGGCAGGCGGGTGCCGTTCTGGTCACCCCACAGCTGTATATGCCTTAAACCCAGTGTCTGGGGGCCGGTAGGGAGCAGGGGCAGTGAGGGGGCAGAGGAGGTGGGGATGGAGATTGCTGGCCATGGGGCACTGCAGGTGTCCAGCGCTGTGGGCATCTGGCTGGCCCCATCCACAGATGGGCGAGTCTCATGCCCAGGGTCCTGCAGCAGCTGCTTCCTCAGCCACTGGGGAAGGAAGAAGCAGAGAGCACATCAGTCAACAGGCTGAGGAGCCAGGGGCTGCTCCGCAGCAGGGGCATGACACGGCTCCCCGGGCCTCTCAGGGCTCCCAGGGGCTCCAGGTTAGACCCAAGCTTCGGAGCTTTGGCTCTGCTCCACAGACCGAGACTAGGATTCAGAGAGGCCCACAAGGTTCTAGGCCCTGAACCCTGGGTCTCCACATGTCGTCCACGCTGGCTTCAAACTCACAGTCCTCCTGCCTCAGCTTCCTACACACTAGGATTCTGCTTTTCTTTCTTTTATTCACTCAGTCCGAGACAGTTTGAATGAGCCTGCCCCACGCATGCGCCCTCCACGGACCCTCAGGACCAACAAAGTCCACAGCTTCACAGCTGACACCAAGGTCCATCCCTCCTGCCTCCCTGCAGCCCGGACACCAGCCCCACCCAAGTGCCAACAATTCCAAGAGGCTTCCGCCCCATCCCCCGACAGCACCTCTCGTCTGGAATGCCCTCACCCCTCACCCCCCCCCTCCCCCGCCAGGCAAAGGCGCTCCGGTGGGGTCAGGGGTGGCGCTGAGGCGTTTCCTGGTGGGGAGGGGGGGTCTGCAGCTAAGTCTGGCTTCCTCTCCCCCTCCCTTCCTTCCCCAGCTCTTCCCTGGGGCCCCAGGCCTCACGTTCTGGCTGGCTCTGGTCCCCTCCCTGGCTCCAGCTGTGATCCCATCTCGACTGCCTGGTGACCTCTGTTCTTGCCCAGGTCACCTCCCCCAAATCAACCAGAGTGAACCAGTTAGTCTCCATGTGGGCCAAGCCCGGTGCTGCCCACAGCCTCTGGGACCCCCAAAGCCCTTGCCACAGCCACGAGGAGGCTCAGTTCCTGTCACCTCACGTCCTCCCCTTGATCGCTCCTTCCCAGGCACACTACCCAGAATACCCAGGCTCCTCCCTTGTCTGGGTGTCTGGTTAAAAGCCCCTTCCTCGGTGAGCTTGCCTTGGCCCTGTGGAAGATTCCAGTAGTTTGTATCTTCCCACAATGTCAGAAATTAAGGAAAATAAAATCAGGGGCCAGCGAGAGGGCTCAGCGGGTACAGGGGCTTGTAGCCAAGCCTGATATGAAATCGATCCCTAGGAGCCACATGATGGAAGGAGAGAGCCAACTGCTGCACGTTGTCCTCCACCTCCACACTTGTGTTTTGACACGTGCACATACACCATCAATCACTGTTTAAAAAAATTGTGAAAAACCTCACAAGATACATCCGTTTCCGTGGGCCAGATACTTGGCTAGTACATTCATGGGTTCTTCCAGGCCTATCTTCCTTTGTTTGTTTTGGGATAGGGACTCACTGTGTGGACCAGGCCGGCTCAAACGCCCAGAGATCCCCCTGCCTCTGTGGCCCGGGTACCGAGATGACAGACACTGGTCCAAATAACAAGTCCCCAGGGCAGTCTTCTAGGCAGGGGCAACTGGGAAGTGGAGGCTGAGGGTAAGAGGCAGGAGAGTGGCTGTGTGGGGCCCTGTGCCATTTCCTGAGGCTCCTGAGGCGCCAGGCATCAGCCTGCTGCTGCCATCCGGCTCAGCTGGTCTCCCTCCTGACTGTTCCTCGGCCCATGTCACCCTGCTTCTGAGCTCCTGGGGCTGAGACCTGAGTATCAGGGCTACACCGGCAGAGGACGCAGGAAGGTCAAGAGTTCAAGGCCAGCCTTAGCTACATGGTGAGTTTGAGGCCCGTCTAGACTACATGAGACCCTGTCTCAACCCTCCCCGCCCCCCCCAAAAGAAAACAAACAAACAAACAAAATCCCAAACCAAACGTTGGAAATGGAACCTCTGGCATAGAGAGGAATTGGCTGGGGCAACCAGACCGTTGGTCTCATTTAAAACAAGCGTGAACTGGCTTAGCCGCGACGCTTGCTGAGTCCCGATGATCTGAGTTCCATCCCTGAGACCCACAGGTTGGAAGGAGATAACTGACTCCTACAAGGTGTCCAAGTGCCGTGGCTCTCACACACACATACAAGTAAATCTGATGGTAATTTTTAAATAAAAGACAATTGTTTTGATCGATGTAACCACGTTTGAGTTCTCGACACACACACCCCCCACACACACCACACACACACACACACACACACACACACACACACACACACTTGTCAGTGCCGTAAATGGAGTAGAAGGAGATGGCTCGGTGAGGAAGCGCAGTTACTCCCACAGCATGGTGACCTGAGTTCGAATCCTTGGGGCCAGGCATGATGGAGCACACCCTTAAACCCAGACCTTAGAGGCAAAGGCTGGAGGATCTCTGTGAGTTTGAGGCCAGCCTGGGCTACACGGTGAGACCTTGTCTCAGGGAAACAAAAATAAATAAATAAAAATAACAACAAAAAGCTGGGTGTGTCTACCCCAGCAGCTGTGACCCCAGTGCCTGGAGGAGGCTGGGGCTGGGGCCCAAGTAGCTCCAGGTTCAGTGAGAGGCCTGGTTTCAAGGGCATTAGCCAGACAACGACAAAGGACATGACTGTCCTCTTCCACAAGCACGCAGCACACACAGGCCATACACCACACCCACGAAGACATTTGGATATTGAAATATTTTTTTTTAAAGTGGTTGTGATCAGGTGGTGGTAGCGCATGTCTTTAATCCCAGCACTTGGGAGGCAGAGGCAGGCGGATCTCTGTGAGTTCGAGGCCAGCCTGGTCTACAGAGTGAGTTCCAGGACAGCCAAGGCTACACAGAGAAACCCTGTCTCCAAACAACAACAACAAAAGGTGGTGGTGGACGCCGGAGCCCAGCTTCGGTCCTCAGCACCCACATGGCGGCTAACCACTTGAAACTCCAGTTCCTGGGGACCTGACACCCTCTTCTGGCCTCCACAGGCATCAGGTGCACAGACAGACCCACAGAAAACACTCACACACATCAATAAACATAAATAAATAAACAAATAAATAAATAGAAAGGGGGTGTACGGAGCCTGGGGTGGTGGTACACCCCGTTAATCCCAGCACTCAGGCGGATCTCTGAGCTGAAGGCCAGCCTGGTCCACACAGTGAGATCTTGTCCCAAAATAATGAAACTAGTTAATTAAATGATAGCAAAGCTGGATGTGGAGGTAGGTATCAACCCAGACTTACTTATTTTCTTTTTTGTTTTTGTTTTGTTTTGTTTTGAGACAGGGTCTCTCTGTGTGGCCCTGGAACTCACTCTGTAGACCAGGTTGACCTCCAACTCACAGAGATCTGCCTCTCTGCCTCCCAAGTGCTGGGGTTAAAGGCCTGTGCCACCCCAGACTTTCAAAGTTGATGAAGAAGGTTCTAAGTTTGAGATCAGCAAGGCTATATAGCCAAACATCATCTCAAAACAATCAGACTGGAGATGTTCATCTGCCTAGCAAGTGTGAAAAGGAGACCGGGAGTGATGGGAGGAGACGGGCAGGGGGGATGGGAGGGGGACGGGCAGGGGGGGGATGGGAGGGGACGGGCAGGGGGGATGGGAGGGGACGGGCAGGGGGGATGGGAGGGGACGGGCAGGGGGGGATGGGAGGAACAAAGCTAAGCTGTACCCTTGAGGAAGAAGCCCCTTGAGGCCATGGCCCCAGTCCCGGGAAAGGCTCTTCCTGGCACCTGAACGCTAATGGGGGAGGGAGGGTTGTGGGGGGGGGGCAGGCCTGAGTGAGCATTGTCCCTCCACACGGGCGTCATTCAAGATAAACAATGTCCAAAGCTTTCCCGGTTCTCAAGTGAGACCTGACAGTCCTAGGCCTGTGCGTGACCCTGGCTAAGTCCTTAGTTTCATCCTCTGAGAAGTGGAGCTCAGAATAGAAATTTCCCAGCCAAGATGGATGGGGTGGGAGGGTAGGGGTGCAGTAGCTCGCAAGGAGGTAGGGCCTACTCTGCTGTCTCTATTCATCGTTTTCAATATTTGCTCTCTCCTCCACCTTCCGTCCTTTCTTAAAAAAAAAAAAAAAAAAAGTATTCACTATGTAGTCTCCAACTTGTAATCCCCCTGCCTCAGCCTTCCAAGTGCTGGGCTCAAAGGCCTGTGCCACGCAGGCCGACTCCTCACTCTCCTACCTTTTTGCAGGATGACCTGGAGCCTGAAGCCAACCCAGGTTACATAAATCAAACAACCTCAAAAACAAGTCGCTCGCTGTGGCTGGAGGGGCAGCTGAGCCTGCTGCCCCTTCAGAGGGCCTGACTCCAGCGCCCTCTTACACACACAAACAAAAGAAGAGGTGGAGGCAAAGGACTGAGTGTGAGGCCAGCCTGGGGTACAGAGTGGGGCAGGGTGAGATGTCACACACCCTTAATCCCAGCACTGGGGAGGCAGGCCGAGCGCTGTGAGTTCCAGGCTAGCCTGGTCTATGTAGTGAGTTCCAGGACAACCAAGGCTACAGAGTAAGACTCTATGTCAAACAATAGTAATAAATGAATCTCTTTAAAAATCAATACCATGCCACTCAGTGGTGGCGCATGCCTTTCACCCCAGCACTGGGGAGGCAGAGGCAGGTGAGTTCCAGGACAGTCAGGACCACACAGAGAAACCCTGTCTAAAAAAATAAAAACAGCCGGGCGGTGGTGGCGCACGCCTTTAATTCCAGCACTCGGGAGGCAGAGGCAGGCGGATCTCTGTGAGTTCAAGGCCAGCCTGGTCTCCAAAGCGAGTTCCAGGAAAAGCACAAAGCTACACAGAGAAACCCTGTCTTGAAAAAAACCAAAAAAATTAAAACAAACAAACAAACAAACAAACAAACAAACAAAGAAACCAAACCCCTAACTACAGAGTGGTCTCTGGAGCTCCCTGGTAGTTTTCCAAGGGGTTGTGAGAAACAGACAGGTCTGGCCACCATGTGATGGTTCAGGGAGTTGAAATCTAGATCTAGGGACCCAACAAGATTCGGTGTAAAATCCCAAAGACTGTGGCTGGAGAGATGGCTCAGCAGTTAAAGGGCACTGGCTGCTCTTTCACAAGACCTGGGTTCAATTCCCAGCACCCACATGGCAGCTCACAGCCATCTAAAATGGGATCTGATGCCCTCTTCTTGAGCACAGACAGACATGCAGACAATTCATCCATGTACAAATCCCAGAGACTGCTCTGAGTCTTGGAACCAAACTGCTAACAAACAGGAAGGAGATTCCTCGGGAGCCCTGGATGGCCTTGAGCTCCTAATCCTCCTGCCTCAGCCTCCTGCGTGCTGAGATTACAGGTGGGCTCAGGACCTGAGCCGCCACCAGGTCACCCAGGTTATACGACCTGAACCAGAGTGGCCAGGCCCCTGCAGAGAGTGGTCCCTGAGTCATTTCCCTGTGACGCACACACATGGTGCCTCCAACGGATGACTGGGCTGGTGACTCGGTGAGGGGTGTGGGCATTGGGCCAGATGCCCCAGGCATGCTCCAAGGACAGCCCTGGTCCCTCTCTTGACTGTGGGCTTCACTTCACAGTTAATGTAAAGTGCTTTACATTTGATGGCCTTCATCCTAAACTGCCTTTCATTGGAGACGGGGTCCCACACTGTGGCCCAGGCTCCCAGGATGCCACTTCTCTGGCTCAGATGTCTATTTATTTTCTTATTTTTATCGTGTGTGGGGTGCACCTACGCCATGGCTGAAGTGTGGAGACACCTTTCAGGAGTCTCTTCTCCTACTGTGTGGGTCCCCGGGGATGGAACTTGGGCCGCCAGGCTTGGCAGCAAACTCCCCTCCTCGCTGAGCCTCTCACCAGCCCAGCTTCCATTCCGTAAAAGTACATCGTGAGGCTCTGGGGTAAGGAGGTAGCTCAGAGAAGCCTTGCTGCAGGGCAGAAGGACCCAAGTTCGATCCCAGAACACAGTGGGCACACTTGTACAGGGCCGGGGAGATGGCAGCTCTCAGTTCCTGTGGCCGGTCAGCCAGTCCAGTGAGAACCCCTGGGTGTGGTGGTACGTTAGAGAATTCCAGCACTCAGGACCAGACCTGTGAGTTTTCAGGCCAGTCTGCCTACATATAGAGACCCTGACTCAGGAGAACCACGGAAACCCTGGTGGATGGGCTGGCAAGATGGTGGACCAGGCCTGGGGATCCGAATTCAATGCCCAGGCCCCACGTGGTGAGCTGATCTCTGAGCCACATGAGTGTCACGGCACGCGCTTGTCCATGCGCAGAACAGATGAACAGGGAAAAAAGTAAAACCACAGCGGAGACTATGAGGAACTGTAGGCAGGGTTGGGCTCTGGCCTGCACCTTCACATACGTGTACAGGATACACGGGCAATGAAGACTCAGAGTCTCACATTCTCCACTCTGTGGACCTTCTCTACCCAGCCCAGCCTCCAAACCTGTGCTGGCTGTTCCAGCTGCCCAGGACACCGACCCCCCTGTTCTCCCTGTGCTCACAGTATCCCCTCCCTCCAAAGCCCTGCCTTGCCTGTCTAGAGTATGGTCATGTTTGGTATATTGGCCATGCCCTAGTATACAGCAGGTGCTCCATTATGGAGGCAGCAAGTGTGAACTCTGGCTCCCTCCACCCTGAGCCCTGACCCAGCTTCCTTTATCCACAGTTCTGGGATGGAGATCTCAGCCGGTCGGCATCTCACCTGGGTGGGACGGCAGGCTTGACTACTGGAAGGCGCTGGGACTCCAGGATCCTTTTCCTGAATTCCTCCAGGGTATCAGGATCTATAGGAAAAAATGAAGGTTCGTGTGAGCAGCCTAAGAAAGGAGAGCTGGGGTGGGGAGCCAGGTGTCCCCCTTCCTGACCCTTCTGGCTGTCACTCACCTATGGGTGGAGGGTTGGGGCCTGGGCCAGAGACTCTTGGCGGGATGGCTGGCTGCGACTGGAAAAAGAGCAGGAGAGGTTGGGGGAGCTGGTCCCTCTGTGCCCTACAAACGCCTAAGCAACCTAGTTGGGTGGTTTTTCTGTTGGTGATGGTTTGTGTTTTGAGACCGTCTCTCTGTGTAGCCCTGGTTGTCCTGGAACTCACTATTTAGACCAGGCTGGCCTCGAACCCACAGAGGTCCTTCTGCCCCTGAATGACCAGTGCTGGGATTAGAGACTATGTTCAGCCTAAGGAACCAAGATCTTAACCCAAACCAACCTGAGGCATCATCAAGGATCCTGAAACTGGGCGGGAAATCGAGTCCACCACAGCTCCGACATCACCTGCAACCCTCACCCGTACCTCTAATCCTTAAACTGGACTCAAATCCACTCCAAACCCGGTTCCCGCCATCCCTCCAGGGCAAAGCCCACCTGGCCCTCGCCCCGGCCCAGCTTTCCTCCTTCAGTGACATCCTCCGGCCTCAGCTCCCACCCCTTCCCAGGTTGACCCTCCCAGACTGCATCCAGGGCACCCATCTCCACCCCGTGGACCAGGCCCACCTTGGCCTTGAGACAGGTGTCGAGCGCTCTGATACGCACGTCCACCTCGGTGCGCAGCTGCTCCAGCTCGCGCTTGCGCGCCTCCAGCTCGCGAGCCAGGCCGTCCCGCTGCGCGCGCAGAGCCGCCTTCTCCTCCAGCGCCAGCTGCGTCTGGCGCGCGCACTCAGCCCGCAGCTGGCTCTCGCGTGCCTGCGCCTCCGCCTCGGCGCGCGCCCGCGCCTCCTGCGTGCCCTGCGCCCCGCGCTCCACCTCCAGCTTCTGCCGCCGCAGCTCCGCGTTCTCACGGGTCACGCGCTCGATGCCCAGGCGCAGCCCGCGCGCCAGCTCTTCCAGCTTGGAGCTCATGATGCTGGGCAGGTGCTCGCACATCCGGCGGAGGGACGCGATCTCGGGCACCAGCGAGTAGTGGTAGCCCAGGCTTTCCAGGGAGCGCGGGATGAGCGAGTCCCGCCACACGTTTAACGCGTCCGCCTGGAACTTGTCCTGGTCCAGCGGCAGGCACAGGGTCTGCACCTTGTGCAGCTGCTCCTCGGCCACCTGCTTCTCCTGCTGCTGCCGCTCCCGCTCTTTGCCACAGGCCGCCAGCTGCTCCTCCGCCTGTCGCTTTCCCGCCATCAGGCTATCCTTGTCCTTGGCGCACACCGCCTTCTCCTTGGCCACTTCCATCTCCAACGTCTTAGCCTTCTCTCCCAGCTTGAAGAGCAAGGCTGCGGGGCGGGGGCGAGGAGGGTGAGCCCAGGCTGGCCCCTGAGCTGCGTGGTCGCCGTCCCCCCCCCCCCCCTCCGTCCCAGCCAGGACCCGCTTACCTTCACAGGTCTTGTTGTTCTCCTTCAGGTGTTCCCAGCAGTTCTTCTCGCTCAGGATGATGGCGACCATGAACGGGTGATAGTTCATGTAGGTGAGCTGCAGGTGTGGACACGCAACACAGCTCAGCACCCATCTCCAGGGATGCACACACAGTGGCCGCCACGACACCTCTAGAGGGTTGTGGGTCTGACTAGAGCTGCGGGAGAGCTCCACTGGCAGAATGCTTGTAGCTCACTCAGTTGGTAAGGTGCTTGCCTAAGAGGCACAAACCCTGGGTTCAAACCCCAGCCCTCATAAGCCAGATGTTCATAAAACCTCAGAAACAGGCTCTCACCTGTCACCTGAGCACTCAGGAGGCTGAAGTCGGACGGCCGCCAGGAGTTTGAGGTCAGCCTGGATCACAGAGGAAGGCTGTCTGTTTGTTTGAGATGGGGTCTGTAATCCTGGCTGTCCTGGGACTCCCAATATAAACCAGACTGGTCTCGAACTCAGAGATCCCCCTGCCTCTGCCTCCCAAGTGCTAGGGTTAAAGGTGTGTGCTATCACGCTGGGCAAGACTCTCTTAAACAGATAGAGGCCGAAGCTCAGTTGCTAGAGTGCCAGCCCAGCAAACACAGAGCCCTGGGTTTTGGTTTTTTGTTTTTTGGGGGGTTTTGTTTGTTTATTTGTTTGTTTTTTGGTTTTTGGTTTTTGTTTTTGTTTCTTCGAGACAGGGTTTCTCTGTGTAGCTTTGCTCCTGTCCTGGAACTCACTCTGTAGCCCAGGCTGGCCTCACAACTCACAAAGATCCACCTGGCTCTGCCTCTCGAGTGCTGGGATTAAAGGAGTGTGCCACCACTGCCCGGCTGAGCCCTGGGTTTTGTGCCCACCACCACAGAAGCAAGATGTGGTGTGTACCTGTCCTTCCAGACAGGGGGACACAGTAAATTCAAGGTCATCCTGGGCACAGAGCAAGAGTTTATCTTAAAACAAAACCAAAAAGACACAAAGTGGATGAGGAGGGAACAGACAAAGAGGAGAGGAAGCAGAAAAATCACATTTTTTTTGTGCTTTCGGGAAGTGGGAGACAAGACAGAAACCACTAAGGTGTGTCTCAGGTGGCTTCTGGGCTCCTGTCCAGCATGGGGAAGGCAGCTTGCCAAAGAACCCCAGTGTCCTGAGTCAGGTGGTCATGTAGCCCAGGCTGGAAAATTTTAAACTGTAGAATCAGGACTGGGGTGTGATGGAGTCTGCACTTAACAAGGAGGAGACTCTGGGTCAGGGTCAAGCTCCAGGAGCCGTAAATAAATTAGTTATGTTGAAATTAAAACCCAGAGGCCTGGGCCCTGGGTTTTCCAATGAGGAAGTGTGGGAAATGAGGTGGGGAAAGTGTGTCCCCAAATCCTGACCCAGGGGTGGTAAGTGCCTAGAAAGTACAAGAGGCCAGGGAGCTCTGCCTGGGAAGCCTGGGCTTCAAGGCGTCTACCCTGTGGGGCTGCTTTGAGGGAGGAGACCACCTCTGTCCTGGGGCAGCCTAGGACCGGGTCTTCTCCAGGGGAGTCCTTACTTCACCCCTAATTTGGCGGCTGCCAGCACCCCTGCTATTGGGCCAGAAGCTGCCCCAGCCTGAAGTGTCCTGTTCTCCCTGTGGCGTGGGGAGGTGTCTAGTGAGCATAGTCAGGTATGTCGGACATGCTGGGGGCTGTGTGGGGACAGCTGTCTCGGGGTCTCTGTGACCATTCCAGGACACAGGGGCTCAGCCCCACCTGGGAAAGAGCCTGAAACCTCTCTTTCCTTCCCCCTCCCTCTCCACCTCTCCCTCTCTCTCTCTCCCTCTCTCCCTCTCTCTCTCTCTCTCTCTCTCTCTCTCTCTTTCTGTGTGTGCATGTGTGTCTCAGTCTGTCTGTCTGTCTGTCTCTCTTTCTGTGTGTGTGTCTCAGTCTGTCTGTCTGTCTCTCTTTCTCTCTCTGTGTGTGTGTGTGTGTGTGTGTGTGTGTGTGTGTGTGTGTGTGTGTGTGTCTTATGTAGTCTAGGCTGACTTGAACTCCTGCTCCTGCTGCTTCAGCTCCCAAGTGTTAGGGTGACAAGTGTGTGCCACCATGGCCAAGAGAGGCATTTCTTTTGGTTGTGTGCTCGGTGCTGGGCACGGAACACAGGGCCTCACACATGCTGGCCAAGGGCTGAGCGCTGAGCTCTGAGCCACACCCAGGCTCGGTTCACCCATGTCCCAGTGAGGAAGAATCAAGCTTTCTGGGTCCGTTTACCCAGCCCTGTGAAGCCGCTGTGAGCAGACACGGGGCAGGCACTTACAGCAGCAGGACCTGCGACCGCCCAGGATGCCCAGCTAAACCCCAACTGCAGGTCGACAGCGCAGGGGTCTGTGCCCGCTTTCACCCACAAAGCTTACTGAGGGGGTGCTCTGCCTCCACAGGGGATTGGCCTAGCCATAAATTATGAATTCCCGATTTAGCTCAAGAGAAACCTTGTTGTTAAATTGGATGATTCGAGAGCAGGGTATAGTGGCTTTAATCCCAGCACTTGAGAGGCAGAGGCAGATGGAGCTCTGTGAGTTCGAGGCCAGCCTGTGCTATACAGTGATTTCCGGGACAGCCGGAGCTATAGTGAGACCCTGCCTGTTATAAATAAATAAATACCTAAGTAAATAGAGCCGTCGTCAGGCCTTCGAGTGACTCGGCAGGTGAGGGCTTGCGGCCGGCCGACAGTCTGCATTGTTCTCTGGGGCCCACATGGTAGAAGGCTGTCCTCTGATTTCCACACATAGGCATGGCATGTAGGTAAACATGCATGTGCAAGAAATAAATCTAACTTTAAAAATCATGCCACCTGCAGCAAACCCTTTCTGGCAGGCGATGTCTGCCATCGTGAAAATCACACTGTCAAAAGATCCTCACCGGCTGCATGGGGTGACGCAGTCAGTCACCCAGCACTCAGGAGGCTGAGGCAGAAGAATTGCCAAGAGTTTAAGACCAGCCTATAGTGAGACCCTGCCTGGGGCTGGGGTTAGGGGCAGGGAAAGGCTGTAGCTCAGTGGTGTAGCATGTGCCACATAAACCCGGCGTGGCGACACTGGCCTGTAATCTCAGAGGCGTGAGGGTCAGGAACTCCAGGACATTCTTGGCTGCACAGTGAGTTCTAGACCAGCCTCAACTACATGAAACCATGTTCGAAATAAAGAATCGAGGAGGGGAGTATGGTTTCCTCAAGAAGAATTCAGAATTTGGGACGCGCAGGTCGCCTCTTACCAGGTCGCCTTGGCACTGGCGGAAGCTGGCGTTGATGCGCTCCAGCTCACGTCGTGCGCTCTGCAGCTGCTGCACGGCCGAGTCCTTGGCGTGCGCGCTGATGTTCAGCTGTTTGGTCAGGTTAGCCCGCGAGGCCGACAGCCCCACCACCTGGCTGTACAGGCTGTCGGCGCGGATCTCGGTGGCCCGCAGGCTGGCCTCCGTGGTGGCGTGCACATTGCCGTAGATCATGAAGAGGACCAGGCCCAGGATGACGAGGGACTGGATGAGCGACACAAACAGGAAGAAATAGCGCAGGTAGTACCAGCAGCCGCGCGCCGTGTGCCCCGGGCGGGAGTGCGGGCCGCGATCCGTGGCGAGCCCCATTCGCGCAGCGTCGTCAGGCGGGAGCACTGTCCCTGCTCGCCTGCCTGGCCAGATCTGGGCCGCGCCAAGCAGGGGGGAGTGTTTATATTACTTCTCTTAATGCTTCCTCTGCCCGGCTCCTTCCTGGCCAGGAGGAAATGGGGGCTGTGGGTTATCACAACACTCCCACCCTGGCTGTTAAGGACTGGCAGTCTGGACAGCGTGATAGATGGAGGGTGCGGCGCCCGCTGGGTGACTGGACTGGCTTCCTCTGCCTGGCCCGGCCTCAGTTTCCACCACTACCACCGGGCCATAGGCCAGCCAGGCGATGCCCGTGGCTAGGCCCGGTGTGTGGAAGAGGACCCTGAAGCACAGCAGTGACAAGAGACTGGCCCGGTTACTGTGTGGCAAGCTGGGTTCAAACATGCCCAGGTCACTGAGGTGCCACCAGTCAAATCCCACGAAACCCAACAGTCACCATGGGCAGCTCCCAGGCGCACACACTCGCGCGCGCGCACACACACACACACACACACACACACACACACACACACACACACACACACATGCGCACACGCGCACAGAGGAGTATGGGATCCAAGGCAAAGCACTGCGGGCGTGAGTTCCCCACCCAGGACCTCCGGGGAGGTTTTCCACGATGGGCAACAGGAAGTGCTCAATTAGTACACAGAAGAACCCCACAAACACCTGACTCCTGGGGGACAGTGGTACCACCTCCCTCAAACATTCTACCAGCTCACATAGTGTTCTGGGACTAGGGCCTGGTTCAGCAATAGACCCCCTGCCTAGACTCCCCCTGTGAGGGGCTGAGGCGTGGCTCGGGGGTGGAGCCGCTGCCTAGGACCCCCGCCCCCAGGTCTGAAGTAGGAGAGCAGGATCTTGGAGTAGGGAAAGGGGAGAGAGACCTCTGTGAACTCTGGCAAGGACTGCACCAATCTGTGCCTCAGTTTCCCCTCTCTATGACAACAGTGTGCTTATGTTCCTGGCCTGCTGTGATCAGGGTCCCAGGAGTTGGCAGTGAGCATTGTTGGTAGGTAGGGCTCTTGGAGAGGTTCTAGGGTCTCTGTGGGCCAACCTCCAGACAAAGATGTGAGATTTCAGGGTCACAGAGAAAAGGACTTGGGGGTGCCCCCACCCCCAAAAGTGCTGGGAGACTTTTCTGGAATCCTTTGCCTGCTTCCCCCACTGCCTGCTGTCTCTGCCTCCTAGCCAGCCCTGACCTGTGGGGCAAGGGGCTAGGAGCTGGCAGCTGTGGGGTCCAGCGGGGGGAAGGTCGCCTGAGCTCGCCCCGGAGTCTGGGAAGGGATGGGATGGAGAAGGAGCTGGGCAGGCGGGTGTGGGGTTGGGAAGGAGGAAGTTCCCAGGGGTGGACAGGAAACCCTGTGTGACCTTTGGCCTTTGCAGCCACCCGGTGATTCCTGATTCTAGACCCTTCCTGGACAGCGGCGGGGTGGGGGGGGTGGCGGGACTGGGGGCTGCAGTTGGGGCCCAACCGGCTGTGGCTCCAGGTTGGCCAGGCAGGCGGGGTGCGGGTGGGGGGGGGGGGCACAGTTCAGCCTCAAGTTGGCATGCCACCTGGCCAGCACATGACCCCAGAAAAGTAACTTCCTCCCCTGAAATTCCGGTTTTATCCTGTTTACAGAGGGCAGCTTTTTGCTCCCTTTAAGAGGGGGGGTCTCATGTAGCCTAGGCTGACCTCCTAGTGGCTATGTAGCTAAGGACGGCCTGAGACTCCTGATCGGCTCGCCTCCCCCTCCAAAGCGATGGGAAGGCAGGTGTGCAGCACCACCCCTGATTTACGGTGCTGGGCGTGGATCTCAGGGTCTCTCCGTGCTAACCGAGCTCCCTACCCACCGAGCCCCACACACTAGTTCCTTTTTCATCCTTACGGCTCTTGTTGTCTGTGGTGTGTCTTGGGTACCCCAGGGGGTCTGTCTGTGGTCAGAGGACAACTCTGTGGAGTTAGTTATCTGCTTCCACCTTTTGTGGGTTCTGGGCACTGAACACAGGTCTTCGGGGTTTGTGGCAAGAGCTTTTATCCACAAAGCCATCTTCCCAGCGCCCAATATAGCTCGCTTCCAAGGCTTTCCTACAGAGCTAGACACATATTCAGCCTTAATAAACCGTGAGACGGCTGGAGCATGCCTTATCGATTCACAGGACCTGGGTTCGATTCCCAGCACCTACATAATGGCTTATAACCACTCTGTAACTCCTGTCCCCAGGGATCTGATGCCCACTTCTGGACTTGGATGGCACCATGCACACAGGTGTACATAGTCATACATGCAGGCAAAACACCCAGACACATGAAATAGAATGATACGATATTTAAAATAAGTAAGCCGTGGGACTTCTGTAGGCACCAAGTGTGAAACTCTCATCCACACGGCGTATAACTGTCACATGATGCCAGGCTGAGAGGCAGTGGGGCAGGGTCACAGTCTCTGAACCCAGAGGACAGGAACAGTGATGGGTGGAATGTAAGTAAGGAGGGTCCTGTGGAGGGGCTCAGGCAGGAGGCAGGGCTGGGGTTAGTTCTAGAAGAGTTGACAGTGCTTTATAATGTATGCAAGGTGCTTTATATATGTCCTTACAAACACAGAGTCAGTTGAGGGGCCAGCGAGATGGCTCGGTGGGAAAAGGTGCTTGCTGCCAAGGCTGACAGTGTGAGTTTGATCCCCAGGACCCACGTGGTGGAAGGAGAGACTAGAATCCCACAGGTGTCCTCTGACTTCCATATGGGTGCAGTGGCATGTGTGAGTGCCCACCACACACAAATAAATACATAAAATGTATTAAAAATAGAGGTGTGCCATGTGGTGGCGCACACCTTTGATCCCAGCACTCAGGAGGCAGAGGCAGGTGGATCTCTGTGAGTTCGAGGCCAGCCTGGTCTACAGAGCGAGTTCCAGGACAGCCAAAGCTACACAGAGAAACCCTGTCTTGAAACAAACAATCAAACAAACAACAGCAACAGCAAATGAGTCGTAGGCTGGAGAGACGGCACTGGCTGCTCTTGCAGAGGACCTGGGTTCGATACCCAGCACCCACATGATGGCTTAAAACCTTCTGTACCTCCAGTTCCAAGAGATCCAAAGCTCTCTCCTGGCTTCCACAGGCACTAAACACATGTGATACAGAGATACACATGCAGGCAAAACACCCATCCACATAAAATAATAAAATAAAGTCAGGTAAGGAAAAAGAAAGGCAATTGTAAACTTTCAGAAAATCAAAAAACCACCCTTGATCCTTGATCTGATGGTGCGTGGTCGTGTTGGGCAATTGTTACATTTTAACATATATACTAACTTCATTTCTATCAAGATCAAGAAGGATATTTCTTTCCACATTGGTAATCCAGTCTAACAGTTTTGACTCATTTTTTGAAACAAGGTTTCATGCAGCCCAGGCTGCTTTGGGGAGTACTCGGAGTAACGGTGTTTGCAGTGTGCAGTGTTCTCAGAGGCCGGGGAGGGCATTGGATCCTCGGGTGCCGGGGACTGGGTCCATCTGTGAGAGCCGCCAGTTCCCTTAATTGCTGACCCATCTCACCAGGGCCCCCCGTTAGATTTATTTGTTTGTTTGTTTGTTTTCAGACAGGGGTCTCACTGTGTAGCCCTGGCTGTCCTGGAACTTGCTCTGTAGACCAGGCTGACCTCAAACTCAGAGATCCAACTGCCTCTGCCTCCTTAGTGACGGAATTAAAGGAGTGCGCCACCACGCCCCAGCTTAAGATTTACTTTTTAGGTAGAAAAAAAATAATGAATCTTCCTTGTTTTTTTGCTTAGTTATGTCTTTAAGATTTTTTTTTTCCTTTCTTGCTTGTTTTAAAACTTTAAAACTTACATTTACTTTAGGTGTGTGTGCGCATGCGTGTGGAGGTCAGAGGACAACCTGCAGGAATCAATTCTCTGGTGAGTCCCAAGGCCTGAACTCAGGTCCTCAGGCTCAGAGGCAAGCACCTTCCGGAGAATCCTCTCCGGGGCACAGGGATGGAAGCCGGACTCCACACCGGCTCAGCTGCTCTGCCTGGAGCCTCCCAGGTCCACGGAGCCGTTGGCCTTTCTGTTTGGGTTCCCAGTCCTGGTTCCCGGTCACGGTTCAGTGGGGGAAAGATCGGCAATCAATCTCTCCGGTCAAACCTCCCATCTCACACTGGACATAGCTGCCACCAGAGCGTCCTTCAAAAGGTTAATTCCTTGACCGCTCCTGCCGCACTGTATACCGTCTCTAAAAATAGACCTTCTGAAGCCCTTCTGCATCCCTGGCCAGGTTGTCCCGTAGGGAGGGGGAGGGGAAGACGCCCTCCAGGTCAGCCTCATTCCCTGATGGGACCGCTCTGTGATTTTCCTGAGAACAATTTGTCATGGTCACAGGAAACTTTGCCCATGCTGCGTCCCTTCGGATGCGGCTCAGGATCCTCATGGATGCTCCCCACCCCCTCTTTCTCTCTAAATGGAAAACAATCAATTGGGCCTGAGTTGTTTGTTTAGGTGGGAACCTTTCGAAGGAAGTCCGCACTTGCCACCAGCGAAGCAGCTCAGTCTTCACGGAGACAGGAGGTTTAAAAAAACGTCATATCTTGGTTAGAAAAAAAACTTCACTGTTTGTTTTTTGTTTTATTGTTTTGAGACATTTGTTACTATGTGCTTCCAAGTAGTGTGAGGCTACTTGAAGGCTGGCCTTGAACTCACAGCAATCCTCCTGCCTCAGCTTCCAGAGTGCTGGGTGACAGAAGTGTGCCACCAGGAACATTATAAAGCAAGAAAGAGCTTTATTTATTTATTTATTTATTTATTTATTTATTTATTTATTTAGGTTTTTCGAGGCAGGGTTTCTCTGTGTAGCTTTGGAGCCTGTCCTGGATCTTGCTCTATAGCCCAGGCTAGCCTCGAACTCACAAAGAGCCGCCTGGCTCTGCCTCCCGAGTGCTGGGATTAAAGGTGTGTAACACCACCGCGCTATTTTATTTTATTTTAAGATAGCCCTGACTAGCCTGCAACTCTTGATTTACAGAGATCCTCCTGCCTCTGTATCCTAAGTGCTAGGATTGTAGGTGTGTGCCAGGCACCCAGCCTGGTGGTGGGAATGGTTTTCCTGCCTGTCAGGCAGACCTCCCTCTCAGTTTTCCATGGATAGATTTTCTGCATTTAGGAGAAAGTGAAGCAGAGCTGGGTTGAGATTGGGGGCAGCGCCTTAGGACTCTAAGTCCCTTGGGGTGGGGACTCCGGGGGTGATACTCTCAGGGGAGGCCTGTCGTCAACACCCTGGGGCTGCTGTTGCTGCCCCACCCCCACCCCAGCTCCTGCACTCACAGGAGGGGCCTGGTGGGCATAGACCAGACTCCAGAGGCATGGGCTGCAGACAAGAGTAGACACAAGGGACACGTCGGGGATGGCCAGAGGCTAGGGCGTTCCCACCAGGCCTGACGACCCTCGTTCATCTCCACAGCCCACTCCTCCGAGTTCTCCAAATGAGCACCGTTGCATCTACACACACAAATTAATAAAGAAATGTAATCATTTTTTTAGACTCTTGACTCAGGGTGGCGTGATTGCTGTGTGTGCCCCCAGGCTATGCCAGGGTCCCAGCACCCTAAAGAAACAAACAAAAACGGTTCAGGGGCTGTAGTCAGCTGGTAGAGCTCCTCCAGCATGTGTGAAGCCCTGGGCTCTGTCCCTGTATCTCCTGTCACCTCCACACAGGTGAGATGGAGGCAGGAGGATCAGCATTTGGGGTCATCTTCAGCTACATGGTGTATTGGAGGTCAGCCTGGGCTACGCGAGTCCTGTCTCAAAACAATCAGAGGCAGAAGGAAAGCGGGCTTGGTGTGGCCTGCGGAGAGGCAGGCGGGTCACATGACTCAGTTCTGGCTCACCCTGACCGCCTGTGGTTCTTGTGTCCCGTCCCGTCCCCCCCCCGTCCCCCCCCCCCCCCCCCCCCCCCCCCCCCGCCACAGCCTCCCATCGCCCTCCGCGCCCTGACACGGTGTTTTCTGATAGTTTTTTTTCCAGCAGAGTCTCACTGTAAGCCTG
The DNA here is from genome assembly GCF_007827085.1 of Peromyscus californicus insignis. NCBI lineage: Eukaryota > Metazoa > Chordata > Mammalia > Rodentia > Cricetidae > Peromyscus > Peromyscus californicus. Next base: position 60,745,312 of record NW_026294534.1, read on the forward strand.
ATAATTCTCCTGCCTCAGTCTCCAGATTGCTGAGATTACAGGCGGGGGCAACCGCTTGGGATGACAATGTTTGTGGACGTCGCATGAGGCTCAGGATAGTCTCGAACTTCTTATGTAGGCAAGGCTGACCCTGAGCTCCTCATCCCGCCCAGTGCCTGCCCCATCATAAAAGGAGTTTCCCAGCTCTCAGGGCTGGGCTAAGGGGATCTCAGACACCCCCCCCTCCCGGCTCTGCAGGCTGCGGCGACCCCTGATGGCAAGAAACGAGATGACGCCTAGAAAACCCTCCGATCTGATTTTCAACTTACCAAAGGAAAACAAAAATGTCTTTTTTGAGCTAGGTGGTAGTGGCGCAGGCCTTTAACCCCAACACTTGAGAGGCAGAGGCAGGAGGATCTCTGTGAGTTCCAGACCAACCTGGTCTACAAAGCCAGTTCCAGGACAGGACAGCTAGGGCTATACAGAAAAACCCTGTCTCAAAAAAAAAAAAAAAAAAAAAGCGTCTTTTTTCTTTCATTTTATTTTCTTCTTTCTTATTTTTAGATACTGTGCCCAGGGCTTCATACCCACCACTCCACCACTGAGATACATTCCCAGTCTTTCCCCACATCACATCACATTTCATCATTATTATTATTATTCCTGTTTTCTGGAGACAGGATTTCTCTGTGTAGCCCTGACTGTCCTGGAACTCGCTCTGTAGATCAGGGTGGCCTCGAACTCACAGAGATCCACCCATCTCTGCCTCCCAATTAAAGGTATGGACCACCACGTCCCACTTCTGCATCACATTTCAAAAAATTATTTATTTTATGTATCTGTGTGTGGTTATGAGCAAGCAAGTGCTGTGACAACAGAGGTCAGAAGCGGGCATCGTACTCCCTGAAGCTGGAGTTACAGGCGGGTGTGAGCCGCCGGATGTGGGTGCTGGGGACCCGATTGTGTCCTCTGCAGGAGCAGCTAGTGTTCTTAAGCACTCTGCCATCGCTGCACGGCAGAGATAACAATGTGTTTACAAACATTGTGAGTAGTGTTTGCTTTTGTCTGAGAATCAGCCTCACTAGATAGACAGATAGATAGTGGACCTGGATCTCAGCGTCCTTGTTCCCAGAGATGATGGGTTCCTCTCTAGACTGTGCATTGTGTTCGTGGAATGTATGAAAGACAGGCTTTTTTGGTTTGGATTTTTTTTTTTTTTTTTTTTTTTTGGCCAGGCTTGGTGGTCCACGCCTTTAATCCTAACACTTGGGGGGGGCAGAGGCAGAAGGATCTCTTGTGAGTTCCAAGACAGCCAGAGCTATAATATAGAGAGATCCTGTCTCAAATAAATAGATAAATGAATAAATAAATGGTTTAATTTTTTATTTATTTTGTATATGCTCTTTGCCTGCATGAATCTGCACAACTATGCATGCAGTACCCAAGTGGGCCAGAGGAGGGTGCTGGATCCCCCAGGCCTGAGTTCTGCATGTTTGTGAGATGACTGGGTGTTGAGAAAGCTGCTGAGGCTGGAGATGTAGACAGGACCGCGCCTGCCTGGTGTGCGCCGCGCCCGGGGCGATCTCCAGCGCCAGGGAACAGCAAGAAACAAAGAGTAAATTAAGGAATCTGGATGAATGGGGAAAAAAAACCACAGAAATTGTCTCTCTCAGTCACGTTAAATGTGGATAAGCAGTTTCAAAGGAAAATGAGGCCGGCTTGGTGAAGTACGCCAGTAAAGCCATAAAGCCAGCACTCACAGGAGAGAGGCTGGACGGTGTGTTTCAGGCCAACCTGAACTGCATAGGAAGATGCTGCAGAAAAACTATGTTAAACGTGAATTTTAAGACTCACAAACAACGTGAAATTAAGCACACCTTAGATTGTTGAGCAGGGTGAAGTGGTGCACGCCTTTAATCCCAGCCCTGGGGGAGGGGAGTATCAGGAGGTCCAGGGCAGCCTAGGCTATATAGATAGTGTGAGGTCAGCCGGGGCTACATGAGACCCAGAAAGAAATGAAGACAGAGAGGGGAAACGGGGGAGGGAGAGTCGGGAAGGGAGGTGGGAGAACTGTCGACCTTCCAGTGATTCTTTTGAGCCCAGAGACAGCCCCTTCCCCCATGTGACCGAGACAGCTCCCCTTTTTACGTCCTGCGCTCTCTTTTCTTGTCTCCTGGGCATCTCCTCCAGAACAGGGTCACTTTCTAGGCCCCAGGCATCCTCCTCACCTTGGCCCCGATCCTCACGGCTTCTTAGAATTTGTAAACCTTTCCACTCGAGCTTGCCTCCGGGCTCTGGTGAGTTCTGTGTGCTCCTAAAGGGTGAGCCTCTTGACCACGGGATGAAGGTCCCATCGCGGTTACCGGGGACATGGGGGCTGACCAAGTGAGGCGGCTTCCCTAGGTAATGATGGTCTAGTACCGTGTGCTCCTAGAGAGGAGGACTGAGTCTTCCTGTGTGCTGCCACCTAGGCAGCCGTGGGTGGAAAGCCGCGCGTGGACGCTCTGGGTCACGCCTCTCACCCACGCTGTCGGTCCTGGCCCGAGGCTCCCATCCTACTGGGGGTCACGAGGTGGCCTCCGGCAGCCCTTAGTGGGTCCAGACCTCGGGTGGGAGCGGATGGAGGGTTTGGACCTGGACCCTGAGCGGGGGCGGGGGCGCGGTCCTCTGCGCAGGCTGCGGAGCTCGGCTTCCAGGGCGGAACTGCAGAAAGGAGGGGACGGTGAGCGCCTGACGCCCGACACCGTGTCCGTGCGGGGACCCTGCACGGTCCCCATTCTCTTCCAGACTCTGACATACTACAGACCCCTGCCCAGGGACTCGGGCCCCTGACTCTTCTCGTTACCTACTCCCTTTTCCTGCATCCTTGTATTTTCTCCCTGGAGCCCCACATCGATTCCCCAACTGGCACCTTCAACCCGGGGACCCCTACCCACAGACAACCTATCCCCCTCACCATCCTGAGCTATTTCCAACTTCACCTGGCCCCGCTTCCCTCCCCACCTGCAGAGGCCCCCGAGTCCCTAAGCCACGCCTAAAGAACTACACTCTACATAGTCATTGGCCAGCGGCCTTGTCCGTCCGCCGCCCGCGACCCGCCCTTCAACTCACTTGCGCTCCCTCAGCGCCACCTCGCGGCCAACGCAAGCTTCGCCGTCTGCCTCTGCTGCGCCTGCGCGCTGCAGTGCGGCTGCCAGCTGTTGCTTGGACTCCGTGGCTGCCGCCTCCCAGCGCTCCAGGGCTTCTACGGGGGACAGAGGGACAGAGCGCGCCGTGTGCATGCTCGAATTTAAATGCGCGTGACTAAACTGGGCGGTGGCGGCGCACGCCTGTAATCCCAGCACTCAGGAGGCAGAGACAGGCGGGTCTCTGTGAGTTCGAGGTCAGCCTGGGCTACAGAGTGAGTTCCGGGACAATCAGAGCTACACAGAGAAACCCTGACTCGAAAAAAAACAAAAAGGTAGAATGTACACGACTTTCCATCTTCGTCATCGTTGTCGCTTTAATGCTATTATTGCTTTTGAGACAAGGTCTCATGTAGCCCAGGCTGGCCTCAGATTTACTGAGAGACTAACTGACTCCAAACTCTCAAGTCCTGCCCCTGGAGGGCTGGAGTAACAAGCATCCACCATCACATACCAACCTTTGTTGTTGTTTTTGGTTTGTTTGTTTGTTTGTTTGTTTGTTTGTTTGTTTGTTTGAAGACTGGGTCTTACTGTGCAGCCCAAGTTGACCTCAAACTCACAGATATCCTCCTGTGTCAGCCTCCCGGGTCCTGGGGCGACAGGTGTGCACCACCAAGCCTGGTTTATGCGTGCTGGGGATGGAACCCAAGCTCTCTACCTTGCCAAGCCACAGACAGACTGACTGGTCTGTATTATTTTCGAGTCTTTTGCGGGCCTGTTTCTGTTTTCTTGCCCTTATAGGTTGTACTAAGTCCTTTTAATGTCTTTTTAGAGTTTTGCACGGCAATTGCAGGCCCATGACTGCGCGTTTCTAGGCCCCTCCTTGGGCCTCCCCTCTCCCAGCCCACCTACCTGTCAGTTCCCCGTTCTCCAGGCCCATCTGCGCGCCTCGGACTTTGGCCTCATCCACCTCAATCTTCAGGGTCTTCAGCTGGGTCTGAAGCCGGCTCTGCAGACAGCGGTGCGGGAGGAAGAAAAAGGGACAAAGTGGGGGGCTCAGTGAACCCCAAACTCTGCACGGCAGAGAATGCTTGGTTCTGTGAACTCCATCTAGGACTTGCCGCCGGCTCAGGCAGATTTGATGGGTGACAATGCCTGGTTTTCTGAGGCTGACGTTGGTCCCTCGTGCAAAACAAACCTGGCTGAGCTGGGCAGGGTCAGAACTCACACCTGAGGACAGGCAGCTTTGACCTCCATCGCCTCAGGCCCTTCATCTGGGAAGGCGGGGAGCGCGCAGGGGTGTTCTGATTTTTCAGTATTGGGATTAGAGCCACGACGTTTTGCACCTTAATCTGGCCTCAAAGCTGTGGTCTTCCTGCCTCAGCTTGCCAGGACATTTAGATTTTTAAAACACAGATGTCAGCTGGACCTGGCAGGATACGCCCATCATCCCAGCGTGTGGGAGGTGGACGGAGAAGGATCAGAAGTTCCAGCCAGGCATGGCCACAGCCTGAGTTCCAGGACATACTGGGCATCTGAGGCAGATCCTGTCTCAAAATTAAAAGTAAAAAGAGGGCTGGGGGCGTGGCTCAGGGGTGGAGCCCCCCCAGGGTCCCCAGTGAGGGGCTGGGGGCGTGGCTCAGGGGTGGAGCCCCGCCTAGAATCCCCAGTGAGGGGCTGGGGGCGTGGCTCAGGGGTGGAGCCCTGCCTAGAATCCCCAATGAGGGGCTGGGGGCGTGGTCAGGGTGGAGCCCCGCCTAGAATCCCCCAGTGAGGGGCTGGGGGCGTGGTCAGGGTGGAGCCCCGCCTAGAATCCCCCAGTGAGGGGCTGGGGGCGTGGCTCAGGGGTGGAGCCCTGCCTAGCAGTAAAGTCTTGTGTTTCCTGTACAGGTCAGTGTCCACCAAAATTAGATGTGCAGACTGTGCTGGGTCAGACATAGAAAGGTTTACAGCCATTGTTTAATAAACTACGTCGCTAGGTTTGGGAGTGTTTCCTTTTGTGATGGGGCTTCCTGCAACCCAGGCTGCCCTCCACCTCTTCACGGTCCTGAGGAAGAGTTTGAATTCCTGACCTCCCTGCCTCTGCCTCCCTCGTGTGTGACACCATACTGTCACTCCATTTTGTGAGGCTGTGGGGTCAAGAGAGTTAAGAGTCTGAGGGGGTGGTCCCCGGAAAAGGGAGGTCCCGCTGGTACCACCCCAAGAGGCCAACTTTAGTCTCCTAATTACAGGTGATGTAAGTGTCCCTCTCTCAAAATAAGACTGCTGGAGCCTGGAGTGGGGGTGAGGCGGCACAGAGGGTCGAGACAGGGTCTCTCATGGCGTCATGGGTCAGAAGTTAGGCTCCAAGAGGCATTTTAGAAGATAGGAGAAACCAGGGTGGTCCTGCGCTTCCCCTCCATCCTTTGGAGAGTCGGGGACACTGAGGCCCTAGCGATGGACAAGCAGGATCTCTGCTGAACGCTCTGGCTTTCCCCTGTCCCTACCTGGCGGTCCTTGCAGGCTTTGAGCGCCGCCTCCAGCTCCCTCCTGCTGCCCTCGGCGCGCTGCAGCTCCCTGGCCAGGCTCTCCCGGCGCTGCTCAGCCTCGGCCAGCCGCCGCCGAAGTTCTTCGACCTCGGGCGCCGAGTCTGGGGGCCACACCGTGGCGTTCACCTGCTCGGGCTCAGGGCAGCGGGGGCCCCGGGCCGTCGAGGCCGCTAGGTTCCAGGCCACCAGTGCCCCTCCGGCCGCGGCTGCCGCCAGAAACACCGCAGCCCCGCACAGGGCCAGCAGTCGCCACGCGCGCCCCGGCTCCGGGCCCGGCTCTGCCATCCCACCGTGGCTCTGACCCTAGACGGGCCACGAGCTCTTAATTGGCACCCTGGGGTTCTGGGGACACCCACGGTCCCGCCCCGCCCGGCGGTGGCTTCCCGAGGGATGGGGAGGGGTGCACAGGACCAGTCAGCTCTGAGCACTCTAGGAAAGGCCGAGAGCCTTTTCACCAGACCCTTCTGAGCCTCAGTTTCCCCTGAACTCAGTAACTGATGAGAGTCAGGAGCCCACGGAGGGTGTGTGTGTGTGGGGGGGGACTCAAAAGACCAAGTATGGTTGGGAAGCTCCATAGTGCCAGGTGAGCACATTCTGTTAATGGGGAAACTGAGGCTAGAAGATGGGAGGGGGTCTCCACGCTGACTGTGCTCAGACCCATGTGGACAATCTTTCCGTGAGAGTGGGGTTCAAGGTTCTTACAAAAAGTTTTTTTATGTTCTTATTACATTTTATTTATTTTGTGTGTGCACCGGAGGAATGAAGGGTCTGTCCAGGTCACAGGACGCCTTGTCTCTCTTTCCAACTTGCAGGTCCGGGGCACCTAAGGTCGTCAGACACCCAGGTGCCTGCCTGCATTTTACCGGAGTCTCCTTCCCTGCCTGCCCCCCACATTCCAACTGAGCCCCAACAAGCAAAGCCTCACATTTTGTTTCATCCTCTACCCTGTTATCACACAGGCCGGGCACACAGTAGGTGCACACAAAGTGTGAGCTGAGGATGACTCCAGGTGTGCCCCTCATTCAGTTCGCGAAATGGACGTTGTTTGCAGTAGCACACACCTGTCAGCCCAGAGGGGGGTGGAAGTGGGATGATGGCGTTAGAGGCTAGCCTGGGCTACATGAGACCTGGGGCTGAAGGTTTAACCCCAATTAGAATATGAATATAAATAAAATACATTTACAATAAACTCAAAGGCATTAAGCCAGGATCTGTGGCCCAAGCCTCTGATCCCAGCACTCAGAGGCAGAGGCAGGAGGATCGCTATGAGTTTGAGGCCAGCCTGGTCTGAAAACAAAAACAACAAAATAAAAGATATTGAGTTCATAGAAATACGGAACTAAGCTGGGAGACTCTGGCCCGGATTTAGCTCAATCGCTTCTCATCAGGCAGCCCCCAGTTCCTTCACCCAGACAGTTAGGAAGGTCAGGACCCAGCAGACCCAACTGAATCCCCAAGAAGTGGGAAGAGCCAAACCCCTGATGAAATGACAGCGACCACAGAGGTGACACCTGCACCCGTGAGGAAGGTCACCACTCTCCAGCTGAAAACGCACATGGGCGTGGCTGCCTCTACTCAGCGGCCTCTTGGGGAAGCCAGTCCAGTCAGTGATGGACTGAGTCTTTCTGTGCTTGGATGGAATTTCCGCTGGGTTGAACAATTCTATTTACATCACAACAAAAAAAGATGAGATTTAAAGAGAAAGAGAGGAAGGGAAGATAAATAAGGAGAGAAGGATGGAAAAAAGAAGAAATGAAAAAGAATGAAAGAAAATCTGAAGAAAGGAAAATAAGGATGAGAAGAAAAATGAAAACCAAGTCAGGCCCAGAGAGGTTGGACCACAAGCCAGAAACACAGAGCACAGCCTGACTTCCTCTGGAGTCCCCACCCCAGCCCTCCGACTGCTGCGTGGGGCACAGGTTTGAGGTCCAGACTCAGGGTAAAAGGGACCAAATGTCAGGGTTTGTCCTCCTGTGTAGATTGGCAAGCAGCCTTCACCAGCCATCTCGGTGCTGAGGAGCTGGGGGTGGAAGGCATGCACCAGGATTTTCCAGGAACCCAAGAGGACAGAGGTCACTGTTGGAGGGGTTGCTCAATGCCCAGGGGAGGCCTCACCGCCTGGTCAGCTGGGGCTCCCATGCAAGCCCAGCACTTCCCCAGACCTGTGTGTGTGTGTGTGTATGTGTGTGTGTGTCTGTCTGTCTGTCTGTGTCAGTGTGTCTGTTTCTGTCTGTGTCTGTGCATGTGTGTGTCTGTCTGTGTCTGTGCATGTGTGTGTGTGTGTCTGTCTGTGTCTGTGCATGTGTGTGTGTGTGTCTGTCTGTGTCTGTGCATGTGTGTGTGTCTGTCTGTGTCTGTGCATGTGTGTGTCTGTCTGTGTCAGTGTGTCTGTGTGTCTGTGCATGTGTGTGTGTGTCTGTCTGTCTGTGCATGTGTGTGTGTGTCTGTCTGTGTCTGTGCATGTGTGTCTGTTTCTGTCTGTGTCTGTGCATGTGTGTGTGTGTCTGTCTGTGTCTGTGTATGTGTGTGTCTGTCTGTCTGTGTCAGTGTGTCTGTCTGTCTGTGCATGTGTGTGTCTGTGTCTGTCTGTCTGTCTGTCTGTGTCAGTGTGTGTCTGTGTCCACTGCACAGTTGTCTTCTTTCTCTCCTCTAACTCCTCCATAGCCTCGAGGGTCACCACTGTGAAGGAGACAGTGACCCAAATAGATGAAAAAGTCCCACCCTCCCCTTCCCTAGCCAATCAGCCACAGGAAATTTTCACAGAAAACAGGAAAGGAGGGAGGGAGGGAGCCGCAGGCAGCAAACATGTCAGGGCTTCTGGTAAATGTCTGCAAGGGAGGGACGGTCACCCCGTGAAGCCTAGTCCCCCACTTCTACTGTTCCAAAATTCACCCCAAGAAATCTGATTTTATTAGGCTACGTCACAGAGCAATGAGTGACGGGGTAACAAACGATCTGGAGTGTGTGGGGACCTGTCCAGCATAGATAATGACCCTTCCCACTCTCCTCCTAAAGTCACAGTCAACAGCCCACAAGCTGGGTGTCACCTCAGGGAACCATCCAAGACCACCAGAGAAGGGCCAGCTCTAAGTACCCCCAGTGAGGGGCTGGGGGCGTGGCTCAGGGGTGGAGCCCCGCCTAGAATCCCTAATGAGGGGCTGGGGGCGTGGCTCAGGGGTGGAGCCCTGCCTAGGATCCCCAGTGAGGGGCTGGGGCGTGGCTCAGGGGTGGAGCCCCGCCTAGAATCCCCAGTGAGGGACTGGGGGCGTGGCTCAGGGGTGGAGCCCTGCCTAGAATCCCCCAGTGAAGGGCTGGGGGCGTGGTCAGGGGTGGAGCCCTGCCTAGAATCCCCCAGTGAAGGGCTGGGGGCGTGGTCAGGGGTGAAGCCCTGCCTAGAATCCCCCAGTGAGGGGCTGGGGGCGTGGTCAGGGTGGAGCCCCGCCTAGAATCCCCAGTGAGGGGCTGGGGGCGTGGCTCAGGGGTGGAGCCCTGCCTAGAATCCCCCAGTGAGGGGCTGGGGGCGTGGTCAGGGGTGGAGCCCCGCCTAGAATCCCCAGTGAGGGGCTGGGGGCGTGGCTCAGGGTGGAGCCTAGGATCCCCAGTGAGGGACTGGGGGCGTGGCCCAGGGGTCAGGATTTGGGTTTGGTTTCCAGAACACACACACACACAGCAAGGTTGAGCAAGACATCAGGTGTGAGGGTTTAGGAGAGCTTGCACAATGTGCCCGACGCTGGAAAGGGCTTGGTCACCAACTGTTTACCAAGACAAGGATAATGATGTGAGGCAAACAAGAATCAAGGCACAAAGGGATTACAGGTGCCTGTGAAGGGGCATTTGGGGGTCCCCAGGGAAGCCCTGTCTCCAGTGGGTACTGTGGGGTCAAGGGAACAAGACTGTGAACCTCAGTGTCACAGGCAGGAAATGGCAGGGACAATAGCTGGGTCCCAGGAGGATGTGGAGGAAGGAAGTTACCCGAGGAAGGCAGAGATATCCCAGGGGCGGAGGGTAGGGGGGAATCAGAGCTAGGCACTAGAGACTGAGAAGGAGATGGAAACTGGGGGACAGTAGTCCTTAAGAAGGCTTAACTGGCCGGGCGGTGGTGGCGCACGCCTTTAATCCCAGCACTCGGGAGGCAGAGCCAGGCGGATCGCTGTGAGTTCGAGGCCAGCCTGGGCTACCAAGTGAGTTCCAGGAAAGGCGCAAAGCTACACAGAGAAACCCTGTCTCGAAAAACCAAAAAAAAAAAAAAAAAAAAAAAAAAAAAAAAGGCTTAACTGGCCGGGCAGTGGTGGCGCACACCTTTAATCCCAGCACTTGGGAGGCAGAGACAGGTGGATCTCTGTGAGTTTGAGGCCAGGCTGGTCTACAGAGAGAGATCCAGGACAGCCAGGGCGACACAGAGAAACCTTGTCTCAAACACACACACACACACACACACACACACACACACACACACACACACACAAAGAAGGTGGCTTAACTGAGTGTAAACTGGTGTAAATTCCATGATGTTTGTTCTTGGTTCTCAACCTGACTACATCTGGAATTAACTAAAGCCCAAGGGACTGGGCTGTGAGGACTCTTTTCTTAACAAATCATTTGAAGTGGGAAGACCCACTGCTGTCCAGGTCTTCTGAGGTGGGAAGAGCCACCTGCAATCTGGGCCACGCCCTCTGCTGGCAGCCTACGTAAAGGGCTCTGCCTCCTTGCTCCCGCTTTCCTGAGCAAGTTCATTCCTTCGCTGTCATCAGAGCCTACGTCTTCAGGACAAACCCCTACCGCCCAGAGCTCACTGCAGGAGAGAGAGGAGCATGAGGAGTCGTTCTGGCCTCAGTCAGTGGGTGAGGACGGTAGCCCTGAAAGCCACTCTGTACCCGCTGACTGAGGCCGCAGAGTGGGCGGGTGGACGGGCGTGGTCAGCAATCATGTGTCCACCTCAACTTGCAGGGTGGTCCCCGACAGTGGGTGACACAAGCCAGAAATATATACAAAGTAGGATTTCAGCTGATTATGACAAAGCCAATACCTGGAAGAAGCCAAGGGCCTTCCAGAGGTCAAGCTGAGGCTCAAGGAGCCTTGGTGATATTTGGCTTTTGATTATCAGCCCTTTCCTGCTATGAGTTTCTTGTGTGCTATTGTAGCTTTTCCATCATTTATTGGGCACCATTTCCCCTCTACTAAAGGAATATTTAGATAACCTTCTGCGCTGACAGCTGTGCACAGCCAGAACCCCGGTTCTAGCCTCCCTGTAATTATCGCCATTGGCAGCATCCGGCCAGGTCCATTCCCAGACGGAGGAAAGTATCTTATCAGAGATACCTCTGTACTCTCTAAGAACAGACTTAAGCATCCAAGGCCAAACGAAACACTTGTCTCCTGGGTCAGGAGGATAGCTTTATTTCTTGTGCAATTTAGGGTGAGACCCTCCTTTCTCACAGCGTTACTAATAGACTCCTAACTTCTTGCCTAACCACTTCTAGGAATGTAGACTGAGCACACAGATCCCCTTTTTCATATACTAACCAGTCCTTAGCTCTCAGGTGACCTCCTCCTTTACCACTCCTTTCAGGTTGTAAAAGAAAGCCTGGTGGTCACTGCCTGAGGAAAATTCTCACCTGCCTTTATGACCCCTAAGAATTCAAGCCTGGTGACTTTGCTCTGCCAGAGGATGTTGTTGCTTGGGTTTATAACTAAACACCTCAGAGACTTGAGAGGATTTAGAGGTATAAGGAGACGGAGAGGAAGAGAAGAGTGGAGAACTTGAGGACGGAGAACTGAGAGGGATAAGGAGGATTTTGACCAGAGAGAACGTGTGGATGAGATGGAAGATGAGGAAGAGTCAGATGGGGAAGTACTAGATGGGTAAGAACGAGATGAGAAGGACCTAGGTGAGGCAGAACTAAGATCAGAGAATTAAGATAGAACCTAGAGGGGACAGCAGATTAAGGTAGAGAGAAATCAGGCGAGAAAGGAGCTAGGCTTGAGTACAGTGCTGTAGCTGTGTAGACAGGATGTTAATCCCAGAGGGAAAAAGTAGACGGACAAAGAGCTTGTTGTGCTGAGATTCTTTTTCCCGAAAATAGTTCTCACCATTCGAGTTTCTCTCCTAGCCCCTGGGAAGGATATTATTAAGGCTGGTCCTTTAACAATATACAAGAGGTGGGAAGCAGGGACCCAGTGACACTAGCCACTTAGAAGCAAGTTTTCTTTCCAAATTATTTTTCGAAACTCAAAAACATCAGAACTAAGGAATTCCTCCCCAATAACCATGAAAAACAAAAAAGGAGGTGCACTCCTCACCCTCCCCAGTCATAAGTCGGGGAGGGAGGTACAATCCAGGCTCCACTCAGTGGCTTCTACAATCCAGGCTCCACTCAGTGGCTTCTACATCCTCGGAGCTGCCACGATTCCTCCAGAGCCACCGTGATCCCCAGCGACTTCAAACAGGTGCAGCCGCATCTGTATCAAAACAGGCTGTAGCCTAAAGAAAGGAGAGACCCAGGTGTTAACTGCCACCCGATCCGCCCGCCCACCGCAGGGCCATGACCCCCTCCCTGAGCCGGCTCCTCTCTTGGCCCAAGTATAACCCACATACACAATGTCTCCCTCGCCCCCAGATGTCTGAGGTCTCACAACCTCCCCTGGACCCAGTTCCTCACCTACTAAGTATTGGATCCTCAAAAGAGCAGGATCAGCAGCACTGCGAGCATCAGTAGGCTGGAGAGCACCATGGAGCTGGTAGAGTTCTTCTGCGATGTTCTAAAAGCTTCCTCAGTGGTCCTGGGTGGAGACGGGATGGCTCAGGCAGAGGTCACCTGACTCCTGATGACCTGCCTCCTTTTAAAATGTTTCTGTGCTGGTTTGAAATTGGGGGAATTCTAGGCAGGACTCCACCCCTGAGCCACGCCCCCAGCCCCTCACTGGGGATTCTAGGCAGGGGCTCTGCCAGGTCCCCAGCCCTATTCTTAGTATTTCAAATTCACATTTTCTTTCCTTAGACTTTATTTTTATTCTTTTTAAATTTTATTATATTTTATTTAGTGTGTACATGTGCATGTGTGATGTGTATGCATGAGGATTCATATACCATGGCACGTGTGTGGAGTCAGAGGCATGTGTGGGTTCTGAGAGCAAACACAGGTTGACAGACTTGTGTGCTGCAAGTGATTCATGCACTGAATCGCCTCAGCCGCCCTGATTTTATTAAGTGTGTGTGTGTGCGTGTGTGTGTGTGTGTGTGTGTGTGTGTGTGTGTGTGTGTGTGAATTCAGTGCCCTCAGAGTCCAGAGGTGTGGAGCTCATGGAGCTGGAGTTATGGGTGGTTGTGACCAGTGTCCTGCCTGGTTGCTGGGACCAGCACCAGGTCCTCTGCAAGAGCGGCCAGTGTCTTAGCATTGAGACTTTGAGGGAGACCTCGGCTAGTTGCTCACTCAGGTCGACCTGGACTCAGGCTCCTCTTTCCTCCTCTCCCTTGGGATCTCAGGCCCCTGTCACCAAGCTGAGGCTCCTAGGCTGCCCCACCCACCACATTCCTGAGGGAGGGAGCTGGGAGTGGTCACCTATGGCCGTGGTCTAGGGATGTTTTCCCTCTGAGGCTTTTTGTTTTGTTTGCCTAGACACAGTTTCTCTGTCTTCCTGGCTGTCCGGGAATTCGCTCTGTAGACCAGGCTGGCCTCGAACTCACAGAGATCCGCCTGCCTCTGCCTCCCTCCCAAGTGCTGGGATTAAAGGCGTGCGCCATGTGCCTGGCTCCACCTGATTTTTATTAATTGTTATTATTACTATTTTGGCAGTGAACTTTGGGACGGGAAGGCTACAGTTTTGCCTGCATACCCTCTTCCTCTTCCAGGAGAGACAGGGTCTCTCCCTGAACATGAAGCTTACTGCCTGGGTGCATCCGGCTGGCCAGTGAACCCCATGATATTTCTGTCTGTTTCCCGGTACCGGGAGCTACAGCCAGTTTTTAAGTGGGTACTGGGGATTCGAACTCAGGTCCTTAAACTAGCGTTGCAAGCTCTCCTCACTAAGCCTTCTTCACAGCTCAGACCTGAGCTATGGATTGTGTGAGCCAAGTGGGTTCCCGGTCTTGAGGAAGGAAGTGGAGAGTGGGGGGGGTGAGAGGAGGTTGGGGGGTGGGGGGGGTGGGGGGTGGTGGAGGGCAGGGGCGGGGGGGGGGGGGGGGGCTGCGTCTCTAACCTCAGCTTCTCCAGCTCCTGGTTCAACGTCATGACCTTGCCTGCAGGGACACAGAGGGCGGGTCAGCGAGGGGAAGGCAGGGAGGGAGGGGGCGGGGACAGGAGACTACCCCAAAGTAACACCAAGTAATGTCTGACACCAAGGCCAGTCATCAGCCAAGGACGGTGGGGGGCGGGGGTGGGTAGGGGGAGTGGGGGGGGTAGGGAGCGAGGAAGGGAGAGGGAGATCAAGGGCCAGTGGAGCCCTTCTACGGGGCTGTCACGGACCAGCGAGATCTCTTGGGGACCCTGCAGGACTGCAGCCCCCACCCTCCTGACAGCTTCTCTCGGCCCATTTCCCCTCCCCAGTCTTTTACTCTTCCGACCCTGGAGTTCTGTTCGTCCCCTCACTCTGGGCCACCACCTCTCCCCGAGTCCCGATCTGGAGGCCTGCCCGGTTCCCTCTCAGCCCGCCCCAGCCCTTCCCCTGCACTCCCCCGCCCCAGCCCTTCCCCTGCCCCTTCACTTCCTCGCCCCAGCCCTTCTCCTGCTCCCTGCACTCGCCCACCCCAGCCCTTCCCCTGCTCCCTGCACTCGCCCACCCCAGCCCTTCCCCTGCTCCCTGCATTCGCCCACCCCAGCCCTTCCCCTGCCCCCACCCCAGCCCTTCCCCTGCCCCTGCACTCCCCCACCCCACCCCTGCCCCTGCCCCTGCACTCGCCCACCCCAGCCCTTCCCCTGCCCCCACCCCACCCCTGCCCCTGCCCCTGCACTCCCCCGCCCCACCCCTTCTCACTCTCAAGCTCCTGGATGCGGGCCTGCTGCTCCCGGACCTGAGACACCTGCTTCTCCAGGGAATCCTGAAGGGTCACCTGAGTCAGAGAAGCGGCAGAAACACGGGTTGGCTGTTGTCTTGGTCCCCACTTTCCAGGCCAAGTCATCAGAGGACCTCCTGACCCGAACAAGCGCCCTTTCAGGTTCCCCTCGGTACCCACCAGTCCTGGCAACAAACGTGCAAAACGTCTCCAAAATGCAGTCTCAAGCCCCCTTCCCCACGGGAATTTGAAAGCTCTTCATGGCTAAAACCTACTAGAAAGTTCCAGATGTTCTGCGGCTCACACAGATTTAGCAAGCCCTCCCCAAACACAACAACGACACTTCCCAGTCAAGGTCTCTAAGAGACACATTCAAAGTTTCAATATTTGCTGGTGGGGGGGGGGGGGGAGACACGCCTTTAGCCCCAGCCCTTGGGAGGCAGAGGCGGGCGATCTCTGTGCATTCGAGGGCAGCCTGGTCTACAGAGTGAGATCCAGGGCAGCCTGAGCTATGTAGCGAGACCCTGTCTCAAAAGATAAAAAAGTTTCGATCATCAGGGCTGAGTGGAGTCCCCGGAGAAGCCCCGGCGCTGTGCCCTCCCCAACTCCATCACCCTCCGCCCAACAGTCCCGGGAGGGAGGATGCTGAGGCCCCCCGATTCCGGAGCTGTGGGGAGTGGGAGTCCCCGGTCAGGGTCCTCAGCCGCGGGGGTGGGGCGGGGCGGGGGCCTGGGACGGCTGCCGGCCTTACCACGGTGCGGTTGCAGGTGTTTGCCTGCGTCTCCGCCTGCAGCAGGCCGTCCTGGGCGCGGGTGAGCTGGCGCTGCAGCAGGTGCGTGGTGTTGCGGCACTCATCCTGCGCCCGCAGCCCGACCCTGCAGGCCTCGCCGTTCGCCCTGACGGCGAAGTAGATCAGCAGGGTGACCAAGGCCGCCTGGAAGAGGACCACCAAGGCCGCGGCCACCAGGCACCGCGGGCGCAGGCCCCGGCCCTGCTCCTGCCATTTCTCGTACATGGGCACCTGCGGGTAGTGGTAGAAAGTGGGTGCCATGTGGTTTCTGGAGCCCGGAGCTTCCGAGGGCGCTGGAACCCTCTCCGGGCCACGCCCCTCAGCCTGTCCGGCCTCCAGCCAATAGCAACTTCCAGAGTACCTGGGGGCAGTCCCAGAGCAGCTGAGGTGCTTCCCGCAAGTAAAAGATAGCCTTTTGGTTTCATTTTTCTGGAAAGGGAGGAATTAATTAGTCTTGGCCTTGTGGGGGGAGGCTTGCTGTGGAATTCCCCTGGAAGAAAAAGAAACTTCTGGAACTCAACTCAAATTCTTGGCCCTCCCTGTCCAGTTACGGGATGCTTGGCGCTCCTGGGCTTGGGACTCATCTGAACCATGGCTATCCACAGTAGCTGTTGGTTTGGTCTCTGGGTAACGTTGGGAGCAGGGCAACGTGCCTAGACTCGGATCGGCACATGACTACCTGTCCCACGGGTTTCCTGGGGGCAAGGCACCTGTGGAAACGGACTCTCACTTAGCAAGGACCACGGGAGAGTGAAGGAATTTGCAAAATTCATGCAGCTTGCAGGCTCTTTTCTCTCTCATTATATTGGTAATTCTTTGGGTGGTTTTTAGTTTTATTTGTCAGTCACACATGCAACAGCTGTAATTTTCCCAGGAAATGCTGCTCTTTCTCAAATATTTCCCAAGATTCAGCAGGGGGTTAATGCTTCTTAAATCTTTTATCTGGAATTGCTAATTACAACACCCAATCCTGGGAACTTTTCTGACTCAATGGAGACAGTTAGGTACATATGAGAACACAACACTTGGAACATTAATCATGTCTCACAGTTCGGGAAAGGGCATGCATACACAGGCTAGGGAGAAAGCCTCGGGAATACACATGGTGCCAACTGTTGAGAGTAAGTTCCCTGGACACCAAGCATAGAATTATTGGTAGGATCTGGTATGCTCTAAGAGGAAAAAACACAATGCAAAGTACGGGATGGATAGATCCACCTTTACCATACACAGGGGCTTATATTGGTGGAAGAAGTATGGTGTAGTGGGATGGGAAAAGAGTGCCTTACCAAGGTCTGCCTTTTACAGAGAGGTTGAGACATGGGACTCTCTTGTAGAAAACGGAACTGTATAAAAGTATATCTTGCAGACATGAAAGAATTGTCTGGTTTGAACATTGTTTCCCTTACAGCATTGTGCCCATGTCTATTACTTTCTAACTTTGTAACCACAAGTAGCTGCCCACTGATGTAAGTGCTGCGAGAGCAGGATGTGTCTGGCTGGATATTTAGTTAAGCCTGAAAAATGCTGAACACTGTGTGTAGAATAAGGTTACGCAGGGGGTGGGAAGGTGTATTTGGGGAAGCATAAAAGGGAACAATGGGGGCTTTCATAATGATCACAATGGATTCCTTAAATTATTACGTATTTTCTTCTGTAATTATTTATTTTTATTTTATGTGCATTGATGTTTTGCCTTCATGTATGTCTGTGTGAGGGTGTCTGGTCCTCTGGAACAGGAGTTACAGACAGTTGTGTGCTGTGGGATGTTCTGTATGGCAAGTGTGTTGTTCTGATTGGTCAATAAATCACTGATTGGCCATTGGCTAGGCAGGAAGTGTAGGCGGGACAAGGAGGAGAATAAAGCTGGGAAGTGGAAGGCTGAGTCAGAGAGACACTGCCAGCCGCCATGATGAGAAACAGCATGTGAAGATGCCGGTAAGCCACGAGCCATGTGGCAAGGTATAGATTAATGGAAATGGATTTATTTAAGCTGTAAGAACAGTTAGCAAGAAGCCTGCCATGGCCATACAGTTTGTAACCAATATAAGTCTCTGTGTTTACTTGGTCGGGTCTGAGCAGCTGTGGGAGAGAGATTTGTCCTGACTGTGGGCCAGGCAGGAAAACTTAAGCTACAGTTGTGAGCTGCCATGTGGGTGCTTGGACTTGAACCCAGGTCCTCTGGAAGAGCAGTCAGTGCTCTTAACCCCTGAGCCCGCTCTCCAGCCTGTGATGTATTTCTTGAAGTCAAAAACAGAAGCCAATAATAGAGCTGTTCATGTAACCCTGGTAAGAAAGACAGCTTGAGCTATTCGGAGGCCACTGGAGTGCAATCCACTTGATGGTCAGAAGTTTTCCGTGCACTGACACCCCTTCCCCATCTCAGGACCTGAGAGGCTGGACCCTGGCAGGGTAGAGAAACTGAGGCTGCAAGGTTGAGTTGTGAACTGAAGGGCAAAGGCCAGGGCTTGTGGCCAGCAGTCTCAGAGGTGACCTTTGTGTCCCTTTGGTCCATGGAAGGGCCATGGGTCTATGGAGCATCTGTAACTAGAGGATGCCCTGCCACCTGCAGGAAACCACGGCAGGCCAGGCAGGGGAGGCCCACGCTGTGCCTCCCGACATGGCCCTGGCCAACAAGCAGGCTCTTGTCCTACCACCAGGGGCATCCTGGCAGGGACACCTGCCACCCAAGTTACAGCAAGCTTTCTGTGAATGGGAATGGGAAGGACCATCTTTTCTAGAGAGACCCTGAGGAGACAGAAGTGTTTCAGTATGCAGTAGGCACTCAATGGTGGTCCTGCAGTGGCTGGTGGGGGAAGACAGACACACAGATTGTTGCAAGCCATAAGAATATGTTATAGAGATTCAGCTGTATATTAAAGCTATACCTAGAAAGGTCAAGGAATCTTTCTAGAGGGAAGTCATTTATCAGGGAATATTTGATGTTATTCAGCTTTTAATATATCAGCTGTCTTCTGCTATGAATTTCATATGGCAAACAGTATAAGCTTCTTAGACCTACCGCTGATCTACTAGGTAACACCCCTACAGACCTAGGAGACAAGGGGACTGAAGATACATAGCTTTGTTTCTTGTGCAAATGAAGCTCAGATCATCCCTTCCCTTCAGACCTAGTGGCATTGCAGAGCAAGTGACTCAAGACAGAAGAGTTTTTTGCATAACCAGATGCAGTAAAGACTGGAGCTGCTGGTTGGAGCAGAGTGGCCGGAGAGAAGAGAACAAGGCAGAGGTTCTGTGGATGAGAAGGCAGACTGGCCGAGGAGTAAGGAGCAAGGAAAAGTTTTGCAGACTGTAGGTGGTTTGAATCAGGTCAGGAGAGGAGAAGAGGAAGGGAAGATGGAGGAAGAAGGAACAGAGGATGAAGATGAGATCGAGAGCATAAGAGCTTAGTTATTACTAGGGCTTGAGAGGACAGAAAAAGAAGGGACAGAGAGGAACTGAGTGTCAGAACGGAACTGAACCTGTGTAGATAGAAGTTTGTTATAGAGAAATAAAGTAACGGACATAAGAAACTGGTGTACATAGATTCTTTTTTATTTAAGAAAAATATTTATATATGTATGTATGTATGTATGTATGTATGTATAGAGTGTTCTGCCTGCATGTGTCCCTGCGGGCCAGAAGAGGACACCAGATCTCATGACAGATGGTTGTGAGCCACCATGTGGGTGCTGGGAATTGAACTCAGGACCTCAGGAAGAGCAGCCATTGCTGTTAGCCTCTGAGCCAACTCTCCAGCCCTACATAGATTCTTTTCCCTCAGATACCCCCATGCCGGATATAGCATCTTCCCAAGGACTCTAAGAAGGATTTTCTCAAGGCAGGCCCCTGGGGAAAATCCAATAACAGATTACCAGGAAACATGGCCTGGAGCTTGCATCGTGTTTTGAGAAAAGTCTATGGGTACTACTCAGGACACACACAGCACAGAGCAAGAGAGGGGCCCAGAGAAGTGCTGCACACCTGCCACCCCAGCACTCAAGAGGACAGGAGTTCAAGGACAGCCTCAGCTATATGGTGAGTTCAAGTCTAGCTGGGGCTACATGAGACCCTGCCTTAGACATATACCTCTGCCCCCTCCCACACCTCCAAAACCAAACCCCAAAGGAGACACCAGGAGAGAGGCCTTTCTGCTGGGGTTTGGAAGGGACTTCCTGTCTGTCTGACCAAGGGAAGCAGAATGTAACAGGCCCAGTCTGACAGTTTCTGGAGGGGGTTGTACACTTTCCCAGATTTTCAGCCTGGTTACAGTGCAAATTTGGCTTGATGGGTCACTTCCAAATATTTGTTACCTTGTGGAGTCAAGGTAGGGGCCCTGGGTCTTCCAGAAGGCCTGATGGGGCACCTGAGGCAGCAAACCAACTCCCCTCTACCTGGAATCCCCCTTTGGGGCTGCCCAGCCTGCGAAGAGTGAGTAGTGGGTGTGATCCTGCTCCACATCCTGAGAGGGCTTAGGTGGCCTGCAAGGAGGGACTGTGGCCCTTGAGACCCGCCAAAGCTGATTTATTGGAACAACCATTTTGCAGCCTTGCAGACAGCCTGTGACCCTGCAAGAGACACAGTGTGGTGTGGGGGTTCCCCTGCAGGCTTCTCAGCAGGCGGGGAAACCCCAATCCGGATGAGGTAAGAATGAAACTCAGCTCAGCCCGATTTTACTGTAACCGGTGCTGGACCAGGACTTCCAGAATCTGGCCCAGATCATTTTCCTTTAGCACAGCACAATTTTGGAAAAAAAGTATTCAGATAATAATTAACTCAGCCCCGTGAATACAACAAAGCTTAAGACATGTTTATATTGTGGCTCCTTGCGAAGTGCGTCTTTGAAAGGCTTCATTGTAGGATTGTTGACTTTCAGACAAAGCTCAAAGTTATGGTCTAGGGAGAATGACTGAGGTAAACACAGCACCTGTGGGGGTCTGGATTGGCCTGGCCCTAAGTAACACAGAAGTCACTCAGGCTGTTGTAAAGCATGGGTGATCTCACTCAAAAGAGTGGGTTTTATGTCCTAAAACCAGTGTTCGAGGTTTGGGGGAAAGGATATTGTCTGGGTCAGTGAATTCTGGGAGATACTGACACAGCCTGTCTCTTCTGACAGTGACAGATGTGTAAACAAAGGCTTATAGGAATTCCCTTCAGAAGAGGCCACAGGAACTCCCTCCAGAAGAGGCCACAGAACTCCCTCCAGAAGAGGCCACAGAACTCCCTCCAGGAGAGGCCACAGAAACTCCCTCCAGGAGAGGCCACAGGAACTCCCTCCAGAAGAGGCCACAGAAACTCCCTCCAGAAGAGGCCACAGGAACTCCCTCCAGAAGAGGCCACAGGAACTCCCTCCAGAAGAGGCCATTTTTGAGACCCGTCCTCTCTTCCTCCATGGACTTGGATTTTATTAAAGCCTCACTCTGTTACTACAAACAGCGTGACCTTGGTACATTTCGATGGCCTAAACTGGCATGCTCGATTTTCAATGGTGGCAACTTCTGCCACTGCGCAAACAAATGATCTGAAAATCCTTTATAGCTAAACTTGTTCTCTCCTCCTCTATTTCTTCCTCACTCCACCTGTCCAGGGCCGCTCTTACATACGGAGACCCCCACCTCTAACCAACAGCCTGTCCTAATAGGGTCAGGAAATTATATCAAGCTGTCAAAGGCTGATTCAGCCCCCTTATCTATCTCTCCTTCCCGAGGGGCTTACCCCCTACGCCTCTTTTGTCTATTCTTGTATAATAATTCCTGTCCTGAAAACAGACATCATAAAACAGGGTTTATGATGGAATTTAAAAAAAAAAACAGTTTAATAAGGTGTCAAAGCTGCACTCCACAACCTCGTACAGGAACATACTCGTGCTGGAAGGCAAACTTTGTAACTTAAGAGTCACCTAGGTGGTACTAGTTTAAAAAGACATGAAGGAGTCATGGGAAGCAACTGAGATTTGGCACTGTACGGCAAGACTGAGGTTCCTAAAGAGAGCCCAGGAGAGGCTATGGTGAAAATTCAGCCCAGTTGCAATGAGGGTCTAAGAAAGTGTTATGAAAATCTGAGAATGTCACAGCTAAAGTGATAAAGCACAAAAACATACAAAATGGGATTTCAGCTGATTATGACAAAGCTAATACCTGGAAGAAGCCAAGGGCCTTCCAGAGGTCAAGCTGAGGCTCAAGGAGCCTTGGTAATATTTGGCTTTTGATTATCAGCTGTTTCTTGCTATGAGTTTCTTGTGTGCTATTGTAGCTTTTCCATCATTTATTGGACACCATTTCCCCTCTACTAAAGGAATATTTAGATAATCTTCTGTGCTGACAGCTATGCACAGCCAGAGCCCCAGTTCAAGCCTCCCTGTAATTATCATCATTGGCAGCATCAGGCCAGGTCCATCCCCAGATGGAGGAAAGTATCTTATCAGACATACCTCTGTACTCTCTAAGAACAGACTAAAGCATCCAGACTACCCATTTGAGAAGGCCTGGCGGATGTGCTAATTAAACTTTACTTCCTCCTTTCCCAAACCTTACCTCTAGTTCCAGATCTCCCTTTAACTATCACCAGAGGCATCTAGCTGTACACAGGTTGCCTAGTGACCGAGCACACTTTCCCCCACCCTGCAGAAAAACGGCAGATAACTTGGACAGATAGGAGCCACCGGAAAAAAGAAGACAGTTTTATTTTCTCACATTGACCTAGCGACTTATAGATTCTTAACATTTTCTATTAATCACGTTTAAGATTATAGTTGAGCACATAAGATCCCTCTTCTTAGATATTACCTGAATTTAGCCTTTAGTTAATTCATTTCCCCATTGGTCACTTCCCTTTGGGGTTGCAAATGATAATTAACGGTTACTGCCCCTCTATGTGATTCTTATCACCCCTCCGTTTGACCCTGGAAGCCTGGCTTTGCACTGCCAAGGGAATACTGCTTGTAAGTGTATATATACCTGGACTTCCAGGGCGCAGGAGGAAGGAGAAGAAGATTTGGAAGAATAAATGACTGGACTAAGAGTTCGGTGTGCTGAGATTCTATTTCCTGAAAGTAGTCCTCTCTCCGGAGCCCCTGGGATGTACAGTAGTAAGGCTGGTCCCTCTAATATTATACAAGACTAAAGTAAGTTCTGCGGGTCCAAGAAAGTGTGTTGTACTGTCAGGTGCTCAGTTTTACTCGGTCCCTGGAAGAAACAGGGACACTCTAGGATGAATTTTAGCTTTTGCAGCCACAGGCAGGGAGGCCAACTTTTGGTGAACTGACTGCATGCAAACGTTTTTTTTTTTTAATTGTTATACAATTTACACCTTAGTAAGTCAATTTTCACATACCACAACCTCTTACCTGAAGCTCCCTAAAGAGACAGGCTAAAGCAGGTCTCAGTCACGTGACACCTTGGTTTTCCAAGTCCCATTGCAACCAAGTTTTGCAGAGGCTTTGAACCCTTTAGGAAGAACTCGGGTAAGATTTACATACTTCAAACAAAAGGTAGTGGACACAAAAGGCAGGTCAGAGCCCAGTGGGGACTTGCTGGGACCGAGCCAGCCAGCCGCAATGCTCTGTGAGAACTCCCTCTCTGGTGTAGAAAGGTCCGAGGGTCTAAGATAGTGATTTAAGGCATGTAAACAGCAGTTCTGAAGGTATAAGAAAGTGTTTTAAGGTAATGAAAAATGATTCAGATTTCTTTCTCCCTCTATACTATTGTTATATTAAGATATCAAAAGTTCAGGAAACCTGTTCCCAACGACTCAACCTGACCACTTCTGTGGTGGGGTGTGGTGATTCCCCTGCAGATCTTACAGCAGGTGGGGAAAAAATGACCCCCGAAGAGACAAGAATGAAACGCGGCTCAGCCCGATTTGATTATAACCGGTCTTGGACCAGAACTTCCAAGTCTGGCGCAGATCATTTTACTTCAGCTATATTTAAGCACAGCACAATTTTGAAAAAAAGTATCCAGATAACAATGAACTCAGTCCCAAGTGCACAACAACTTAAGACATGTTTACACTGAGATTCCTTACAAAGTACATCTGGCTTCTTTCACAAGAATAGGTACTGTTGACTCAGAAACAGTGCCAAGATTCGGGGTCTGGGGAGTTTGTCTGAGGTAAACATAATGGGAGTTAGGATTGGCCTGACCCTAACATAACACAGAAGTCACTTAGGCTCTTGTAAAGCACGGGGACCTCACTCATAGACTGGATTTTATGGTTTAAAAGCAGTTCTCAAGATTTAGTGAAAAAGTCTTGGATAAGTAAAAACATAAATTCTGGGAGATACGGCAGAGTGTGTCTCTTCAGACAGCAAAGGATCACCAAGTTGTAAAACGACATCCTGGTGTTCCAGGAAGAGCAGCTGATCCTCATTCCACTGAAGAAGCAGCTGGTTTTCTTCTTAGTTCATCCAGGATCTCCAGGGGGTTGTCCAGATCATCCTTATGCTCCAAAGTCAGCGAGGGTGAGATTTACTAACAGCAGAGAAAGTGGTCTTTGCCTCTTCCTCAGGGAGGAATGTTGCTTCCACGTCGTCATCTGATGCCTCTGGTCAGTGGCTTTGACTGTCCAGTATGGAACTGGATACTTCCCTTCTTAACCCCCCTCTCCTCCCTTTCCTAATCCTACTAATTGCACCTTGTCTTATAAACTTCTTGTCTAGATTTCTTCAACAACAGATCCTAAAGATTGCTAACCAGATATTAATCAGTTACAGGATTACAGACTCCTGGCTACAGAGTAGAGGCCTGCAACACCAATTATATCCTGCCAGTGTAGCCGGGCGGTGGTGGCGCACGCCTTTAATCCCAGCACTCGGGAGGCAGAGCCAGGCGGATCTCTGTGAGTTTGAGGCCAGCCTGGGCTACCAAGTGAGTCCCAGGAAAGGCGCAAAGCTACACAGAGAAACCCTGTCTCGAAAAACCAAAAAAAAAAAAAAAAAAAATATATATATATATATATATATATATCCTGCCAGTGAAGAACAAGCTTGCCCCACATACTTCAATGCCCCCATTCAACAGGAAGTAGTCTAATGATAACATCACCCCCACTTTCTTGTAACCTGATTGTTTTTCAATAATAAACAAAAGGGGGGAATGTAAGCCCCTCAAGGTACACAAGGGGTGGCCCCTCCTCTGAGGACCTCCAACTTCCAGTTTCCACCCACAGAACAGTCAAACTGGCCTAAGGGCCGGACCCTGCCCTAACCCTACAGAGTAAAAAACGCAAACTCTGGACTTGAAATCCCAGCAATCCCCACCATGGAAAGCTCTGCTCCCCTCCCCATGGAAAGCTATATAAACGCTGCCTTCTGCTCAGTCCTCTGCTGCTTCTCACCAGAGCAAAGGCAGCCACCCTCCTGGGTTTTTCCCTCCCAATAAATCTCTTGTGTGGTTTGTTGTGCAATGTCATTTTGTGATATTCCTTGGCTTGACTGCCAGGATACCTTTCCATCCAAGCTATAACGCTTACATTGGGGAAGTCTCTCAATGTACTGACCTTGCTTTTTGGCTTTTGTAGTTCTGCTTCTGACTAACTGTTTTTGTTAACTGAAGTATGTCCACCCAGAACATGGTTTTTGTGCGTAAAAGCTCAGCCTGAGAAAGGGTCAGGGCTCCACTGGGATCCCGAACACCCAGTGCAGTTGCTGGCTGGCTAGTGAAGAGTTTCTGTTGGCTTAAACTTGTGTCTGGGCAGTCTTCTCTGGTGGAACCCCACAACAGCCGCTAACCCTGACAACCTGGGTTCCGGCCCAGAAAGCATTCTTCTCATGACCACACACGCTCTGTGCTGTGTGCACACACACAATATACTTTATTTTTAGACTTATTTATTTTATTTCATATGTATGAATATTTTGCCTATAAGTTTGTCTGTGTACCACAAGCATGCCTAGTGCCTATGGAGGCCAGAGAGGGTATTGGATCCCCTGGAACTGGAGTTACAGATGGTCGTGAGCCTCCATATGAGTGCTGGGAATTGAACCTGGGTGATCTGCAAGAGCAGCCAGTGCTCCTAACCACTGAGCAGTCTTTCCATCCCCCCAAATAAGCAAAATAACCTTTTTCAAAGGTAACACATACATAAATGAAAATATATACCAGGGTCAGAGTCAGCCTGGAGGCAGAGTGCTTGCCTAGTATGTGTGAGGATCTGCATTCCATCTGCAACTCCATAGAAAGAGGATCCCTTGCTCTATAAGATCCATAACATTTAGCAGGCAGTGGTGGCACTCACCTTTAATCTCAGCACTCAGAGGTAGAGGCAGGCAGATCTCTGAGTTCCAACCTAGTCTATAGAGTGAGTTCTAGGACATCCAGGGCTGCCTAGAGAAACCCTGCCTCAAACAAAACAAACAAACAAACAAAAAATAACCACTACCACATCAAAAAAACTTATTTTGCCTATGAACAGGCCTTTAGGTCCATCTTATTCGTTACTTAAGTCAACAGCTGCACAGCCACAATAATTTCATTTGTCAAAGGTCCTAGAACTGAAAGTATTCAAGCTTCTCCTTTCTCCTCTTTTTTTTCACCAATATTTTAAAGTATTTTTTTGTTTATCTCTGATTTATAGCAGGATCTCATATAGCCCAGGACCTTGAACTCATGGACACTGACGTGACTAACACCATCTTGTTCTGATTCCGTTTGCGCCTGCCGAGACACTCTGAGCCTGCCACCCGCTAACAGCCACACCTGCCTTGGCAACACTTTGGGGGCTGTCCTTGACCCTGACCATGGTCCAGATGTATTAACCAAAATACTGTTTGTGCAAGCTAAAACAGAAAACTAAAATAACTAGAGGAAGTGTAAAGCAGAAATAATTGCCTTGTGTTGGAAAATACTGCTAAAATGTGCAAAAAGACATATGTTATCCCGTTACTCCAACCCCCGCCCCCACACTGACACAATTGGTTCTTAAGGGTTTTGTCTTTAAAAGCGCTGTACTCCTGGGCTTCCGCTACTCTTTTTTTTTTTTTTTTTTTTTTTTTTTTTAAGACAGGGTTTGGTTTTCTGTGTAGCTTTTGCACCTTTCCTGGCACTCACTCTGTAGCTCAGGCTGGCCTCGAACTCACAGAGATCCGCCTGCCTCTGCCTCCTGAGTGCTGGGATTAAAGGCGTGTGACACCACCGCCCCGGCCTTTTGCTACTCTTAATCTAGCCATTATTAAAGCACTCTTGTAGTTTTCATTGGCTTAATTAAATGAGCCTGGTTGTCGCTAACTATCTCTTATGGGTCATTTCACCAACCAGCACCCGCCTTTTGGAGTTGTTGGAATGACAAGTCAGCGGTACCTGGCCACCAGTTTCCCTGAAAAGGTGAAGGGGTCGGTGGGTGATGTCGCATGGAATTCTGGGGAGTGTAGTCCCGACAGGGAGCTGAGCCGGCCCCTCATCGCCTTGAGTGGTGATTAAGGGCGGAAGTTCTCATTCTTTTTCCGCAAACATCTCTCAAGGGTGTGCCCAGAGGGCGTAGCTCCACCGGATTGGTCCACAGTTTCTGCGCATGCGCACTAGCTGCTTTGCGGGCACATTTGCAAGGTCTTCTGGGAGTTGTAGTTCGAGGTTCCAGGCTGTCCAAGGGCGTTAGCTGGTTTCTGAGTTCCCAGGAAGGATGGATTCCGGGGCGGACGCGGAGCCGCTCGCGGGCCTGGTCTGGTCGTCAGTCCTGGCGCCGCCGCCGCCCGGTTTCAGCGCGGTGAGCAGGGGGCGGGCATGGGCGGCAGGGGCGGGGCAGGGAGGGGACAAAGCCCGCTGATCCCTGCGACCCGCAGATCACCTGCACCGTGGAGGGCGCGACCGCCAGCTTCGGCCGCAGCTTCGCGCAGAAGGCTGGCTACTTCCTGTGCCTGAGCCCGCTGGGCAGCCTGAGGGTGAGCAGGGGCATCCGGAAGCCTGAGCCTGAGCCTTTCCCGACCCTCCCCCTGCCCGCTGACAGCCCTGACCCTCTTCCAACCCTCCCTTGACCCTGCCCGCTGACACCCACTGCCCTTCCTCCCTGCTTCTGCCCCTACCCTCCCTGCTCACACCGTTAACCCTTAATCCCTGCTGTCCGCCCTCCTCCATCTGCCCGGTCTCCTACTCCCAGAGCGCTCAGGACAATGTGGTAGTGGACATGCAGATCGTGATGGACAAGGGCCCCCTGCCGTCCGGCTTCTCTGCAGTCAACGACCCTCTAGACACCAGTAAGATCCGTGGGCCCACAGAAGAGCAACAGGCATAGGAAGCGGCTGTCTGGTACAGAATATGACTTAGCTGGGTAGAGAGGCACAACCTGTTAATGAAGAACTTGGGAAGCTGAGGCAGGAGGATGGTAGGGAGTTCAAGTCTAGCCGGACTACAGAGTGAGGCTTTGTCTCAACCCACTACCCCCAAATTAAACAGTTGACACACTCCTGTCACACTAGCACTCAAGCTGAAGCAAGAGCATGGCTGTGAGTTAGTCTTCGCTTCCCCTGAGAAGTTGGGCGTAGTGGGGCACACCTGTCACCAGCCTGGGCTACACGGAACCCTGTCTCAAAACAAACAACACTCCCAAATGTTTTTGGCACACCCACCCGCCTTACTGAGCGACGCTGGTCACTGCTGCTTGCCCTCTGCTTCTGTGGCCGAGGGAGACCTCCTCGCCGTTCTCTTTTCCTTTCCAGGCTCTTGCACCGCGGGTACACCTGGAACTGGCTTCCCCTGCTCTCTGCATAGCTCAGCTCCCCTCCCCCACCCCTGTCGGACCCAGCTGCCCACTTCCCCATGGTGCTTGGTTCTCAAGGTGTCTTTAGTGGCTCCGCAGAGGGTCAGGTCAGTGTGCAGACAGGAGGCTTCCGAAAATTCCCCTGCCCTCCTTTTGCTGCCGTGATTCACTGGCTTTACAGGTGGGGGCAGGGTCTCAGTGTGTAGTCCCAGCGGGCCTGGAACTTCAGTCCTCTCCTTCAGGGATTCACGGGCATGAACCGTCATGCCCAGCCCCTTGCAACTGTCTTAACCTGCTGGGTATGGGGCTGCTGCTCTTTATCCCAGTGCTTGAGAGGCTGAGGCAGGAGGATTGCTTCTAGTTCAGAGCCCCTTTGGGCTATGTGGTGAATTCCAGGGCAGCATAGACTACAGAGTGAGACCCTGTCACAAAAGCCAGGGCTAGGACCGTAGCCCGGCTGGCAGCTTCCCACTCACTGTGCATGGAGCCTGGCTCCATCCCCAGCACCACATAATGGGCATGCCATCCAGCACTCAGGAGACCATCCTCAGCTACATAGTGATTTTGAGGCCAACCTGGGCTACTTGAGACTCTATCTAATAAACACAAATACATATAATACAGATAGCCTTTCCCACCCCAAGAAGCACAACCAACAGCCTTGGGCTGGATTTTTTTTTAAAAAGAGCAGTTTTGTGACACACACACACACACACACACACACACACACACACACACACACACACACACACGTTATAGGACCAGGGAACGTGAGGTTGGGTTGCCAAAATAGATACGCCACTGTCGATTCCACAGCCACCCCACAAATATTCAACAAAAGTCAGCCTGCTTCGATGACTCCAAAAGTTAGTGCCATCCCCTCCTATGATTACCATTTATGATTTAACCAGCTCCCCAGTGTTGTCCCGAAACACTGCTGGTGAGCATCTCTGGGTGCTCCCCCCTGGGTGCTCCCCTCTGGGTGCTCCCCTCCCTGCCCTGCTCCCCTCTCTCACTCCCCTGCCCCCACTCCCAGAGGCCTCTGTGTCCAAGAAGAAGCGCATGTGTGTGAAGCTGATGCCCCTGGGGGCTGCTGACATGGTTGTGTGTGACGTGAAGCTGAGTGGGAAGACCAAGACGGTGCCTGGATACCTGCGAGTGGGGTATGGTAGAGCATCCCCGTCCTTAAGCTCCTTCCCTGCCGTTTTACCTCCAGATTTGACCTCTTTCTCATCCCTCTGCATGTGGGGATGAGGATCTCAGGGGCCCAAAGTCAGTACGCTGGTTGGGATGAGGTGGAGCTTCGGAAAGAAAAATACCCCAAATGGTGGTCACACAGAGATACAGGCCCGCCCTGCCAGCCCCGGCTTCTCAGAGCATTGGTTTCCTCCTGTCCCCGCCCCTTGCTCCAGGGACATGGGTGGTTTTGCCATCTGGTGCAAGAAATCCAAGGCCCCGAGGCCGGTGCCCAAGCCCCGCACTGTGAGCCAGGATATGCAGGGCCTCTCGCTGGACCCACCCAGACAGCCCAGGTGAGGCCCAGGCACCCCGGTGGGCAGATGGGCCAAGAGGAAGACTTCCAGCCTGACTGAGGTCACTGTCCCCTGCTCCCCAGCAAAGGAAGCCATCCCGAGCGGACGTTGTCCAGGCTAGGTTCCCGGGCATCCACTCTGCGGAGGAATGACTCCATCTATGAGGCGTCCAGTCTCTATGGCATCTCAGGTGAGCAGGGTGGAGACGCTGCAGCCTGGATGGGAGCTATGACTTTCCCACTGCATGGGGGCCTCTCCCCGGCCCTCCCACCAAGCTTTTTATTTTTAAGATTTATTTTAATTTTATGTACGTGCATGTTTTGCCTGCATGAGGTCCAGTGTGCCATGGGTGTGCATGGCCCTGGGTGGGGTGGAGAGGAGGACGGATCCCCTGGAACTGGAGTTAAAAAGGGTTGTGAGCTGCCGTGTGGGTGGGGGGAGCCCCCAGACTGTGATTTCCCCCCTTGGCGGTTGGGGGGTGAGACAGCTGGGACGTCATGCTCTGCAGGCGCCCAGGGCAGAATCCAGGGTGTGCTGTGTGGCCCTCTTCCTGGGCTGACATTAACAAATTTCTCCAGATAGAGCACCAACAACAGACCAAACTACAGAGTCCAGTTTAGGGAGCTAGCGGGTTTATTGGGCTTGTGGCTCTTGGACGAGCTGCAGGAGCGCATGGGACCCAAAACCAGAATCACAGCCGCTGTAACGAAGATGGCTCTGTGCTAGGGATCGGTCTATGCTCCCTGGGTTGGCGGGGTGGCAGGGGAGGGGGGCTGCAGGGTGTCCTGGGCCTTCCACCTGCATCTCTGGGAATTTTCCTTGCAGCCATGGATGGGGTTCCCTTTACACTGCACCCCCGTTTCGAGGGCAAAAGCTGCGGGCCTCTGGTGAGTCAGCGTCCCTGGGATCTGGGCGCCTGAGTCAGCCCCTGTTTAAGGGGCTATGACATTCTCGCTGAATGACCCAGCACAGTGACTGAATGGATGAGGGATGGAGACCAGGGGATCCCAGAGTAGGGATGTGAGGAGTGGGGTGAGACTCAGGCTAGTGTTTGTGGAGCATTAGGGCCGGGTAGGGTGTTGCTCGTCCATCATCCCAGTCCTCAGGAGGTGGAGGCAGGGGCTCTGGAGCAAGCTCATCCTTGGTTACATAGTTTGAGGCCAGCTCGGGCTACATGAAACACCGTCTGAGAAGTTGGGGGCATGCTTGAAGAGATAGCTCAGCCGGCACCTGCCACGAAGCCTTGCCTTAGTTCAGTTCTTGGGTCCCACATAGCAGAAGGAGAGACTGACTCCTGGAAGTTATCCTTGAACCTCATAGGCCGTGGTGAGTGAGTGTGCGTGCACGTGGCGTGCACACACACCAGGGTTCAGTGGGACTCGGGCCTCACGCTCTTTCTTCTGTCCACTAGAACTTTTCTGCCTTTGGGGACCTGACCATTAAGTCACTGGCAGACATTGAGAAGGAGGTAAGTCAGGGCTGCACGGAGTGCTGGGGCCCCACGCAGGTCCCCCAACTCCCCAGTCTGCCCCCACTCCTCAGTCACTCCCAGTGTACCCCTCCAGTCCCCAGCGCCTCCTTCAGCCCCTCTCCCCACTCCCGCAGTATAACTATGGCTTCGTGGTGGAGAAGACGGCAGCGGCGCGCCTGCCCCCCAGCGTCTCCTGAGCCTGCCTCGGGTGCCCCCGACCGCCACCCACTGCTGGTTGACATCCAGCCTCGCAGCCTCGAGATAGGGTCTCCTGCCTGGAGGTGCAGGGGCGGCCTGGATGGCACCTTCTCTTCACTTGTCAAATCTTGTGTCTGGAAGGCTGCGCATGCGCCCATGCTCCGGCACTAAACACTTCCTGGTACCCGCTGCGTGGAGTCTTTTGTTTTCTTTCTTTTAAGATTTATTTAGATTTTAATTGTGTGTGCGTGTGTGTGCGTGTGTGTGTGTGTATATGTGTGTGTATGTGTGTGTGTGTATATGTGTGTGTGTGTGTGTGTGTGTGTGTGTGTGTGTGTGTGTGTGTGTGTGTGTGTGTGTGTGTGAATGCAGGTGCTCTTGGAGGCCAGAAGACAGCATTGGATCCTCTGGAGCTGGAGCCCCAGGTGGCTCTGAACTCCCTGACATGGGTACTGGGGACTGAACTCAAGTCCTCTGCAAGTCCTTTATGTTATTTATGAGACAGGACCTCATGTAGTCCAGGTGTCCGAAAACCCACTGCATGGCCCAGGGTGTCTTCAAGCTCTGCCCACCTGGTTTATATGGCGCTCAGCATGGGTGCCAGGGTCTTGTGCATGCCTGGTGTGCACCCTGCCAGCTGAGGTACAGCCTCAGCCTTAGTTATTTATTTTGAAATTTTGGGGTTTTCTGGACATTGGTTTCGTGCAGCTCAGCCAGGATGACCGTGAACTTAAATTTTATGTGTATTGGTGTTTGCTTTGCCAGCATGTATGTCTGTGAGGGTGTCAGAAGCCCTGGAACTGGAGTCACAGACAGTTGTGAGCTGCCGTGTGGGTGCTGGGAATTGAACCCAGGTCCTCTGGAGTAGTAGAGCCATCTCTCCAGCCCTGAACTTAAATATTTTTTACTTCTATTTATTTGTGGGAAGAGGGACTCCTGAGTGCTGTGTGCAGAGGTCAGAGAGAGTTTGGAGGCTATGTGGCTGTCTCTGAGGCACGCCTGCATCCCACAGTGAAGCTCCCTCACCTGAGGAAGGAAGCAACTCAGTCACCTCAGGAAGTCCCTAAAACTGACCAGATGCACTAGGCCTCGCCCTCCCCAAGCATGTGTAAGCTGTAAGGGCTGCTGAGAGAGGCTTAGACAAGCTGAGAATCCTGGAAAGGACA
This sequence comes from Peromyscus californicus insignis, assembly GCF_007827085.1. Classification (NCBI taxonomy): domain Eukaryota; kingdom Metazoa; phylum Chordata; class Mammalia; order Rodentia; family Cricetidae; genus Peromyscus; species Peromyscus californicus. Next base: position 60,777,780 of record NW_026294534.1, read on the forward strand.
CCAACCTGTCCTGCACACCAGGCTCCCAGCTGTGAGCTGTCACCCCTACTGGGGTGGGCTGTGGTGATGCAGCTGTTGTCTTTTCTGCTCCTGTAGGTGACCCAAATGAACTCAGTGTTTCATCAAGTTGGTATTGGTACTTTGTGGTTGGTTCCGCATTGGGGTTAGTAGATATTAGTTCACATCTAGCCAGGTAGAGTCACACAACGCCTCCCTCCGTGTGAGTCCTGGGGTTTGAACTCCGGTTGTCAGGCTTGGCTGCAAGCCCCTTTCCCTGATGAGCCATGTCACCCACCCTCTTTAGAGAAAACTCACACTTGGAGTTTACCCACAGAAACAATGATTCTCACTTCATAATAAGAGCCCTGAAGACTGACTGTGCTTAAAAACCAAGCTGTGTACTTTATATCCTTGCAAAGTGGGCTATGAGCCTAGAGTGACGGGTGTTGGGGTGTGTTTGATCACACTGTGAACCCCAAATTTGCATTAATTAAATAAATTAACTTTGGGTCAGAAGAAAGCTCTCTTTGGGAGACACCAGCAGGCAGAGAAGGGTAGCTGGGTACTACTCAACCCCTCTGAGCTAGCAGATTTTCACCCCAGCCTTTGAATCTCGAGTCTTATTTATAGATATAATGATAGAGATTTAGTTAAAGCTACCTTTAGCGGCAGCGACACAGCCAGTGCCTGTGGGAACAGAATTCCTGCCAGGCTGTGACCTGAGCAGCCAGGCTGCTGCCAGAGAAGCAGGCCAGTAACTTCAGAGTCATAATTGCTGGCTGAAATAGTTAATAATAACTAAGGTGCAGCCACTGTGCCAAAGTTAAAGCAACAGGCGGATGTGCAGGCTGTCTGCAAGATTGTAAACCCTGATGTGAGACCCCGCACTCCTCTACTGAGGGCCCAGGGTGGTGCACTCTTACATGTCATCTAAATCTTTATTTGAATGTATGTGTGTGTGCACATGCATGCCAGAGCCCTTGGAGGCCAGAAGAAGGCTCCAGATGCTCTGGAGCTGGAGTGGGTGCTGGGAATAGAGTGTGGGTCCTGTGGAGCAGCAGCGAGTGCACCTCCTGGGTGAGCCATCCCTCCAGTCCTCCTCTGAACCTCAGCCCTTCCCCTTGGCCTTCGTTTCTCTTTTTCTGAACAAAGACCATGCTTGCTGCGTCTCTGTCTCACACCCTGTTCATTTTAAAGCTTAACAGACATGACCCTGAGGCAGCCCGGCTGTTCATGGTTGTCTAAACTTGGGTGTGGGTGAGGGGAGAAATAACCCTGGTGTTTTCTACGTTGGCATGAGGCACCTTTGGAAACAAACCTGGGTTTTGTCTGACATTGGAAAGGCACACGAAACCTTTGTGTTTAGAGCTCCAGTTTCGGCAGGATGCTGTGGGAGGACCCTTCTGTACGCTGTGAATGTGTTGCTGTCATTGGTTGATAATAAAGCAGTTTTGGCCTGTGGCAAGGCAGGATAAGGTGAAGTGGTTCAATCAAACTGAGGACCCAGAGGAAGAGGGCGGAGTCAAGGCAGACACTTCAAGATGTGAAGGAACTGGTAAGCCGTGGGCCACATAATATTACATAGAATAATAGAAACGGGTTAATTTAGATATAAGAGCTAGCTAGTAATAAGTCTAAGCCTTCGGCCAAACATTTATAATTAATATAAGCCTCTGTATGGTAATTTGAGGAGCGCATCGGGGGTATAATTGGGCAGAAGAGACAGAAAGTTCCATTCCAATGTGCTGCACGAACATTCACATAAAGCCTGAGGAAGCTTTAAAAAGGGTTCTAGAATCCTAGTTACTCTTATTAAATAAAAACCCTGAGTCAGATATCAAGGGTGAAAGCTGAAAGATCAGAGAAGCAGAGCAGAAGCCACTAGAGACTTCTTACCTCTACAAATCCTCAGATAGGCCGGGCAGTGGTGGCGCATGCCTTTAATCCCAGCACTTGAGAGGCAGAGCCAGGCGACTCTCTGTGAGTTCGAGGCCAGCCTGGTCTACAGAGTGAGTTCCAGGACAGGCACCAAAACTACACAGAGAAACACTGTCTTGAAAAAACCAAAATAAAATAAAATAAAAAACAAATCCTCAGACCGAATGGGGGCCGAGATCCTGTCTCCATTCGTCTTATATTCCTGTCTCTACCTCACTAGTGCTGGGGTTAAAGGTGTGTTCCACCATCACCTGTTTCTCTTCTAGACTGGTTCAATCTCATGTAGCCCAGGGTGGCCTTGAACTCCTGATCTTCCTGCTTCCTCCTCCCAAGTGCTGGGATTAAAGGTGTGTGCCACCACTGCCTGGCCTCCATGGTTAACTAGTGGCTAGCTCTGCCCTCTGATCTCCAGACAAGCTTTGTTTGTCAGAACAGAAACAAAATGTCACACAACACTAGAACACAGAAGAGAAGCCAAAAACAACTTCGTAGTTACATCTTTCATGCGAGCTGCAGTACAGAGACACCATGGCATGTGGGCTTGAGCTGCAACATGGCGGATTCCCATTCTTACATGGGCTGCAGAAAGAGGTTTGTCTCAGCTGCTGCCTGCAGGCTTGAGAACACAGCTGCATGCTCTATGGTGGGTTAGGGTTTCTGCTCAGACAGACAAAAAGGGTTAGAGATGAACAGCAAGGACAAATTCAGACAGCAAGGCCTCTAAACAGGTCACGGTGTACTTAAAAGATGTACGTAGGCTTGAAAGAGAAGAGAAAATATATACAGCTTAGATTAAAAATATAGATTTAAAATAATAAAGTCCTTAGAAAGGGGTGTAAAGTAATATAAAGAAAATGAGCCACAAGAAGATGAAAAATGCACAGTCTGGATTATGTATGCTGTGTTTTCTTTGGGTGTTTTGACTTTTAACAAGCTAACTGCTGAGCGACATTTGATTGTGGGGGCTGCTAGGTTAAACCAATCTATATATTTTGAAAATATCTTGACTTCAAAATTTGAGTCTGGGGATATGTTGCTTTGGGAAGAAGGTTCTGCTTTTGTTTCCACAGAAGATAAGAGGCTGTGGACTCATTCTGGGTTAGGAAAAATCAGGCTTGACTAAGGAAGACCCCCTGAAAATCCTGAGTACAGACATGGGAAAATAAACGTAAAGTAACTACAAGACATGTGATGTATATTTTACCTGCTTAAACATAAAATAAGAAATTATCTGTGGCTGGCTTGTGTACAATATACTGTTTATATTTATATTAATATATGTGTATATGTTACCTTTAAAAGTTTATATATTTTCAGAACAAGGGGACCAGACACAAATAAAAACACATGGCCTAGATGATCCAACAGTTCAATACTCTGTTACAGTTTCCTCTGAGTTCTGCATCCAAACAGCTTCAAGGCTGCTGGCTGAGGTGGACCAGCCACACAAAATACCCCAGTTAGGACTTGACCATAATTCTAAATTTTCTCAGGGTTCCCATAAGATTGCAAACACCCCCAATCAACAGGAAGTAGTCGAGAGACCTACACCCAAATTCCCAAAATATTGTTTATGAATGTTTGTTTTCATTTAAAGGGGGTTGGTTATAAATTGTTAATGGTCATAGTCAATCTCTTTCTAAAGAAGAAAGGGGGATATGATATAGAAATCATGGGGAAAAGGGTAGATTATTATGATGAAAAAATGGTAGATTATTGAATCTATTTCAATCCAAAAAACAACTGTTAAGCTAAAAATATTTTACATTGGTATTGATTTTAGTTTATTGATACAAATTTAAAGTCAATTTTGTTATATTGTATGTATATTTCTACTCTTATTTAAGGTATTGTGTTTATACAGCTCAATTAAAAATATAATGTATAATTTAAAATACAGATTAATAGTTATCTATAATAGTCAAACCTATAGTCATGTTAGTTAGGTTTTCTAGGTGTGCAGAGATATACTCCAGATAGATAGCTAATCTTCAAATACTTCAAAGACCTACTAATTATAGCATTTAAAATGTTTTAATAACTTAGGATTCTTTTGACATGAGACACATCTGCTCCTGGCAGCAACAATCTACTCCCGAGAGGATGATGGGCACCAAAGACACTCCATATGGAATTTGTTTTCTTTTTGGTAAAACTGGTCTATTGGGCAAGAAACTGCCCTTGCCTCAACTGCTGACAGTAAGTACGCTGTCCAACCTGGACAAGCAGGACACAGGAAAAGTGACTGCTGAAAATTGCCAAGACAGGGTAGGACAGTCCTTCAAATTTTCCTGCTTCTGAAAAAAGCCTGTCAGATATTCTAGGCCTATAAGCCAAATTTGGATGCCCCAACATTGCAGAGAAACCTTGGGTGACTGTCCAGGCAGCCAGCTGTCTCTGTCATTTCTTGCTTTTGTTTTGTTTTGTTTTGTTTTTGTTTTTGTTTTGAGACAGAGTTTCTCTGTGTAGCTTTGGGGCCTGTCCTGAAACTCACTCTGTAGACCAGGCTGGCCTTGAACTCACAGAGATCTGCCTGCCTCTGCCTCCCAAGTGCTGTGATTAAAGGCGTGCGCCACCACCGCCTTGCTCCTCAGGTCTTTTGTTCTGCCCAGATTAGGACCCCCAAAGAGACCACTGGAGACCAAAGATGTCCAGACTGCAATAGCAAGGTTTACTTCTCGGCGCAATACAAGGTAGCAGGGAGCCCTCGTCCGCAACACCCGGCTAATCGAGGCACGGGGGAGAGTTCCTCTTTCTTGGGGAGGTTAGCTTTTGAAGGCAAAAACTACAAAATTCTTCAGAGAGGAGGGGGTTAGTACGGGTCCACCCTTGATTGGTCCAGTTTTCCTGAGCTTGGACTTTATCTTATTTTTTGCTCTGTCAGGAGTTTTACAGCCCATCTCCAAAATTTGGTCATGTTATCTTGTGGGAGGGGGGCATCTCGTGGTTAGTTACCAGCAGACAGTCTGATTTTGTACTTTTAAAACTTCTGACTTCACCCTGTTTGGGAATGGGGAACTGACTCAGTTCTGGCTATTTTAAGATGTCCCTTTCCTCAGTTCTTCGAGCCTTAGGGGGAACTGGGGTGGGGTCTCTCACTTTGATGGAGTTAAAGACTAAATAATTATAGTTATAATTTCCTTAATTATGATAAAGTATAAATTATATATAAAACTTTAGACTCAGGCTGGAGAGATGGCTCAGAGGCTAAGAACACTGGCTGTTCTTCCAGAGGTCCTGAGTTCAATTCCCAGCACCCACATGGTGTCTCACAACCATCTGTAATGAAATCTGGCTCCCTCTTCTGGCCTGCAGGGACACATGCAAACAGAACACTGTATACGTAATAAATAAATGAATTTAAAAAACAAAAAAAAAAAAAAAAAAAAAAAAAACTTTAGACTCACCAAGATAGGATAAATAATTGAATGTTTTCTATGATTTTGTCAAATACAAATAGACTAAATATTGTAACTAATTCTTGCTTGGTAACTGTTTTGTTATATGTAATTTTACTATGTTAAAGTTAAAACCTTCTGTTGCTGTGTGAGTCGCTACACAGGTGTGTGGGTTCACGCAGGTCTGTGGAATGAAGACACAGAGGCATCTTAAGAATCAATCTAGCCTTTCATGGCAGCAGGGGGGTCCAGCCTCGAAGGACTGAACCCCTTTTCCCTTCACCTAGAGCATATTTATTTACTCTTTTTTACAGTTTAGATAGTTAATTTCTGTACCTTCAAAGAAACCTAAAAGGACCTCCCAGAGACCAAATGCCAGGTGCAAATTACTTGATTTCTCAGGTACCTCGGTTTTCCCGGTTTCCTGGACCAAGTTTTGCATAGGCCTTTGATCCTTGGGGTACTCTCTGATCCTTGACTCTCAAATAAGATTCACATAGGGCGATAAGAGAAAGAAAAGGTGTGGTTAAACAAAGGAAGGATTAGGGCCAGGTGCACCTCTCTGGAGCCAGGCTAGGAGCTCAGCAGGAATGCCGCCAAGACCTTCCTTTTTGATTAGACAGAAAGGGGGAAATGATGTGGGAGGATCTCTCTGTGCGCTGTGAGCATGTGTTGCTCTCATTGGTTGATAATAAAAGCTGATTTGGCCTATAGCCAGGCAGAATAAGGCTGGGCGGGAAAGCCAAACAGAGATACAGGGAGAAGAAGGGCAGAGTCAGGAGAGACACCAGTCAGCCGCTGAGCAAGCAGGACATGTAAAAATGAGGTAACAAGCCATGATCCTCGTGGCAAAGCATAGCTAGAAATGTGGGTTAATTTAAGTGTAAGAGTTAGGTAGTAACAAGCCTGAGCTAATGGCCGAGCACTTGTAATTTAAATTAAGCCTCTGAGTGATTATTTGGAAGTGGCTGCAGGATGGGGTGGGACAGAGAAACTCTGTTTACAGCAGGACACCTGAGATCAGCAACAGCAACCCTGTGGGCCTGTAGCTCAGTGGGTAGAGTGAGGTACCGAGTAAACTGGGTGTGGCAGCACACTTGGGAGATGGAGGCAGGAGGGTCAGGAGCACAATGTCATTCTTGACTATTGTGGGCCAGCCTGTGCTATGTGAGAGCCTCCTTAAAAAAGCAGGCTGGGGGGAATGGAGAGATGGCCCAGCAATTAAGATCACCGGCTGCTCTTCCAGAGGACCCAAGTTTAATTCCCAGCACCCACATGGCAGCTCACACCTGTCTGTAATTCCTGTTCCAGGGCATCTGATACCTTCACACCAATGCACATAAAAGTAAAGTTAAATAAATATTTTTTAAAAGGTCATGTTATTTTTTTTTTAAGTAGATCAGGTGTAGTGGTGCACACCTTTACATTCCAGTACTTTCGAGCAGAAGCAGGTGGGTTTGTGAGTTCAGGCTAACCAGGTCTACACAGTTCAGGACAGCCAGGGCTTTGTAGAAAGAACCTATTTCAAAAAAATACAGGTAAATAAATAAGTAAGTTAAAAAGTAAATAAATAAGCTTAAAAAATAAAGGAAAAGGCCCAAATGGAAAGCTGTCCCTGCGTAGACCCCACAAAGGACACGTGCTCACAGGAGGGACTGTGCCAGCCCGATCCAACTCATCAGGGAAGTCACAGGTGTCCGCAAGACTTCCAGGAGATTTGGGGGCACAAATACATTTTTCCTTCAGTACTCATGGCCTCAGCTAAACACGGATGGCAGATACTGCATGAAAATGGGTGCTGTGCTGCCCCACTTAGGCTGAGGCAGGAGGATCAACCTGAGTTCCAGCAGATGTTTGAAGGATTACCTCCCTTAGCTAGAACACCAATGATAAATTATTCTGGCAAGGTGAGCTCATTGGGCTTATGGAGCATGGCTGTGAGGTTACAGGGGTGTGGAGGGACCCCCATAGCTGCATAGATAGAGTCCCCTTGTAGGGTATCCACCAGAGAAGACTACTCAGACATGGGTTCAAGCCAATAGAAACTCTTTATTAGCGGGCCAGTGACTGCCCTGGGTGTTCGGGATCCCAGTGTAGCCCTGAGCCTTTCTCAGGGTGAGCTTTAAAGCACAAAACCAAGTCCTGGGTTGTGGTGGTATTGTGTTCCCCAAAATATTGTGTACCTTAATAAACTTATCTGGGGTCAGAGAACAGAAAAGCCACAAGATACTTAGGCTACAAAATGTTAGCACATGCCTTTAATCCTAGCATTGCAGAGACAGAAATCCGTCTGGATCTCTGTGAGTTCAAGGCCACATTGGAAACAGCCAGGCATGTTTAATCCCAGAAAGCAGCCTTTAATCCCAGGCAGTGGTGGTAGAAAGGCGTGAGGACCAGAAACTAGAAGCATTTGGCTGGTTAAGCGTTCAGGATTTCGAGCAGCAGTTCAGCTGAGAGCCATTGGGATGAGGACACAGAAGCTTCCAGTCTGAGGAAACAGGACAAACTGAGGATCTAGCAAGGTGAGATAATGTGGCTTGTTCTGTGGCTCTGACCATCCAGCATTTCACCCCAATAACTGGCTTCAGGTTTGATTTGATTAATAAGAACTTTTAAGATTCATGCTACACTGGGTTGACATACTTCAGTTAGCAAGAACAGAAGAGGAACTACAGAAGCCGAAAAGCAAGGTTAGTCATTTAGAGAATTTCCCGGAACTACAGGCTTTGATGGATGAGGTTTACTTATTTTTTCATTTTTAGCAGGTGGTGCTGTCTTCGTGCTGAGGTTCGTGGCCTGAACGGCACTTGATCATGGAAGTCAGCTGTGCTGTGGTCTGGGGCCTGTTGTGTCCTTCAGTTAACTTTCCAACTGTGCAGGGCTAGCGCCTCCTGAGACCCCTGCCATGCGGGATTAGGACAGAAGCACAGAGGGAGAGGGAGGCTCCCAGGAGCTGTCCAGAGCCCCTCCCCACCCTGTTCTAGGAGGGACTGCCACTACCCAGCAGGCCCGATCCTGGGGTCTCCTGAGCACCCACAGCGGCTCTGATGGAGATGGCTGCTGCCCTGGGGGACAGAGCTGGATAGCGGTTAGAGAGGTCAGAGCCGGCACAGGCTGGATCAGGAGGATCTCGGAGGGGCCTGGCTAAGCCTTGAAGTCTGTCAAGGAGGAGATTCGGAGGGGTGCCACTAAGCCTGGACACAGGGATCTGGGGACCATCCTGACCCCACCTGCTGCTGCAGGGCTGCCAGGTGCCACCCAGGCTGCCGTGGCGCCAGCCACCAAACCGGATCTCACTCGGAAGCAAAAGCCATTTGTTCTCTCTGGTCACCTTCCCAGCTGCCCTGAAACCACCCGGGATCACTTTTCAGAGCACCCGCGGGTAACCAGAGGCCTCCAGTGACCTGTGAGTGGCCTTGAGTCAGAAGGAAACAGTGTGCCCTGAATCACACACCCTGGCATTTGCCAAGCATCCAACCGGGCGACTGGGGAAGGTCTCTGGGCCGGTGCTGGGGTCCCACCGGGCCTGCCTGGGACTCACAGCTCTGTGTGGCTACAGCCAGGGGTCTCCTGCACCCCTCCAGGCCAGAAGCCCCACTGTGCTTTTACCGGTGACCCTGAGTGATGGTTTAACCTCTCCGTGTCTCGTTCCCCATCTCAGCAATAAGATGTCCTGTTCCCCACCTCCTGTGGCCAGAGGAGCTACATCGCTTTTTGTTTTTGTTTATTTTTTTGTTTTTGGGGTTTGTTGTCGTTGTTTGTTTTTCTGTTTGTTTGAGTCTCATGTAGCCCAGGCTAGTTTCAAACTTATTATGTACTCAAGTAGGACCTTGTCCTGGTCACTTCTGCCTCATCCTTTCGTGGGCTGGGAGGATAGCCCCACTGCCCAGTCTGGTTTTGAACATTTAACAATCCTCCTGCTCCAGCCTCCGCAGAGCTGGGATAACAAATCTGCACTACCTTGCTTGGCCAGCATGGACTATTTTGTTCCTCTGTTCAGTCAGGGTCTCACTATGTTGCCAAAGTTGGGCTAGAACTTGCCCCAGTCCTCCTGCCTCGCCCGGCCACCCAGCTGGACTCTCCCTCATAGAAAGTCGCCAAGGGTGACTCAGCCATGTGTGGTGGCGCACAGGCACCCAGAGGCAGAGGATCAGAACCTCAGTTATCTTCACTACATAACCAGCTCCAGTCCAGCCTGAGCTACGTAAGACCTTGTCCAAAAGCAAAACAACAAAAAATAGAGAACTGAAAGACTGAAGCAAACAGAAATTAAAATCTTTAAAAGCCAAGTTCCAGCCATGGCTGATGGAGGAGGGAGCCACGTCCTGCCACACCTGGATCAGGTGTCTCCCACCCGCCTGCTTGGCTCCCGCCTGGCCTGGCCTGGCCAGTCCCAAGATGACTGAGCCAAGCAATCTGGGCCCCCAGCTCTGCTCCCAGGAGGGTGTCCAGAGGGAGGGCGGGTCTCAGCTTTGTCCTTCAGCAGCTCTCAGAGACTCCCGTCAAAGCCTCGGAGAATTCCAGGGCTCAAGAAGAGAAGAAGGGACCAGAGGAGGGAGAAGCCGGTGAGGGCCTAGGGTGCAGCATCTCAAAAGGTCCTGAGGCACGGGAGGGGGAGGCAGCGGCGGGCGGCAGGAGTCCAAGGCCGTTGTTGGCTACACAGAGCATTCCAGGACAGTCTGGGCTACATGAGACCCTGTCTTAAAAAACAAAAGCAACCAAGCAGAGCAAGCCACCCTCTGAGTTCATTCCTGGGGCTGTGCAGTCTGGAGAGGGGTGGAGACCTCTGTGGACCGTGGGCTTCATTCGGTCCGTCACCTGCTTCCACACACGTGCTAGCATTGTCAACCCGAGCAGACCCAGAACCACCCTGGAGCCCAGCCTCCGGGCAGGCGAGGGTGGCAGTCTCCAGGCTGGTTAACTGAGGCAGGATGGCCCTCCTAAATGTGGGCAGCAGCCCATGGACTGAACGACCCTGAGGCAGCGGTCATCTCTCTCTGCTTCTTGACTGGGGCTTGTCAGGGTGTTTTATCACGGCAACCGCAGAGTGACTAAGACACAGAGTTGGAACCAGGAGTGGGGGTTAAACCTGGAGCTCTGGCCGGAACAAGCCCTTTTCTCCCCTAAGTGGCTTCTGTCAAATACTTTGTTACAGCAACAATACAACCAAGACACATGGCTACGATGTAGTGAGGGCCTCCTGTGTGCAGCTTCCTGCGTCTCCCCTCCTGTCTCCATGTCACAGATAAAGAAACTGAGGCACAGCGACGAAACCCACTCAGCCTAGGGCCCACAGGGAGACTCCAGCCATCCCTGAACGCTCGTGGCCTCGGGCTGCTCTGAGCCCCACACATGCGAATTTCAAATGTCCACAGCTCCCAGGGAGTGTCGGGGAGTGGAGGTCTAGGACTGGAGCCTTCTTCCAGGAACATGGGAGCGGGGTCACAGGACCTGGGTGCAAGTCCAGGCTCTGATGCTCAGAAATGGGAACCCTGGTGAGTCACAGCCCCTACTGAGGCCTCCATTTCCTCATCTGTAGAATGGATAGAGAACCAGTGAGAGTCAGAACCGAAGCCCAGTCCTCCGCTCCCATCTATAAAAGAACCTCATTTGTTCACATTACACAGACCTCCCTGTATAAAGGTATGGTTGTGTGTCGATGTCCCAGTGAGATGCAGACAAAAGGTCCCGAGGTCTCAAAGGCCTTTAGAAGACCTACCCATCCCTGGCCTTTGTTATCCCTCTTAGCAAGTAAGAGGTAAAGGTTGGAGCACTGGCAGCTGTTTTGGGTCATGAGGCAACTTTGACATAAGTCAAGGATTCCATAAACAAGGAGGGAAGAAGGCCAATGACTACAGTAGCTGAGCTGGACCTGTCTCTGTGGTGTCACCGTTTTATCATCTTGCCCCTGACTCCCAGCTCACACCAGCGTGGCGTCCTTCCCCATGTCCAGTGACCTGTGGCCCAGCATGCTACGCATCTCGTGAGTGACCCCATCCCAGTGGCCTGTGCCTGCCAATCGTGTCTGGGGCCGGGGAGAAGCAGGCAGACCATGTTCACTGGCTTTCCCCAGGACTGTGGATGTGATACCAGTGGCCATGGGCCCAGGGGGATCCCCAGGTTCCCGGGATGGGGCATAGAGGGTCTGGCAATGGGTACCCTGCTGGGGCTGAGCCCTGCAGCCAACTTTGGAGTCTTCTGAAGGTCGGGCTGGCTCATCTTCCAAGGAGGGTGGGGACAGCTCGTGGAGACCCCGGCGAGTGGCCCGAACAGCCCGGAGCAGGGTGTGAGTCATTACCGCCACCAGGACCAGGGCACCTGAGCCCAGGATAGATGCGGCCGCTGCACCCGCCTCGATCTCGAAGAGCAGCAGGGTGTAAATGGCCAGTGCTGAGGAAGGAATGGGTCACTTACTCACTCAACAAACATTTGCTCTCCAAGCCCTTGGGGGAGATCCCTCAAACACAGAGTAACAGCAACAAACCCTGCACCGGAACAGGTAGGCGGTCTATCGAAGCCTCGTCGCCATCACTGCCATCTCCAGATAAGGAAACTGGCAGGTGTGGTGGCGCACGCCTTTAATCCCAGCACTCAGAGGCAGAGGCCGGAGGATCTCTGTGAGTTTGAGGCCAGCCTGGTCTACAGAGCGAGTTCCAGGACAGCCAGGACTATATGGTGAGACCCCATCCCCCAAACAAACAATCTAACAACAAAAGTGACTAGACACACGGCCCTGTGGTTGAGAGGACCTGGGTTTGGTTCCCGAGCTCCGGGGACTCCAGTTCTGTGCTCAGGTCTCAAGCAAGGTGCACAGACAGACAAGCAGACAGAACGCCCATAAACACTGGGGTGGAGGACACCCCGAAGACTCACAGCCCAGAAGAATGCAGATGGGATTTTACTATTTACTTTTTTCCATTTTTACTGTATCTGTTCACTGTGTGTGTGCGCGCGCGACACGCCACAGTGTGTGTGCACGTGGAGGTCAGGGGACGCCTTGGGGGCAGATTCTCTGGAGTGTGGGTCCTGGGAACTGTGCTAGCAGTCATCAGTGAGCAGCCCTAAAAACGGGGCTCCTTATTTAAAGATTTATTTTTACCCCACCCCTTCTGTGTTGGTGCCCATGGAGGCCAGGGCAGGCTGTCAAATCTCCTGGACTTCAGGGAGGTTGTGAGCAGCCTGACGTGAGTGCTGGGGACCAAACTCCTGTCCTCTTAACCGCGGAGCCACCTCTCCAGCCCCTTCCGGCGGAGGCACCTCAGTGGGACAGCACTTGTCTAGTGGGCCCGGGATCCCAGGTTCCAGCTACAACGTGGTAAAAGCAAAACCAAGTCCTTCCAGAGCCTGAACTGTAGCTCAGTGGGTAGAGAGCTTGCCTGGCATTTGTGAGGTCCAGGGTTCAGTACCGAATGAACCGGGTGTGGCTTTGCCTGTCATCCCACACCATGGAGGCAGGAGGATCAGAAACCCAGGGTCATCCTTGGCTACATAGAGAATTTGAAACCAGCCTGGGCCATGTGAGACTCTGTCTAAAACACAAATAAGAAAAAGCAAAAGTCAAAACAGAAAGGGTCGGGGCAGGGAGATGGCCCGGAGGTTAAGAGCACTGGCTGCTCTTGCAGAGGACCTGGGATTGGTTCCCAGAACCCTCTAGTTCAGAACCACCTAAAGCTGCAGCTCAGGGCTCTATGGCCTCTGACCTCTGTGGGCACTGCACACACAGGCACCACATACACCTGTCCTCCCAAGGCTTAGGAGGTGAAAGCAAGATCAGAAGTTCAAGGCCAGCCTTGGCTACAGAGCAACTTCCAGGACAATCTGGCCCACATGATAAATAGTAATAATCAATAAATAATGAGTATTAATGGAGAATCCTCTGTCCATTCTAAGCATCAGGGACACTCCTCACTCTTGATTGATGGGGAAACTGAGGCACAGAACACATCCAAGAAGAAGTGTTGGAGCAGCTGCCTGATCTCAGGCTGCCTGGCCCCAGAGACCTGTGTGCACCCCGCCCCCGGTCCTCTGCCCCCACACACCTGCTAAGTAGACGGAGACCCCACAGCAGAACAGGCCAAGCGCCGAGTGCCTGAGGAGGCGGCAGTCAAACAGAAACCAGTCCGACCTGAAGGAGGACGACAGGAAGAGGGACAGTGACACCAGGCCAGTCGAGAGACCCGCCCCTCCCCCACCGACCTACCTGACCGTCCGCTCACCCACCCACCACCACCGCGTGCACCCAGCCACCCGTGTATCCACGCACCCACCCATTGTTTGAATCTGCGCGGTTCCACCAGCGTCAGGTGCTGTGGGAGACTCAAAGCGGGACGCGGGTGGGACAAGGAGCACCTCACCGCATCCCCAGTGCTCCAGGTGGAACCATCTACACCCGCACCCCTGAGCTCAGGGTCCTGAGGGACCCCTGGCCGGGCTGCGGCTAGCTGCTGATTCACACCCGACAGTCCTGTCCTTCCTGAACCCTGCCGGGGCGGGAGGGGGGGGCTGGGGTGCAGCTCCGATGATTGGCATGTGACCCCGGGATGCACCCCAAGCACCAGCGAGGGAAGGTGGGGGGTGGGCGGGCACCGGCGCGCTCTCGGAGCCTCAGTTTCCCCCTCTGCAGGTAGAGGCGCTGGCGTCCTACCTGCCCGGCCCCGGCCCGCGTGCCAGCTCGGCGCCCAGGTGTCCGCAGAGCGCGGCGAGCAGCAGGCAGCTAAGCCCGAGGACCTGCGCCAGCGCGGCCAGCGCAGTCGCCAGCGGCAGCAATGCCCCAGCCGCAGCTTCGGGTAGCCCCGCGTCGGGGTCCAGCTCAGGGTGCAGCACGTCGGTGCGCACACCCCGCAGCTCCGCGCGCCCCGCCTGGAGCTGGAACAGCAGCTGCGCAGCCAGCGCGACCAGCACGGCGGCTGGGATGCCCAGCAGGGTCATCGCGGCCAGCACCCGGCCTCCGTACGAGCGGCCCATGGTGCGGGCCTGGGTTGAGGAGAAGGCGCGGGGAGGGGAGGCGGCTGGGGTGGGATGGGGCGCCACGGGCCTCTGGACAGGGGCCCCGAGTGCTGCGCGAAAACTTGGGAGAAAGTGTTTTCTGCTTTGTTCCGGCCGCGGGCGCCGCCCCCGGGTGTGCGGAGGAGGACGGGGAGGGAAGGGGGGGACAGGAGGGGCGCGGCGGGGAGAGCCAGAGCCTGCGGCAGAGGGGCGGGGCCTGATGCAGAGGGGCGGGGCGCGGCTAAGGCGGGGCCAGGGGCGTGGCTTAAGAGGATGGGGCTCAGGGACGCCCCAACAGCAGCGTCCGAAGGGACGGGTCTTCCACGTGTGCGGTCCGGAGTGGGGCGGGGCCTGGCTCCTGCGGGCAATGCTGGGTGGGGCCCCCGGGAAAGGGACCAGAAAAGGGGGTCTTGCGAGGCGCAGCTAGGAGGGCTCCGGATGCGGGGGCGAAGAGGTGACCAGGTGGGCGGGGGACACAGGTGGGGTGGTGCCTGGAAACGCACGTGTTTGGGAGAGGGAGCGCAGGGGCGGGGTCAGGGCGGGGCCACCCGGATTGCCCCACCCTAATGGGCGGGCTTGAGGGGGTGGGAAAATGGGGAGGGCCCAGACCGCAAGGGTAGGCCTGGTCTTCGTAGCTAGTTCTAGGACAGTCAGAGCTACATAGAGAGACTCTGTCCCCAAAAAAGAAAGCCTGTGGAAGGGGAGATGAAGAGACAGCAGGAGATGGAGCTGACCGGGCTGGCCTCTGAGTCCCGATCCGACACAGGCAGAGGCACAGAGCCCGAGGATGGAGATAGGGGGACCCACAGGTGCCCGGGGTTGGAAGCTGGACCTCTGCAGATGCAGACAGGTGCCTCCCCGTCGTCCTGAGCGCCGGGCTTCTGGCACTTGGTTTACTAAAAAAAATAATTAAGATTTATTTATTTTATGTGTATGAATGTCTTGCCTACATGTATGTCTGTGTATGTTGTGCGTGCCAGGTAGCTGCGGAGGTCAAAAGAGGGCGTCGTTTGCAGATGATTGTGAACCACCATATGGATGCTGGGAACTGAACCTCCATCTCCAAGAGCAGCCAGTGCTTTTACCCACTGAGCCGTCTTCCTATATTAAATGCGTATATGTTTGGATAAATTGGGCACACTGACAAAGGCCTGTCTTCATTGCAATTCAGAGGCGTAGGCAGGGGACTGTACGCACTCAGAAGACAGTCTGACCTAGAGGACACTATCTTTAAAAGTAAACAGAGGGACTGGAGAGCAGCTGGCTCAGTGATTAACCGTGGCTCAGTTCTGTTTCCAGCATGCAGGTCAGGCAGTCAGGGGATCCCACACCTTCTTCTGGCCTCTGGTCTCACACTCAGATGCACACATTCCGCCCCAAACATATAATAAAAATTAGAGCAGGTGGTGATAGCGTGCACCTTTAATCCCAGCACTCGTGAGGCAGAGGCAGGTGGATCTCAGAGTTTGAGACCAGCCTGGTCTGAGAGCAAGTTCCAAGTCGGCCAGGGCTGTTACACATAGAAACCCTGTCTCAAAATAGATAAATAAATAAATAAATCTTAATAAAATGCAGAGTGCTTGGCTGTAGCTGTGTGGTAGATATGTGTATGTCAGGCTCCGGCTCCAGTGTGTGAGTGTGCCGTGTGAGCCTGTGGGGGTCTGTGTGTGGTGCAGGTGGGCGGGGAGTGCAGCAGCTGTCTGGTGGACTGTCCACCATGCCAGATGTTTCCGTGGGTGCTGAGGACTTGGACTCATGTCCTCCTGTTTGCATAGCAGGACTCTTACCTACCAAGTCCTCTCCTCAGCTCCCTTCCACGGTTTGGTTTGTTTTTATTTATTCTGTTTTTCGAAACAAGGTTTCTCTGTGTAGCCCTGCCTGTCCTGGAAAGAGCTGTAGACCAGGCTGGCCTCGAACTTAGAGATCCGCCTGCCTCTGCCTCCTGAGTGCTGGGATTAAAGGTGTGGGCCACCACCGCTACTCAATTGGCTACTTTTAATGAATTGAGATGAAACTCTCATACAGGTAGCAATGTTTTTATTCAGTGATTTATAGCACATTTACAATGCAACCCACCTCTGCCTAGTTCGGGAACATTCCATCTCTGGGGCAAGAATCTGACAAGACTGATGAGAGCCCTTCCCATCAATCAGTCCCCACTCTCCTCAGTGAGCAGGCAGCCCCTGCCTGCTCAGCCCCCCTCGTGGTTTTCCCTGTTTGGGACATCTCCTGCCAGAAGAAGCCTTTTGGGTCTGGCTGTGGTCACTCCATACCAGTGTTGTAACCTGTTCCGGTGCCTTATTCCTGTTTGTGGCTGAGCAATACTCCACTCTGGACACCCCACATGAGTTGTTCTGTTGATGGACATTTGGGGTGCCTCTAACTTTTGGCAAGTGTCAATCACAATGTTCCGAACAGGCATTTGCAAGTATGGGGGCCCCTGCCTCCAGTAGTGAGTTCTAGGAGTTGAATTGCTGATTCGTATGCTAACTCCATTTTACTCTTCCTGTAACTACAAAACAGGTTCCCATGGCAACTGTACAATTTTCATATTCCCATAAAGGGTAAATGAAGGTTTCTAATTTTCTTTCTTTTTTAAGATTTATTTATTTATTATGTATATAGTGTATGTATGCCTGCATGCCAGAAGAGGGCACCAGATCTCTCTATAGATGGTTGTGAACCACCATGTGGGTGCTGGGAATTGAACTCAGGACTCAGGAAGAGCAAGCAGCCAGTGATCTTAACCTCTGAGCCATCTCTCCAGCCCCTAATTTTCTTTTTTAATTAGTATTTTAGCATTCCAGCCAGGTGGTGACAGTGCATGCCTTTAATCCTAGCACTAGAATTCGAGGCTAGCCTGGTGAGTTCCAGGACAGCCAGGGCTACACAGAGAAACCCTGTCTTGAAAAACAAAATCATAATCATAGTAATTTAAGGACAACTTGTAAGAGTAGGCTCTTTCCTTGCCCCACGTGGGTACCCACGATCGAATTCGGGCAGTCAGGCTTGGTGGCCAGCAGGCATCCTTATTCAGTCTTGAGCCTCAGTTTCCCCCACTATTCCAAGTTGGGGACAGAGGCGGATGAACTGCTTGCGGGGTCACGACTCCTCCTTCTTCCTTTATCTTGTCAGATTCTTGCCCCAGAAAGCCAGGCTCGTCAGCCCCGTGGACGCGCTGGACGTCTCATTTGCACGCACCATCCCCCTCGGGCCGCCAGAGGGCGCGGTAGGCAAAGCTAAACCCTCGGCTTGCAGGTCCCATGCGCTTCTACAGAGGCAGGTGCCTGTCCCGAGGAGCGGCGCTAGACCCGGCTTGGTATCACGTAGCCCAGGCCGACCTAGAGCCCTCTACATAACCAAAAAACGGCCTTGAGCTCCGGATCCTTCTTCTGCACGCCTCTGTTTTCTTTTTTATGTGTTGTTGTTTTGCACAAGACTTAACATAGTATTTTTGTTCTGTAAGTGTGTGGGCATGCACGTGCCACCACGAGCGTGTGGAGGTCAGCAACTTGCGGGAGACCGTCCTCCCTTCCACCATGTGGGTTCTGGGGACTGGACTCGGGTTGTCAGTCTTCACAGCAAGTGCCATTCCGCACCGGCCCTGCACCTGCGTCCAGAGCGCTGAACGACAGGCCTGCACCACAAAGCCCGGCTGCAGGAGTGGGTTTTGTTTGTTTTGAACAAGGTATTTGAGGCTGGGGTTCTATGGTTAGAAAGCTTGCTTAGCATGCACTAAGTCCCGGGTACCGTGCCCGGGACCTGTTCGTGGGGATCCCTACGTTCTTTCGAGGACTAGGGGTGACCTGGAAGAGGAAACTTGTCTGTCTTTGGCTGCCGTTCCAGCTGCTCCTTAGGCTGAGGCAGAAGAATGGTGAGTTCAAGGCCGGCCTGCACCGCTGTCTAGGGAACGTCCTGAGCATGCGGGAGGAGAAGGCTAATCGGAGCCCCGCCCCTGCAGCCGGGGTCTTCCGGGGGTTACCATAGCCCCGCCTCTAGCGCGCCCCTACACCCAGGTACCCATGGGGGTCACCAGAGCCCCGCCCCTGCAGCCGGGTCCCCCTGGGGGCCACCAGAGCTCTGCCCTTGCACCTGCATCCCCTGGGGGTCACCAGAGTCGTGGCGGCTCCGGCCCCGGCCCCGGCCCGCATCCCGGTCCACGCGGTACTTGCGGCGGCGCAGAGGCTCGGTGATGCTGCGCCTTGCGGGCTCATCCAGGTCCTCGGGCTGCAGGAAGCTGCGGTCCAGCAGCTCCGCCGCCTCCTGCCAGTTGGTGAAGCAGGCGGGTCCCAGGCGCTGGATCTCGTCCGTCGCGTCGCTCGTCAGCACGTCCCCACCCGGCTTGAGCACCACGACGGCCGGCAGACGACGCACGGAGAACTGGCGCCCGAGGTCCCTGCGGGGAGCGCGCGTCAGCCCGCCCTTGAGACCCCGCAGCTCCCGATGCGCTGCGCGCGCTGCCCCCGAGGGCCGCCCCGGGACCCGCTGGCTCCCCAGGGCTTCTGCACCGGCTCCTCACACCTTCCCTCTCCCTGCCCCATCCTCCCTTCCAATGTCCCCCTGCTGTATGTATGTGTATCGTTGGTCTGCTGTCGCTGGGAAGAGGGAGGCCCCGGGGGCAGGGATTTCAAACAGCTGAGGAATGTTCCGGAAATGTGTGTTGAATGAATGAATGCATACTGTGAAAGGCTATCAGATAACGTCAAGCTGGGCCTCTGCGTGGGAGTGACATTTGAACTGAGATCTTACGGGTGGAGGGAGGGACGGAAGACTGGGGAAAGTGTTTGTTCCGGACAATGACAGAGTATGTGCAAAGGCCCTGGGGTGAGACCCTGACAGGTACAGCTGGCATCTCACAGAGACTCTGAATGGTCAGGGGCAAGGATGTCAGTTCTGAAGCCACCAAGAAGCTGTGAGAATCTCCAGGAGACCCTGCACCCCACTCCCAGCAAGGCCAGAATCCACCCCTCTGTGAGCTCCACATTCACGGAGTGAGTAAGGCCAGCATGAATTCTCATTATGAAACTATGCCTTGAACTCTCCATGCAGACTGAGATCTCACAGAAATCAGCCTGTTGGGATTAAAGGCAAATGCCACCACACACATCTCAGCTGAGGTTTTTTGTTTGTTTGTTTTGGTTTTGGTTTATTGAACAGTTTCTCTGTGTAGCCTTGGCTGTCCTAGAAATTGCTCTGTAGCCCAGGCTGGCCTCCAACTCAGAGATCCACCTGCCTCTGCCTCCAGAGTGCTGGGATTAAAGGTGTGGGCCGGCGCCACTGCCGCCGCCACCACCACCCAGCTTTCAGCTGAGGTTCTCAATCCATGATTATTGGTTAGTTTTTGTTGTTGGTTTTTTGTTTTGTTTTTGAGGCCCAAGCTGGTCTCATGTTTATATAGACAAGGGTGACTTGCTGAGCAGTTACAGCAAACTCCTTTAATCTCAGCCAGCGGGAGGCAGAGGCAGGTGGATCTCTGTGAGTTCAAGGCCAGCCAGGTCTATAGAATGAGTTCCAGGACAGCCAGGACTACACAGAGAAATCCTGTCTCAAAACAAAAACAAACAGACAAAAAAATGACTTTGCATTCCTGATCCTCCTGCCTGTTGGGATGATGGTTTATGTGGGTGGCTGGGTTCAAGCCTGCTGTACAAGACTCTGCCCACTGAAACACAGCTTTCTGTTTGATCTGCTGTGCCTGAGTGTTTGCCTCGATGCATGCCTGTACACCACCTGTGTGTAGTGCCCACAGACACCAGGAGAGGGTGCCAGAGCCCCAGAACTGGAGTTATAGATGGCTGAGCTTCCGTGTGGGTGCTGGGAACTAACCTAGGTCCTCTGCATGAGCAGCCGGTGCCTTGACCTCAGAGCTTCTCTCCAGCCTGTTTTTTGTCAACCCCAGGGTCTCTCTATGGAGCAAGGCGGGCCTTAAACTCCTCAGCCTCCCAAGTGCTGGGATGGGAGGCCTGCATGCCACACCAGGGTCTGGCTGAGTGAACTTTACCCCAGATGGCAGGTTCCTCTACGACACTTAGAGCTCGTATTTCTTTCCCTGGGGACAGATGCTGCTCATGGGGGGGGGGGGGGAGCAGAACCTACTTGGCAGCACAGGGCAGTGAGCGGGTGTCCCAATCATCATCGTGACATGTGGAATGGGGCCCTCATGACCAGACCCTTGAACTCGTGCAAGACAGTCCGTGAGATGGTGAAAGGTCAGGCAGTCAGCTGCTCATTACAGACTGCACAGCTCACCTTCCCCCAGCGTAGCGCAGACACCAGCCCCGAGGCAGTTCAGCCAGGGGCATGTGGAAGGCGGTGGCGCCAGGAGAGGGGACTGGGTGGCCAGATGTCACTACAATGAGTCTCTCTCAGAACTGGGATGAAACTCAGAGCCTCTGGTTTTATTACTGGTAGTACAAATGCGAAGCTGGGTGTGGTGATGCATGCTTGTCATCCAGAATTTAGGGAGCTGAGGCAGGGGGGTTGCTGTGAGTTCCAAGTCAGAACACCAAGAGAAGTTACAAGGTGTTTCGGAGGGTCAAGTACTTGCTGTCCAAGGATAAGGACTTGAGTTCTGGTCCCAACAGCCCAAAAGCAGGGTAAGTGTGGTCGCCCAGGGACCCTTGGGGCTTGCTGGCTGCGAGACTAGCCCTGTCTGTGAGCTCAGGGTACATCTGAGAGCCTGACGCAGGAATACGCTGGAGTGCCCGACGTCAGCCTTCACCCCCACACTGGCAGTGCGTGTACACAACACATATGCTTGGGGACAGGTACATGTGCGGACACACACACACACAAACCTAAAGTGCCTGGTGCGATGACTGTCATCTCAGCACTTAGGAGGCACAGACTGTACGATTAGGAGGATTAGGGCCAGCCTTGGCTACATAGCCTGCTGGAAGCCAGCCTGGTCTACTTGAGACCCTGTCACACAGTATCTCTCCTTAAACAGGAAACCGGAAGTTCTAAGTTAGACACAACCTTTAAAGTGTGACTCTTTGCCTGGTGGAGGCAGAGGCAGGCGGATCTCTGAGTTCCAGGCCAGCCTGGTCTACAGAGTGAGTTCCAGGACAGCCAGGGCTACACAGAGAAACCCTGTCTCCAAAAACCAAAAACCAAAATCCAAAGAGAAAAAAGAAGTGTGCTCCTCTCCTCTCCTGGCTCTGCTGCCTCCCATGGCTCCCACCCTCCCTGGTAAAAGTGACTCAGTTCTCCTAACTGTCGTCCTTTCCAAGACACTGCGGTGCCCAGTTGGAGACCCTCTTCTGAGCCATGCCTCCTCGTGTCCAGCTCTGGTGGTGGTGTTGGTTTGGGGACAGGGTCACCCTACATAGTCCAGGCTAGCCTCAAGCTCCCGCTGGTCCTGCCTCCACCTTCCTCGTGTGGAGACTGCAGTGTGTACCCCACATCCGATTTTCACAATGCTGGGGATGGAGCTATGGCTTCACAGATGCCAGACAAGCACTCCAGTAACTGAGCTACAGTACCCACCTCTTGTTTTAGAGCTGGCCTTGAACTTATAGCAATCCTCCTGCCTCATCTCCAAGCACTGGGATGGCAGGCTCCTGTGACTCCCCCTAGCAGCCATCTTGTGTTTCCCCGTCCCCTGCAGTGGGCTGTGACGGAGACGGATGGACCCCCTCTTTCTGCGCTAGCTCCTAGTACCGGACAGTAAACACTGGTTCACCTTCCACGGAGACACCTTCTCCAGGAAGCCCTCCCTGGCCTTCCCTGGGGCCTCACCTCCTCAGGTCATCATGGAAAGGCAGGAACAGCCACTTTTCAGGCATGTCCCTGAGGAACAGGTCTTGTTGCTCCTCCGTGGGGTCCTGGGACACGTAGATCAGGGCCAGTTGTGCTGCCCGCAGCACGTAGAACTCATCAGTGAGTCGAACGAAGAAGTCTTTGAGGACCGGGGCAAAGGCCTGGCACTGGGGACAGGCCCCGGCGCCGAAGAACAACAGCACAAGGCGATTCTCCAGCCGGCGGCTCAACTCGGCCTCGGTCTCCACCTCATCCTGGTCACTGTTGTTCCTGATCAAGATGCGGCCAGAGAAGAGGGATGCCATGGCAGTAGTGTGTGAGGGGCTGGGGGCCCAGGAGAGGGATCTGCTGTGGCCCGGAGCCTGCTTACTGGGTTCCCCTAGCCCCAGGAATAGATAGGGACCTCAGAAGCCAGATTAGCCGCTAATCCTCCTGTAGGTTGACCTCTACAGGACCAGCATTGGTTTGAGGTGACAGGGAGGTCTCATGGACCTTCCACAGAGCCAAGCTGCTTGTGAGGTGTTAACAAAACAGAAAGCCTGTGAGCACTGAGGCAGGGGGATCACGCAAGTTCCACAACACCCTGGGATATACGACAAAAAATGAGAGGGGTTATGGTGTGGCCAGGAGTGGAGCCCCTGCCTAGAATCCCCCAGTGGGGGCTGGGAGCGTGGCTCAGGGGTGGAGCCCCCACCTAGAATCCCCCAGTGAGGGGCTGGGGGCGTGGTCAGGGTGGAGCCCCGCCTAGAATCCCCCAGTGAGGGGCTGGGGGCGTGGTCAGGGGCTGGCTTCCATCTCCTGCAGCACAGTAAAGCAATAAACTCCGGTAATGAAGGGATATGCTTATTCATTTCTAGGCAAGAATTTTGGTAAAAACCAAAATAAATGCTGTAGGCTCCTCCCTTTTCTGTCCCCTCTCATCACCCAGAGTACATCTGGAAACTCAGTTTTCCAGCACCCCCTTAACCATCAAAATCCAGATAAACTTTTCCAAGGTGAGTGTGTCACCCAGGCAGCTGCAGTCTTGCTCTGGGCTCGGACATGCTCCTGCACAACTCAAAGAACCCTTTGTTGCTGTTGTTTTTAAGAAAGGGTCTCTTGTAGCCCAGGCTGTCCTCAGAATTAATATGTAGCCAAGGTTGACCCTGACCCTCCTGCTGCCCCAGGTTGTGAATCCTGGGTGTCTTCAAAGACAAATAAGGACAGAGAAGATGCAGATGGTTGGACAAAACTGCTGCAGGGAGGGAGAACGCAGGAGCCATTCCCAAGGCAAAGTCCTAAGGACCCGGGGGGACTTACTCAGGAGCCCACTCTGAGCATGTTTAGTTGTTTTTTAAGCATTTATTACGGTAGCAGGTCCCACATGCCACAGTGCACTTCTGGAGGAGAGAGGACAACGTGCAACAGGCGGTCTCTACTTCCACCACGTCCTGGGGATCAAACTCAGGTCGTCAGGCTTGGTGGCAAGCGCCTTTACCTGCTGAGTCCTCTCTTCAGCCCTGCACATGTTCAGTTGAAGATGATAGTTTAAAAAGAAAAGATAGAGCCGGGCGGTGGTGGCGCTCGCCTTTAATCCCAGCACTCGGGAGGACAAGGCAGGCGGATCTCTGAGTTCAAGGCCAGCCTGGGCTACAGAGTGAGATCCAGGACAGCCAGGGCTACACAGAGAAACCCTGTCTCAAAAAAAAAAAAAAAAAAAAAAAAAAAAAAAAGGAAAGAAAAAGAAAGAAAGGATAGAAATGTTTGGGGCGGGGTGGGCCTAGCTGGAAGTCAAAGATTAAAGCGGAAAGACAGGAAGCTCCTGGGCATGCTCAGCTTGCCTCTTCAATTTCGAGCAAATACCATCAGAAAGGACACTAAGAAGATGCGTCAGCTCCAGCCATTACCAACACTGCTGGCTTTACAGGTGTCACATCACTGTCCTTCCTTCTCCGGGTGTGTCCAGGTATTCTCCAGCTCCTAAGTAGCCAAGGGTCGCCTTGGACTTCCTGAGCACTCGCCCACCTTGTTTACAGGGTAAGGGAACTGGGCATGGAAGCCAGGGCTTTCTGCGTGCTAAGCAAGCAGGCTACCAGATGAGCTCCTTCTTCCACATGTTCAGCTCTTCCAAACGGGGACTTTCTCAGCCTCACAAGTCTCCTTCCTCACTCTCCCTAACACCGGGATTAAGGGCAGACCACCAGCCTGTATTTATTTTATTTATTTATTTTTTCTTGTTTATTTATTTTATTTAGTGTTTTGGGAGTTTCTTCCACGATGTGGGTCCCAAGGATCAAACGGAAGTCCTCGCTAGCCTGCTATCAACCTTTCAGATTTTAGGACTGAAGACTGGGGAGCAGGTGCGGAGAATCCCATCATGAGTGGTCAAGAGCCGGTGCTTACCCTCAGCGCTCCGTACACTAGGGGGGGGGGGGGGAGGGAAGGGAGGAGGGAGGCACCGGCTGGCCAGAGGAGGAAGTGGGGCAAAGGGCGCAGGAGATGTTCCAGGAATATGGAAACAGGCGGAGGCCACGAGAAGGGAGAGCAGGCGGCAGCGCTGAACCCCAGACTTACGCTGGGGGGCCTGTTGCAGCACTCAGTGTCCTTACCTGTAAAATGGGGTGATCTCAAAAGGGGAGAGAGACGGCAGCTCTAGAGACTTGTCCAAGTTAACCCCTGGCTGTCTGGTCCAGCGTTCGGGATCTTCAGCAGCCCCCCATCCCACCCACCCACCTCCCTGAGACCAATGGCAGCTGCGGGCGGAGGTGGGGCCGCGCCTGCCCAGCCTTGGCCTTCCAGTGGCTCTGGAAGCCGGCCCCGGCTGGCGTCCTCCCAAGGAGAACTGTGGGAAGGTCGGCCAAGCAGGGCAGAAAACAAGCAAGCCCGCAGGGTGGGCAGGGGGCGTGGGAGGGTGGCCGGGAGGGAGGGGCAGGGCAGAGGCACGCAGGGCCGCTGTGCAGTGAGAAGCGCCCAGGACTCTGCCAAGGGCGCATCCTGGGAGTGACCCGCCAAGGGCTGGACTCAGAAGCTCCCTGTCCAGGCCTCCTGCGGTAGCTTCAGTGAGAACCTGCGAGGGAGCAGCGAGGCCTGGGGGTCTGCAAGCCTGAGCAGGTCAGCCTGGCGGCAGGGTGGGGGCGCCCCAGCAGGAGGCTAGGGATAGGGGCGCCTCTGGACGGCTCGAGGGGGCTCCTGGCCCTGGGGAGGTATAAGAGATCGTGGGGTGCAACAGGGTTTCATGGGGGATCCTGAGGTACAAGAAGGGCTCGTGTCAAGGAAGGACGGGGACCTGATGTGTGCTTGACACTTGCCTGGGATCCTGGGATGTGGCTTGATACGGTTTTGGAGCGGTAGAATTGAGGTGTGAGGGCTCCTGATCTCCAAGACTGAGGCCTCCGCAGCCCCCTGGGTGTGAATTTCGACTCCCTGGGAGCCTGGAATGCGGAGAAGCCTGGAGGCTTGGATCTAGGACAAGCTGGATCAAGAAGGCTCCGGCACAGGCGGGCCCTGGGCGGGAGCTGGGCGCCGCGGGCCCTGGGGATGCGGAGCTTGGATACCTTTTTGGTTTACGCGCGCCAGAGACACGCCCCCTGGAGCCGTGGCCCCCGCCCTCAGCACCTGCGTGTTTTTATCGCACGCTGGGACGAGGCGCTGCCCCCCCCACTCCTCCCCCTGCCCCCCCCCCCCCGTACTTGGTTGCCGTGGAGACTGGTAGGTAGCCTGGACAGGCCGCTCTAGCTTGCGAGTCTCGTTGGCCACAGGCTCTCTGGCCCGCGCCTCCTCTCTATGGTCTAGGCCTCCGGAAGGGGGTCGGCCTGTGCAGAGCAGGGTGAGGGGCTGGGAGCGTTAGGCGGCAGGGAAGAGGGGCTCGGGGCGGAGCTAGGCGCTGGGTGGGTCGCCCTGACCCGGTCTTCCGGCGAGCCGTGACGGACAAGGCCTGGAGGCGGCGCGGGAGGCCCAGGGAGAATCTGGGTCCCGAATGTCAGTAGGCTAGGGGCTGTGGGCGGGCCCGCGCCTGTGGGCGGGGCCGCAGGCCTCACCTGGGGCGGGGCCTGGGTCAGAGTGGGCGCGTGCGTGCTTGGGCGGGGTCACGGGACTCTGCTGAGGGCGGGGCCTGGCTGAGGGCGGGGGCGCCTGTAGGCGGGACCGTGGGCCTCCCCTGCAGAAGGACTTGGGGAAGAGTGCGCGCGTGTGCGCAGGGGGCGGAGCCAGGCCTCGTCTGGAGGAGGAGCCTCGGTCAGGTTGCCGGGCTTTGATTTGAGGCTCGCCCTTGTGGGCGGAAATAGCGGCCTCCGCTGGGGGCGTTAGTTAGGTTACCTAGGCGGCCGCTGAAGGAACACGCGGGCTCTGAGGCAGGATAAGCTCAAGCATGTGAATTTTGGGACACAGGAGAGGGATGGGGCGACACGGGGGCGTGGCCTGGACCACTGACTGCAAAGGGTCCAGGTGTGTGCGGGGTACGAAGGAGACCCAGGTTTGGGGGCTGAGGCTTAAGGGTGGAGCTTGGCGGGGGCGGGTCCAGACACATGGTCAAGGCGTGGGGCGGGGTCTGTCGTGGAGGTAGAAATTCTGGGGTTGGGGCGGGCCGGAGGGCAATGATTGACAGTGATGTGGCCAATCCCAGACCTTGAGGCGGGGCGGGTTGCGTCAACGGGCTGGGTTTAGGCCGCCCTGGAGCCTGGGGCAGTGGGGGCGGGGCCGCGCTGGGGGCGGGGCCGCACTGGGGGCGGGGCCGCACCGGGGTCGCGCTGGGGGCGGGGCCGCACAGGGCCGCGCTGGGGGCGGGGCCAGGTTCCTAGCGAACGCGTTTGGGTTCAGGCAACAGCCTGAGACCCCGTGTGGCCAGGGTCTGCGATGCGGCCTGGGCGGGGCCGGGACTAGGCTGGGGCGGGGTCCGCGGCCTCAGCTGTCTGCTCCGCAGGATGCGGGCTCCCGGAGCGGGAACGGCCTCGGTGGCCTCGCTGGCGCTGCTCTGGCTGCTGGGGCTCCCGTGGACCTGGAGCGCGGCAGCGGCGTTCGGTGTGTACGTGGGCGGCGGCGGCTGGCGCTTCCTGCGTATCGTCTGCAAGACGGCGAGGCGGGACCTCTTGTAAGTAGGTGGGGTTGAAAGTCATGGATGCATGGCCCTCGGGCGAGCCGATGTCTTGCGGGGTGGAGTGAGGGTCCCCCTATGGCCTGGGGTTGCTTTATAGACTGGGGCGGGGCCTGGGGGTGGAGTGACAGATTGCCCGGCTCTGCCGGGTCCAGCAGGAGACAGAGCCGAATTGAGCAGAGTACATGATTAGGACTTGGCGGGCTGTTAGGGTGTTAGGTGGCCACTGCGTAATTGGTAGATGTTGAGAGAGCTGGGGGTTCCGGGGGCGCGGTGGAGACTGTGAGAGGCCTCTAGGGGTGACCCACTGTCCAGATTCTTGGAATGAACAGGTTTGGGGTAAAGGAACGTCTTGGGGAGTCCAAAGGACTCAGGGGTCTCTAAAGAGTGTTGGCCCCTGTGTGGAACTTGGGGCTGTTGTTCTAGGTCTGGGACTGTCACTGATGTACCAGGGGGTCTCTGGAGGTGAGGTTTCTGGGGAGTCACGGTGTGCAGGGAACCTGGAGGCTTCTGGGATGTCTCTCAGGGTTTTGTTGAGGGCAGCTGGGGTTTGTTCAGGGGTAACCTCAGTGTTGCTGCAATTCCAAGTCTCAGGTCAACCCTTGGGGAGCCGTCTGAATACCTTCATGGGCCTCCTTCAGGGGGGCAGACTGAGTATTTATTGTAAGTGTGAGAAAGCAGGTTTATGGTGGATGGTGTGGAATGGGGGCCCTCACAAGCTGACTGGCTCTGAGCCTTCTCTTCACACAGTGGTTCTTGCCTGGTCTCTGCCTCCTGGACTCTGTTTCTGTCTTTCTTCTCTCAAAGTAGTGAAGAACTGCAGTTGAAGCAAGTAGTGTGGGGTCAGAGAAGACACTGTGAAGGCGGCAGTGGGCACATGAGTGAGGGCACTCGGGGCTTTGGTTTTGGAGATGGGCTCTCCTGTAACCCAGGCTGGCCTTGAACTCCTGATCCTCTGCCTTTATCTCCCCAGTGCTGGGGTGACAGGCTTGTGCCACCACATCTGGTTGCTGCTGTGTATGCTGAGCAAGTGCTGCCCACTTAGCCCAGGCCACAGTCATTGTTTTACTTTTTGAGACGAGTTCTTATGGAATCCAGCTTCCCACATTTCTTCTTTCTTCTCCCTTTTCTCTTTCTCCCTCCACCCACCCTCTGTCTGTCATTCTTGCCCAGACTGCCCTGGGACTCAAGATGCTTCTGCCTTAGCCTTTGGAGTGGTAGGGTGACAGGCAGGTGGTTATCTCAGAACTGAGTGAGTGGTGCTCAGAAGCATGTCAGAAGACCCGAGTCTGGCTTGCTGCCTGTCCCTTCAATTCTGGCCATCGCTGCTGTCCTCTGCAGCTCCTGCTCCCACATACGCGCGTATATGCAAGCAGGTCCTCAAGCGCACACACAGACATAACGCCAGTATTTCATTTTTAATGATCAGAGTGTGGGTGTGCAGTGCACCCATGTCACACAGGCAGTCACGGGCAGGTGCAGGCAGTGTGACTCCAAACCTGGTTGGCCACCAAGAGTGGCCTGTGCTTTTAGAATGATCTGTTCTTTTTTGTTATTGTTTGTGGTTCTCTTTAAGATTTTATTTATTTTATGTGTATTGGTGTTTTATCTGTATGTGTGTCTGTGTGAGGGTATTGGATCCTCTAGAACTGGAGTTATAGGCAGTTGTGAGCTGCCATGTGGGTGCTGGGAGTTGAACCCGGGTCCTCTGGAAGAGCAGCCAGTGCTCCCAATCGCTGAGCCATCTCTCCAGCCCTCTTTGTCTTTGTTTTGATGTTTTTGAAACTGAGACTTACTGAGACCCAGGTTGGCCTTAAACTCCCCATCCCCTGGCCTCGGCCTTCCGGTGCTGGACATCGCAGCCCAGCTGTGCCCAGTTCACCTGCAGCCCAGGAGCACCTGCCAAACCCTGCCAGGGTCTCCCAAGGGGCCTGCTTTTCTGCTGGCTGAGTCCTGGGGCTCCGGATAAAAGAAGCTGAGGCCGGGAGAGGCCCCTGGGAAGGGCCAGGCTGGACAGAGGTGTCTTTGTGCTCAGTGTGGGGGTGGCTTGGGCAGCTGCCAACCTGGGTGCCGGGGGCATGTGGTAGGGACAAAACACCGGATCCCCGCCTGCCGGCGTGGGCCCTCTGGTGGGAGAGGCAAGCTGGAGGGAAGAGCCCTGACAGGCCCACAGTGCTGCTGGAACCTGGCCTGCAGCACTGTGGGCCTCGCAGACCCACCAGCTGTGGCCTGGTTCCCATCGGCAACATTCACAGAACAGCTTCCTGCCGCCCTAGCGCGCGCCCCCCCCCGCCCCCCCCCCCCCCCCCGCGTGTCCTCAGCTGACACACCCCACACCTTCATGGGTCCTAGGGCAGTTAGTGGAGCTCCAGGCTCAGCTGGTTGGTTATCGGTAGGTGAAGGCATGCACGCTGATGGTGCATTGGTTGGAGGTGGACACCCAGGTTCTGACTGTGGACGTGGGCTGGCCCACTTCTCTTATTTCTGATTTAGATCCTTAGGCAGCGTGCTTTCCATGAGGTGCACGCATTGAGCGCCAGCGGAGTGCGGCATCAGCATCTGCACTGTGGTAGGCCCATGGAGGGTCTTGAGGGAGCTTTGTGCAGTTCTGAGTCATCTGTCCTTCACTTGCTGTGTGACCTCATCGGTGATAACTTACCTCTCTGAGCCGTCCGCCTATCCATCGAATCCCAGTGTGTGTGTGAAGCCCTGTGGTGTAGGTATAGACAGAGCTTGGTATATACTAGGTGTTTAATAAACGCTGGGACTCGCTTTGTAAACGCTGGAGCCAGACATCTGCTGAGGCCACACCATTTTAATTTTTTGGTGTGGTATTTGGCCTTCTTAGTTACTCTGTTTATTAACAGAGCTGTGTTCTGTTGCAAGAATCTTAGAGAGTCTTATTAATAAAATCAAACCCGGGGCCTGGTATTGGGGTGAATGCTGGATGATCAGAGAGACAGAACAAGCCACAGCTAACCTCACCTGGCCAACTTCTCAGCTGGTCTTGTTTCCTCAGCCTGGAGGCCTCTGTGTCCTCATCTCCGAATGGTTCTCAGCTGAACTGTGCTGCTAGAAGCCTGAAAGCTTAACCAGCCAAATGCTTAACTAGCCAAATGCTTCTAGTTTCTGGTCCTCATGCCTTATATATCTTTCTGCTTTCTACAACCACTCCCTGGGATTAAAGGCTCGCTTTCTGGGATTAAAGGCGTGTGTCACCATGCCTGGCTGTTTACAATGTGGCCTTGAACTCACAGAGATCCAGAGGGATTTCTACCTCTGGAGTGCTAGGATTAAAGGTGTGAGTGCCACCATTTTCTAGCCTTTGTATCTAGTGGCTGTTCTGTCTCTGACCCCAGATAAGTTTATTAGGGTGCACAATATTTTGGGGAACACAATACCACCACATTTCCCCTTTTTTGTCTAAAATTTAAAAAGATTATAACTAATACTAGAAAAATTATATCCAATAAGTATATACAATATACACCGTCAAGATTACATTAACAATGTCTAGTCCATTAACATTTGACAGATTCAGACAAAAAATTCCATTATATATATAAAACAATGTCCAGTCCAGTAACATCTGATAAACTCAGACAAAAAAATTTCATTACTTATCTTATTTAAAACAAGTAGTACCTTTTTAAAAGTAGATTCCATAATCTCCCTTTTTATCGTATCATATCCATAGTGTTCACTGCTCTCTGTTCATTCTTGTCCTTGGCCATGGCTCCAGGGATCACCCCAGGAAACACATGTTGAGGAATCTGCCTCCATTGACACCCCAGGAGATATAGCCTTGAACCCCAGACTGTCAGACTTTAACCACAGGATGAACATGGAAAGCCAATTTTTAAAATTATTATTTAATTTTTTATTATTTTATTGTTTAAGTATGGGTATTTCTCTCTCTCTCTCTCTCTCTCTCTCTCTCTCTCTCTCACACACACACACACACACACACACACACACACACTAATGCACCATGTACATTTCTAGTGTCCACAGAGGCCAGAAGAGAGCATCAGATCTCTTGGAACTTGAATTACAGATGCTTGTGAGCCACCATGTAAGTGCTGGGTACCCCTGAGCTGTCCCCAGCCCCCAATTTCATTTTGAGGCAGGGTCTTGCTGTGTAGTTGAGGTGGTCTAGAACCTCTGCGTCTGCCCTTGGGTGCTGGGATGGCAGATGAGCACCATCTACCAAGCTTGGATCCTTTTTTTCCATCAGCCAATCAGTGCATACTCGCCTGATTTATGACACACTATGATTGACCGGGCCGTGGTGAGCCCAGCTCCCAGGGCAGCCACCGTGTTTGGCAGCTTGTCTGCGTGCAGAAACACCACAGCATCCCCAAAGATAAGGTGTCTGGGGCTGCTTTCCAGCACATGGTCACCATCCAGGAACCCACAGCTGTAACAGACAAAGCCCTCACGGGCCAACAGGAACGCTGGTGCTCAGTGCTGAGCAGGAGCCGAAAGGTGGGGACACACACACACGTGCACAAGTGACTCCAGTTTCTCTTCTGGGTAGGAGAGGTAGGTGAGTAGCTCAAGGGGCTTGCCCTCAAACCTGATGAGCTGAGTTCCATCCCCAGGACCCTCAAGGTGGAGGGAGAGAACCGGCTCCCACAGGTTGTCCTCTGACCCTCACGTGCACAGTGAGTGAATGAGTACATTAGTGTGGCTTAAAAAATGAAAGCTTAACGTTCTCTGCGCTTTGCGAGCACCCAGAAGTGATGATCCTGGGCTCACAGAGGTATGTTCATGTGTGTCCCGTCAGGTGGCCTCTGAATGACAAGGGTGGAGTATGTCCTGGTGAGTTAGATCAGAAAAACATTGGCTGTTTTACATTTATTGTGTGTGTGTACCCATGTGAGCGCACATGTGCATGTGTGGAAGTCGGAGGACAGTTTGCACACCTTTAATCTGGCCATTCGAGAGGAGGTTCGTGGACAGCCAGGGCTACACAGTGAAACACTGTCTGATTTTTTTTCTTAATTTAAAGCTTTTTAAACATTATATTAACTTTTTTGTTGTTTTTTTGAGCAGGGTTTCTCTGTGTCGTTTTGGTGCTGTCCTGGATCTCGCTCTGTAGACCAGAATGGCCTTGAACTCATAGAGATCCGCCTGCCTCTGCCTCCCGAGTGCTGGGATTAAAGGTGTGCACCACTGCCTGCCAAAATATTCTATTAACATTTTTGAAGCAAGATTTTTGAGGAGACCCTCTGTCCTGTAGCCCAGGCTAGCCTCACAATCACTATGTAGCCCAGTCTGGCTTTGAGTTCATGATCTCCTGCTTTAATGATAACCTGCTCCCTTAGTGGAGACCTTTATCAGTTCTCAGGGCCCCAGCCCCTCTCCTGCTGCACCTCTAAGGTCCCACTTCAAAGTCTTCAGCATAACCTCATGCCTGTCTTGAGCACTGATGACCCGTCCCAACCCTGGGCACATGTGTGTTGTTGTTTGTTTTTGTTCTTTTGGGGGGCCCACGACCCAGCTCCCAAATAAATCACCCATAGAGGCTTATTCTTAATTATAAATGTCCAGCCTTAACTTGACTTGTTTCTTGCCACCTTTACTTAAATTATTCCATCTATCTTTTGCCTCTGGGCTTTTGCCTTTCTCCGTTCCTGTATACCTTTCATTATTTCCTACTCTGTGGTTGGCTGTGTAGCTGGGTGGCTGGCCCCTGATGTCCTCTTCCTTCTCTTGCTCCTTCTTCTCCCTCCTCCCGGATTTCTTCTCTTCATTCTCTCTGCCTGCCAGCCCCGCCTATTCTTTCTCCTGCCTTGCTGTTGGCTGTTCAGTTCTTTATTAAACCATCAGGTGCTTTAGACAGACACAGTAACACAGCTTCACAGAGTTAAACAAAGGCAACATAAAAGAGTGCAACACACCTTAAAATAATATTCCCCGACACATGTGGCTGTGCTTGAACAGCAGCTGTTCCCAAGGGCTGCAGGACCCCTGGCTGACCCCCAGTCCAGGCCCTGGGTACTCCCATCCCTCTGGGATCGTTTGTGGCAGATGCTGAACCAGGAGAGCTGGGCCTTGGACCTGAGGTCCTCTCCTCAGATTTCTCCTGGCTCCTTGTCGCTTCCCTACCCTCACCTCCTCTTTGTTATTTTAATTTTTACTTATTTTTTAGTTTATAGGCATTTTTTACTTGCACAGATGTTTTGCCTGCGTGTGTGTCCCGTGTGCATGCCTGGTGCCTGCAGAGGCAGAAGAGGCTTTGTGGGGGCAGGGGCTGGAGCTCCAGACGGCTGGGAGCCGTGTGGGCGCTGGAGTCAGACGCAGGGTCCAGGGCAGCCAGCACTCTAACCACTGAGAAAACCCAGCCCCATCTTCTTTTAAAGTTTTGAGACAGAATCCCTCTCTATAGCACTGGTGGACTTCACACTCCCATTCCCCTGCCTCAGACCCCTGGATGCTAGGATGACAAATGACTAGGCTGCCACCATGCCTGGCTCCTTCCCTCCCGTCTCTCCAGGGAGACAGACAAGGATAGGATGAGAAGTGAGTATGCAGTCCAGGGCTCTGGGAGGTCCTGGGTGCCAGGGCAGAGATGCCAAGGCAGGGGCAGTGCCTCTGGGGTCCTGGAGTGTTTGAGCATAGCACAGTTGAACCAAGACCTGAGGGAGAGCATGCCTGGTGCAGCCTGCGCAGAGGACCTGGGGAAGAAGGGTGCTGCGTGTGTGTGTTCAGGGAGCCCTGTTGTCTGCAGTGACCGTGACGGGAGACGGGAGACGGTTGGGAAGGGGATGGCACAGGGCATTTTCCTTTGTCCCCTCGAGTCTCACCCAGGCACCTTAGAGAGAGAAATGAAGGACTGAGGGCTGGGCCTTGGTGGGTGGAGGACTGACCTAGCATGTCCTGGCTTCCATCTCTAGCCACATAAACTGGGCATGATGGCACATTCCTTAGGGCCTCTGCACCAGCTGGGCAGAGGCCACCGTCCCCTCATCCAGCCCACTGTTAAGAGCCCTCATTTTTACCAGTCACACCCCCCCCCATCACATTCAGTTCTTCCCAGTGCTCATCGCTGTGGGGATCACCTCACAGAGGTCTGTGACCCTGGAGAGATGTGGTGACTGCTCTGTCCTCAGAACAGCATGCTTCAGCTGGCAGCCGAAGAGGGTGGTGGGCAGGTGAGGGGGGTCTGAAGGGTGAGAGGAGGGTGGATGGATGGGCAAAGGGGCGAATGAGTGGAAGAAGTGGTTCTGTAGCCTGAGGCAGGGTTGCCATGAATTCAAGGCTAGCCTGGGCTAGGAAGGAGATACCAAGTGGGAGTCTAAGGCACTGCAGGTTTGGTGTCTCCTCTTGACTGGCCTGTGGTCACCATCTCTGTGTCCTGTGGTGATGGGGTAGGGAACTCAAGGGACATCCCCAGAGGAACGAGCATGGGAGACCTTCCTGATAGCCAGGCCTGTCAACCAAGGTACTCCAGAGGGCTGCAAGCTCCAGGCTAGGGGCAGTTAGCCAGACTCTGACTCCAAAGTAAAAAGAGGGCTGGGGGCGTGGCTCAGGGGTGGAGCTCCTGCCTAGGGTTCCCCAGTGAGGGGCTGGGGGCGTGGTCAGGGTGGAGCCCTGTCTAGAATCCCCCAGTGAGGGGCTGGGGGCGTGGTCAGGGTGGAGCCCCGCCTAGGATCCCCAGTGAGGGGCTAGGGCATGGTGGCAGATTGCTTACTGAACAAGCCTGTTGGCCTGGGTCCAACTGCAGCATTACAGAGAACAAACAAGGAATCTGACACCTGATGCTCTGGTCACTAGGCCTTGGGGAAGACTGCATGGTGACTGACACTCATGTGGTAGACACACTGGCTTTGAGGATTCATAGTTTCCTGGGAGGTTGGTATCATGGTTCTCAGGGTAGGCTGATATCCCTACCCTGAGATATCAGCCATTAAAGGACTAAGCGTACTGGACCCCCAGCTGTCCTGGGGCCCTGATGGGGGAACCGAGGCCCGAGGCGGCTCTGGGAGTGACCTGGTCCCTTCTCTGCAGCGGCCTCTCAGTTCTGATTCGTGTGCGGCTGGAGCTGCGGCGACACAGGCGCGCAGGAGACACGATCCCGCGCATCTTCCAGGCAGTGGCCCAGCGACAGCCCGAGCGCCTCGCGCTGGTGGACGCGAGCAGCGGTGTGTGCTGGACCTTCGCACAGCTGGACACCTACTCCAATGCGGTGGCCAACCTGTTCTGCCAGCTGGGCTTCGCACCAGGCGATGTGGTGGCCGTGTTCCTGGAGGGCCGGCCTGAGTTCGTGGGGTTATGGCTGGGCCTGGCCAAGGCTGGTGTGGTGGCGGCGCTGCTCAATGTCAACCTGAGGAGGGAGCCCCTGGCTTTCTGCCTGGGCACATCAGCTGCCAAGGCCCTCATTTATGGTGGGGAGATGGCGGCAGGTGAGGCCTGGTGCATACCAGGGGTGTGGGGACCTAGGGACCGTAGGGGCTAGGGAGATGCTGGCCAGGGCCCCTTGGTAACGGTGACCCTGAGCCTCTGTCGCCACAGCGGTGGCGGAGGTGAGCGAGCAGCTGGGGAAGAGCCTCCTCAAGTTCTGCTTGGGAGACCTGGGACCCGAGAGCGTCCTGCCCGACACGCAGCTCCTGGACCCCATTCTCGCCGAGGCGCCCACCACACCCCTGACACCAGCCCCAGGCAAGGGCATGGATGGTAAGTGAGGGGCCTCTGCCGTCGACCCGCTCGGTCCTCAGCTCTCTCCCAGTGCCCAACACCCGCCTCTCCTGCAGATCGGCTGTTTTACATCTATACCTCGGGAACCACAGGGCTTCCTAAGGCGGCCATTGTGGTGCAGAGCAGGTGAGCGGCGTCCTAGGCCCTCTGTCCCCTGACGGAGCCCCACCCTCTCCTGCTCAGCTCCTGCGGCTCCCCGTCCCTCCCCCACGCCCAGGCCCTGCACCCTCGAGGGTTGGTTGGTTGTTTTTGGAGACAGGGTTTCTCTGTGTCGCCCTGGCTGTCCTCAAACTCGCTCTGTAGACTAGGCTGGCCTCGAACTCCCAGAGATGCACCTGCCTCTGCCTCCTGAGTGCTGGGATTAATGGTGTGCGTCACCACTGGGCGGCGCGCTTGAGGGTTTTCCATCCTAAATCCCGTGACCATTCTGCTTTGGCCCTCACCGGGTCATGTCATGACTCCGTCTTCTCTGGCCCCCACCTCTGCCTCTGCCCACCGTGGTCCTTTATGTCTCGGTGCCGTTCCGTGTGCTGTACCCTCAGGCGGCCTCCCCAAGGGGCTCTGGG
This sequence comes from Peromyscus californicus insignis, assembly GCF_007827085.1. Lineage (NCBI taxonomy): Eukaryota > Metazoa > Chordata > Mammalia > Rodentia > Cricetidae > Peromyscus > Peromyscus californicus. Next base: position 60,814,199 of record NW_026294534.1, read on the forward strand.
CTCTGTCTCCAGACCGGATGGCCCCTCCCCAGAGAGGTCCCCCCAGACTCCGCCAGTGACTCGCCTCTCCTCCAGGTACTACCGCATCGCAGCCTTCGGCCACCACTCCTACAGCATGCGGCCGGCTGACGTGCTCTACGACTGCCTGCCCCTCTACCACTCCGCAGGTACGCGGGCGGGCGGGCGGGCGCCCAGGGGCGCGGGTGGGGCCCTCAGGGACCCTCACAGCCGCCCTTCCTCTAGGGAACATCATGGGCGTGGGACAGTGCGTCATCTACGGGCTGACTGTGGTGCTGCGAAAGAAGTTCTCGGCCAGCCGCTTCTGGGATGACTGTGTCAAGTACAACTGCACGGTAGGTCCCTCCTCCTCCCAGGCCCCGCCCACCACCCCAGTGCCACAGCAGTCCTCTGGGCTCCGGCGGGTCAGGACACACGCCTCCCTCACAGGTCACCTTCCCTCACAGGTCACGCCTCGTGACTAGACCCCGTCTGGGCTCAGAACCTGGTTCTGGCCCTGCCCCTCCTGCTCTGGCTCCACCTTATGGTGCTCATCTGACCACTCAGACCCCGCCTTAAACTTCCAGGGCAGATCCCGCCCCTCCGCTCAACAGGCCCGCCTTACTAGGTCTCCGCTTGCTTAGCCAATTCCACTCAGTTGGCTCGCCCTGCCTCTCACTTAGGCCTCACCACTCAGCCAACCAAGTGCATCCTTCCGGCCAGGTCTTGCCACTCCTCTGGCCCTGATACACCAGTCCTGTCCTTTGTGCTCAGTCCCCACCCCCCTCGCAAGGCCATGTTCCACCTGCACAGGGGCGGCTTCTCCCACCCTGATGGTGGAGTCTCTGTCCAGGAGAGGAAGGGGAACCATCCCTGGAGCTTTTAAAGGCTTTCTGTGTAAATTCTTCGTAGTCTCCTACCAGGTCACCAAAGACATGGCGCCTATTTTACAGTCGGGGAAACCAAGGCTGTGATGCAGCTGGTATGGAGCCAGGTTATCTGATTTTCTCCAGGTGCTGCCTGCACAGTGCTGGGTCCCTCCTGGTGGGGCAGGAGGCCCTGGGTAGGATCAGCTCTCTGGGCAGGGGGAATCCTAGGTGAGGGAGTTGAGCTCAGGCAGGCCACTAAAGTGAGCGCTGGGAGCACACACTATACATAGCTCCTTCACACCACCCCCTGAGCCCCTTCACACCACACCCTGAGCCCCTTCAAACCACATACAGCTCCTTCACACCATGCCAGCCCTTCACACCACACCCTGAGCCCCTTCAAACCACATACAGCTCCTTCACACCATCCCAGCCCTTCACACTACACCCTGAGCCCCTTCACACCACACCCTGAGCCCCTTCAAACCACATACAGCTCCTTCACACCATCCCAGCCCTTCACACTACACCCTGAGCCCCTTCACACCACCCCCAGCCCCTTCACACCACATCCCGAGCCCCTTCACACCACACCCCGAGCCCCTTCACACCACACCCCACGCTCTTTCACACCACTCCCCCAGACCCTTCACACCACACCCTGAGCCCCTTCACACCACACTCTGAGCCCCTTCACAACACACCCTCCAGACCCTTCACACCATACCCTGAGCCCCTTTACACCAGGCCCTGGGCTCTTTCCCTGATCTTGAGACAGGGAACCGGCAGAATTAAGCCCCTGCTCTTCTCCAGCTGAGGTAGATGCAAGGCTGCTGGCTGAGAAGAGGAAAGAGCTAGGTGTGTCCAGGTTCTGGGGACACTAGCAGTTGACAGGCAGGGCCCAGTGCATCGCAGGACTTGTCCGGGTCACACAGCCCTGCACAGCACACTGGAGGCCCCTGTACTCTGCAGGCATTGTAGGGTTTTACATCCATCTTGGGGAAAACTACTAATGCGACACTTGAAACACTAGAGTCACTTGAGAAAAAGCCAGAGGATTCTGGAGCTGGGTGGTAGGTCAGCACACAGCCCGGCCCCCATGTCCGAGGCCCTGGATTCCATCTCCAGCAGCCAGCCCCCAGTACCCTGCTGCTGCTGGCGGCTCCATGTTAGAACTCGGGTGGAGGCTCCCAGAAAGGACTCAACAGTTAAGTGGCAAGCCACATGCTCTACAACCCTCCCTCGGTCCAGTTCCAGAACATTCCATTCCTATCAGCAGACCCCACCTCTCGCCTCCCAGGACCTGGTGGGCTTCATGCTGCTGGTTCACACACTACAGGGTCCCTTAGCTGCTGCTTAGGAAGGCATGCTGGCTCCTTTTTGTTTTTCATCCTCTCTACTCTGGAACCCAGGGTGTGGGCGCTGAGGCACCCCAGCCTGGGATGGTTGCTTCGCTGCTCTTCCTTCTGTTCATGTGGGGCTGGTGGGATGTCAGCATCTACCCTCGCTCACCTTTCTTGTTGGTTGTTGGAGACAGGGTCTCTCTGTACCTATCCCCTGCTGTCCTAGCACTCGCTCTGCAGACCAGCTAGCCTCTGCCCCTCTGCCCGTGCCACAGCATGTTGGACCTGTATTGTCAGGCTGCCTGTGGTGGGCACCCAGGGTCACACCTTTGTCTGGACTCTCACCTGGTTTTTGGGGACTACTTACTCTCTGCAGATCCTTCAAAGCCATTTCTGTCCATTTGTGTGTCAATGAAAAACCCTGTGGGACCGAGGGGTGAGGGACAGGGGTGAGGGACAGCGGGTGAGGGACAGGGGTGAGGGACAGGGGGGTGAGGGACGGGGGTGAGGGACAGGGGTGAGGGACAGGGGTGAGGGACAGGGGGGTGAGGGACAGGGGCGAGGGACAGCGGGTGAGGGACAGGGGTGAGGGACAGAGGGGTGTAGGACAGCGGGTGAGGGACAGAGGGGTGTAGGACAGCGGGTGAGGGACAGAGGGGTGAGGGACAGCGGGTGAGGGACAGCGGGTGAGGGACAGCGGGTGAGGGACAGAGGGGTGTAGGACAGCGGGTGAGGAACAGGGGTGAGGGACAGGGGGGTGAGGGACAGGGGTGAGGGACAGAGGGGTGTAGGACAGCAGGTGAGGAACAGGGGGTGAGGGACAGCGGGTGAGGGACAGGGGTGAGGGACAGAGGGGTGTAGGACAGCGGGTGAGGAGTAATGTGGTGACTCAGGGCAGAAGGGAGAGCTCTGAAGCTTAACCGCAGGAAACCCCGCCCCGGCTGCCGGCCAAACCCCGACAGGTGGGGTTTGCTTAGCTTCTGAGCCAGGGTCGTGCTTGGCGGTCAGGATGGCCTGACCCATGGTCCTCCTGCCTCGGTCTCCTGAGTGCGGGTGACAGGCGTGCGGCACTGCGCTGAGCAGATGGGGTTTGCAGGGCAGCCCTGGGGATAGGCGGGATTTTAGTGAGTTGAAGACCCCCAAACCCAGACCTGGAGTCTAAGCCTTCTCAAGGACAGGACAGTTCACAAAATGGAAATGCTGCAGTCGACGCTTCAGGCAGTGTGACCCAGGACTCCCTCTCCCTGTCTACTCCACGCTCCCTCCTCTCTCAGTCGGTCTGTCTGTCTGTCTCTCTCACACATTTTCCCTCTCTCTTTCCCTCCTTCTTGGGGACAGACTCATGTACTTGCTCTGTGTCCCTGACATAGAGACTGGGGGGAGGGGGGCACCGAGGGTGGAAGGGAAAATTTGCAGGGTGCCTTGCAGAAGATGGGAAAGAGGCTCTATGGCTACCATGGTTGCTAAATCTGAGTGGGTGACTGCCCCATGCCAACCGTGTCCAGGTGCCTGGGCAGGCTTCAAGTCGAATTCAGCGGCTTACCTGCTCTGTGACTTTCTTGTTATTGTCGGCCTCAGTTTGTCCATCTGTAAAATGGCACATGCAGCCATACAAAAGGCCACCCAAGCGGGGAATTACAGGATTAAACAAACGAACAAACCCTGGGCTGCTGGTGCAACCCTTCAATCCCTGCAAAACAAAACAGAAACAGGCAGATCTCTGTGAGTTCAAGGCTAACCTGGTCTACATAGTAAGACCTTATGTAAAGGAAAGAAAAAAACAAAACGGGGAGGGATTAAAAGAACTTGAGGGTACCCAGGAGTTGGAGGTGACACCCTCAGTCTGGGAGGCAGTGGGCTTTGCGTGCGGCCCCGCCCCCAGCGCAGGGCGCCCAAGGACCACGAGACTGCCTGGGGAAAGAGAGGCTCTAGCAGCAACGCGGTGCGGCCGTCCACCCCGTCCACCCCGTCCCCACCGTCCCCACCGTCCCCACCCCCGACCCCTTCCGCGGGCCCCGCCCACCTCCGAGCCCTGCTTCTGATCGGGCGCTTCCCGGTGCCCCCCCCCCCCCCCCCCCGCAGGTAGTGCAGTACATCGGGGAGATCTGCCGCTACCTGCTGAGGCAGCCGGTTCGCGACGTGGAGCGGCGGCACCGAGTGCGCCTGGCCGTGGGTAACGGGCTGCGGCCCGCCATCTGGGAGGAGTTCACGCAGCGCTTCGGCGTGCGGCAGATCGGCGAGTTCTACGGCGCCACCGAGTGCAACTGCAGCATCGCCAACATGGACGGCAAGGTTCGCCGCCGCCGTGGGGCGCGGGCCGGCGCCGCGGGGCTCCGTGGGCCCGGGGCGGCCCGGGCGTGGGCTGCAGTGCCGCCGCCGCCGCTCACCGCCGTCTCCACCCCAGGTCGGCTCCTGCGGCTTCAACAGCCGCATCCTCACGCACGTGTACCCCATCCGCCTGGTCAAGGTGAATGAGGACACGATGGAGCCGCTCAGAGACGCCCAGGGCCTATGCATCCCGTGCCAGCCTGGTGAGCGTGGCCCCCGCCCCGTGCCTCGGGGAGCCGGGGTCCCCACGGCTCCCACCCCACTCAGCCCGAGTCGCCCCTTCCAGGGGAGCCCGGACTTCTCGTGGGTCAGATCAACCAGCAGGACCCTCTGCGACGCTTCGATGGCTACGTTAGCGACAGCGCCACCAGCAAGAAGATCGCCCACAGCGTGTTCCGCAAGGGCGACAGTGCCTACCTCTCAGGTGCGGAGCCGCGTGGCCGGGCTGGCTGGCTGGCGGTGACGCCCGGTCCCACCTTCCCCTCTCCCCTTTAGGTGATGTGCTGGTGATGGACGAGCTGGGCTACATGTATTTCCGCGACCGCAGCGGGGACACCTTCCGCTGGCGCGGGGAGAATGTGTCCACCACGGAGGTGGAAGCCGTGCTGAGCCGCCTACTGGGCCAGACGGACGTGGCCGTGTACGGGGTGGCCGTGCCAGGCAAGCTGGGGACACGGGGTGGTTGTGGGGTGCAGGAGCCCACCCAGAAGGGACCTGCAGGGTCGTACACAACCTGGAGAAGCAGTTGCTGACTTGGTGGGACACTGGATTGGGAGTCCATTCACGTTTCTAAGGTTGAGCCTCAGTTTGGGGCACTCTTAGGATCAGAAGGAGAGAACGGGCCCCTTTATAAACTGGATACTGCCAGGACCAATGTTATCCCGGTTGGGAGGTCACAGAGTAGAGACCAGGACTTTGTGTGGGTGGGCGGTGTTCTCAGCTGAGCCTCCTTCTGCAGGAGTGGAGGGCAGAGCCGGCATGGCGGCCATTGCGGATCCCCACAGCCAGTTGGACCCTAACTCCATGTACCAGGAATTGCAGAAGGTTCTGGCCTCCTATGCCCGGCCCATCTTCCTGCGTCTTCTGCCCCAGATGGACACCACAGGTACAGCCTGTCTGGGGAGCCATTTACTTTGTCCTAATTTAGATTCCTAGTCCCCAGTGTGAATGGAGGTCCACAGCCACATGCCCTGGGGCGTTTCTTGTTTTCTTGATGGATTTACCCGCTGTCTGGTCATTCCCACTCCATTACGGGCCCTCAGTTGGGATCCTTGTTTCAACTTCCGCATTGTGAGAACTAGGAAGCCGGAGGGGATGTGGGGCTCCGGAATTGTCTCGTCTTTTGCCCTTCTGTGCCAGCTGGACAGCACTAATTCTTCTTCTACACTTTGTCTGTGGTGCTGAGGACTAACCCAGGACCCCACGCATGCTCCACCACTGACCACATGCCCAGTTCTTAAGTCATTTTTGAGACAGCCCAGGCTGTTCTTAAACTTGCTGTTCTCACCGGGTGGTGGCACACGCCTTTGATCCCAACACTGGGGAGGCAGAGACAGGCGGATCTCTGTGAGTTCGAGGCCAGCCTGGTCTACAGAGCGAGTTCCAGGACAGGAACCAGAACTACACAGAGAAACCCTGTCTCGAAAAACAAACAAACCAACAAACACACAAACTTCTGTTCTCTGACCTCAGCCTCTCAGGTTCTAGGATGGCAGATGTGTGCTATCACCACAAGCATTGTGTGGTGCTGGGATAGAGCTCAGGGCTTCTCCATGCTAGGCGAGCGCCCTCCGGCTGAGCTGTCAGACTGGGAGAACTGAGTCCCAGCCCTGAGGTGCGCCATTTCTTAATAGACAAGAGAATCTGTTTTCAGATGGGAGGTTGCTCCTTCACATACTCCCAATACTCAGGAGGCTGAGGCTGGATAATCACCCTGAGTTTGAGGCCAGCATGGACTTCAGTGAGACCCTGTTCCAAAAAACAACAACAAACACCCATGATACTGCTTTTGGACTTTGGGGGACTTCAGATATCACGAATCAGCTCTGACACAAGAGTGTGAAGTATGGGTCTCCAGCGGTCTGGACCAGACTTCATTAGCAAGCACAGCTGGGGCCACAGCAGGCCTGCCTCTTGCCTGAGCTAACACACTCCTCCTGTCTCGAGAAGTGAAGGGTGTGAAGCCGTGGAGGTGTCCAGTGGGCAGAGGTCAGGGAGAGTGTCTGCCGCTGAAGGGAGCCCTGTGCAGAGAGCTGCTTCTGGGTACCCACCTCTCCTCTCCTCCCGCCCCCCAGGCACCTTCAAGATCCAGAAGACCCGGCTGCAACGCGAAGGCTTCGACCCACGCCAGACCTCAGACCAGCTCTTCTTCCTGGACATGAAACAGGGCCGCTACCTGCCCCTGGACGAGGCAGTCCACGCCCGCATCTGTGCCGGGGACTTCTCGCTCTGATGAACCTGGCGCATGATATGGGCCTGGACTCCTGAGCCCTGGGCACCTGACACCCCTGCTCAGGTGCCTCTCCTGCCTGGCCGCCTGGCCAGCAGCACTGGTGGGCGTGAGAAACTGGAGCCTGAGGGCCAGGTGTCTCCCTCCTACATCTCACTGCATCCATCCAGCTCTGCCTCTCTCTTTTTCTCCATCTCTTTTCTCCCGACCCTCCAGGAGCCCCACAAACACAGCTTGGCTACTGGGTCCTGCGCTGGGACCGGTGTCCAGGGGTCCAGGCTGTGGCGCCCACCTCCATCACCATTGTGCCTTAGTGACCTGTGCTCGGCTGCCCGGCTGCCCTCCCTGCTGAGGGTCTTACCCACTCTGATGTTAGCTGGGTGACATCAGCAGTCCCCACTGACCCCCAGTCAACTGGAAGGTTTATATTTTTGTTTTGAGACAGTGTCTCACTGTAGAGGCCAGGCTGGCCTCAAACCCGCCATCCTACTGCCTCCGCCTGTTAGGGAGTGCACTGCCCTGCAGTCCCAGACAAATGACATTCATGCACTATTGCCCTTGGGCCCCCACTTTCCCCTCAGACCCTGGAAGCTTCCGGAACTGACCGACCACTTGGACGTGGCTAATGGTGGCCCCGCCCACATGTGTCTGTTGAGGGGTCACCAGGCACCCCGTCTCGGGGCCCTGACCCTAGCAAAGCTTGGGTGTCTCATTGCTCAGCTGGAGGGACCCAAGAAGGCTGCTGTGGTGTTCCCTTTGGGGGCCCTGGTGACAGCCCCGGAAGCACCTCCCTAGACCCGACCCTGTGGCTTGTGACGCTTGAGGTCTGCCCTGCTGGCTCCCGTGCTCCCCACTGGGTCATTGGTGACTCAGCTCAGTCACCGAGTCCGGCGTCTGCCCTCTTCATCTTCAGGGGCCCAGCCCCAGGAAGGGTGTGAAGAGCACAGCATCCATCCACAGGCTGCCGCAGTCCTCCACACACAAATGTACTTCCTGTTGGTGTTAAGAAATAAACGTGCTGAGCCTTGACACTTGCCGGAGCAGTGCCTCTGGTCTGTCTTGAGGCCTCGGTGCGAATTTCTGCACCACACCTGAGCAAGCTGCAACAGGCCACCCACGGTCTCTGTCCTAGTTAGGGCTACTGTGGTGAAACGGAAGCAGCGTGGGGAGGGAACACCTGAATCAGTCCATTGAGGGGTCCATGGCAGGAACTTCAACGGAGCACAAACTTGGAAGCAGGAGCTGATGCAGAGGCCATGGAGGGGTGCTGCCTACTGGCTTGCTCCCCATAGTTTGTATTCTCTGAGCTGGCCATGAGCCTGCTTTCTTAAAGAATCCAAGACCACCTGCCCAGGGGATGGCACCTCCCACAGCGAGCTGTCCCATCAATTATCCATCAAGAAAATGCTTCATAGTCTTGCCAATCTCTGGGGGCATTTTCTCAATTGAGCCCCCCCCACACACACAAATGACTGTGGCTTGTGTCAAGTTGACAAAAACTAGCCAACACAATCCTGCCTCTGGAAAATTAGAAAAAGCAGGGCATGGTGGTGCATGCCATTAATCCCAGCAGTCTAAAGGCAGAGAATGGTGGATCTCTGAGTTAGAGGCCAGCCTGGTCTACAGAGTGAGTTCCAGAACAGCCAGGGCTGTTACGCAGAGAGACCCTCTCTCAAAAAAACAAAACAAAACAAGAGCATCATGACTTTGATGGCCTGGTTCTTTGGCTGGAATTGTACAAAAAGCAAAGGTTTATGTAGCTCAGTTTTAGAGATTGGAAGTCCAAATACCATTACCATATTTTAATTAGTTCCCAGATGCCCCATCTTTAAACACTGTAATGGGACTAACTTTTCGCTGTGTGTGCATGAGTTACAGAGCCCATGTGGAGGTCAGGGGACAATGTTGATTCTCTCCTTCCCCTGTGTGGCTCCTGAGGATGGAACTTAGGTGGCCAGGCTTAGTGATAAGCATGTTTACTGGCTGAGGCATCTGGAAGACACCATCTCTACCTTCTTTTATTTTTGCCTTTGCATAACAGTATTCAAGGCTTTGTGAGTTAAACTTTGTGAATTAGGGGAAGCCATGACAGCAACAGGACCCTGGCCTCCAGGCCAGCCTCTACAGACCCAGGGAGCTCCAGGCAGGGGCACCAAGCAGGCTTCAGCTTGCTTCCCTCCAGCCTCCAAGGATGCCCCAGTCCCTGCCTGGACTTTGGTGCCCCAGGGCAGGATGATGCATCTGCCTGTGGGTACTAACAAGTCCCCAAGTGGTGGAGGGCCTGGCATGCAGGCCAAGTGGCCTGCTGACAATGATCCCAGCCCTGGAATGTGTGCTGTCCCCACTCTACACCTGACAAGGCAGCAGTGAGTTGACACCAAGCCCAAGGATGTGTTTGTTATCTCGATGCATGACACTGGACCTGTGTTCTAGAAGGAACAGCCAGTTCCAGCCAGCCAGGCTGCACAGTGCCAGTTCCAGCCAGCCAGGCTGCACAGGGAGATGCTTTCTCAAAAGAAAACAATTTAAAAAGGGCTAGCCAGCTGGGAGCAAAGACACCTGTCACCACAGCCCCTGGGAGACTGAGACATTGGGATGCTGAGTCCCAGGTCAGCCCTGGCCCCACAGTAACATCCCACTTCAAAGCAGCCAGAAGAAAACATGAACACCAATAATTTTTTGAAGCCTCAATTTTAAATTTAAAAAAATGCTAATTGCTCTTCCCACCCCAGAGTGGTGTCCATTATTAACTCTCATGAAGGGGACAGCCATAGCTGTCCACGTTATTTTCGCTATGGCTTCTTGGGCTCGCGATCGTCTCTTCTTCCCCCCTTTGCTTTTATGTCTCCCAGGACATTTTGATTGTTCCCCAACTTTACACTTGAGCAAGTTGATTTCCATATCCTCAAAACAACCTGACTGGGCCTCCAAAGGGACAGTGCCAGTTCAAGGAACATCACAGTTTGCTGATTTTTCCAAACAAGTTTTGTATAGGCTTTGTACCCTTGGGAAACTCTCAGACAAGATCCGCATGGAGGGCAACAAGAGAAACAAAAGATGAATTAAGGCTAGGTGCGGCCCTCTGGAGCCAGGCCGGGTGTAACTCAGTGGGAATTCTCCTACCACGTGGGTTTGGGGCTGGGGAACAGCCAAGTGACTCAGCCTGGGCTCAGCACACACAAGGCCCAGGACTGAGTCCCAGCACAAGTGACCGAGTGCTTGGATTTTGGAGCTTTCCCGAGTTCAGCAGGGTCAGGCTCACAGTATCAGTCACTCATCTGGCTGCTATGACTCAGTGGGCTTCTGGAGGAGAGTTAGTTTCCCACCACCCATACTGAGGATCACAAGTCTGCTAACTCAGTCCTAGGGTATCCCACGCACTCTCCTGGCCTCTGCAGGCACCAGGCAAGCACTTGCTACAGAGGCGAAAACACCCATGCACACATAAAAAATAAATTAAGCAAAAATAGAGGGGAAGTTAAGGGGGAGGAACCAGAGGACTATGTGGGTCTTCATGGTGGAAGTGGCTGTCACCTCCAAGGTCCACACTCTGGCTGATCTATTTGGGTTGACGATCTTAAGTCCCAAAGGCTTCCGTATTCTCCCAAAATAGACCGGGCAGCTGGGAGCCTTACAGCCACCTGTTGACGCGCACGAGTGGGGGCAGTTTCACATCCAAAAGCAACAGGATGTTCAACTGTCGCGCAGCGGTTGTCCCGCGGAGTTTTCTCTTCTGCTGCAGACAGCGGTGGGCTGAGGGCCTTACAAACCACAGCACCTGCTCGGTTAACCGGAAAAGCAGAGTCTGGCCGGGACAGGCGAATGTAGAGAGAGTCGTGCAGGCACGGGGATGTCATGGATATATGTGACAGGGTCCCACTCCTTAGCCCAACCTGGCCTCAAACTCACAGCCAACCTCCAGCCCTTGCCACCTGAGTGCAGGCGTGAGTGTGGCCTCGCACGCTTGGCTTACGGACTTCATGATGCTGTAGTTGGCTCACTCTGTGCGTCCGGCTCCGCAGACAACCGCTACACCCTCAGGAAGGACGACCTGTGCCACCCAGGTGCGCCCCGCCCACCACCCTGGAGCACAGCGTGCATTGGGCTTCCGGGAACAACCTGCCCGGCCTCGGCCAGGCGTCGTCTGCGCAACTGCGCATGCGACCGCGCAGGCGCATTGGCGTCCGCCGGGCGCGCCACCGCCTGCCCGCCGCCGCCATGGCCGCACCCGCGCCGGGTCTCATCTCGGTCTTCTCCAGCCCGCAGGAGTTGGGCGCGTCGCTGGCGCAGCTGGTGGCGCAGCGGGCCGCGAGCTGCCTGGAAGGGAGCCGTGGCCGCTTCGCGCTCGGCCTGTCGGGCGGCAGCCTGGTCTCCATGCTGGCCCGAGACCTGCCCGCCGCCGCCGCTCCCGCCGGGCCCGCCAGCTTGGCGCGCTGGACGCTGGGCTTCTGCGACGAGCGCCTCGTGCCCTTCGAGCACGCCGAGAGCACGTACGGCCTCTACCGGGTGAGCGCTGCGGGGGCGCGTGCAGCCGGCTACGGCGGCCGCCGCGGGCCACGCGGAGCCGGCCCCGTCCGCCCAGGAGACGCCCAGGAGCTGCTTCAACGCCTGCGCGCGGGCCGCGGGCCGCCCTGGGTCTTGCAGAGTGCGCAGTGACGTCCACCAAGCCTGAAGGGCCTGCGCCGGCCAGCGCGCATCTTCCCGAGGGCCACGCCCCGGCCGTGAGGCCTTGAGGGTCGTGGCTGCTGGTGGGCTCGGCCTGCCTCTGGTGTCCAGGGTGTGTTGGCCCTCAGTTTCCTCACCTCAATCTCGAGCAGCCTGGGATGTGACGGCCAGCAGGCCCCCTATAGGGTCCGGAGCGCCCTGCTTCACACACAGGGAAACTGAGGCATGGAGGACTGAGCTCTGAGCACCCCTGGGTGTCTGCCACTGCCCCCTTGGGGAGGCTGGCCCAGTGACATGGACCCTGAGGCAGGGACCACCACACTCGCTTCAAGGTGGGGAAACCGAGGCCCAGAGATTCAGGTCCCCATGGCCCTCATCTAGGGACCTCAGTTCCGAAACTGCACCACTTTGAACGGGGTGCCTGCCCCCAAAACTGCACTGAACCGTGGGCTGTGGGTACTAGCACAAAGTTGGTATAGTGCTTGTACCTCGGTTGGTGATTGTAGCTCAGTTGGTAGAGTGCTCGCCTAGAATACACAGGTCCTGGGTTCCATTCGAGCATTCTGTAAACCAGGTGTGGTGGTGCACACCTGTCATCACTGAGGAGCTGGAGGATGGAGGGTCATGAGTTCAAGGTCATCACCAGCTATCCAGCTGGAGGCCAGTCTGTGCCACCTGAGACCATGCTGATGCCACCCACCTAAGAGAAATGAAGCAAGGATCGGTAACTAGGCCCCTCCGAGGGGACACAGTTAAAAGCTGTCTTCGACCCAGGTGACCAGGGAAGCAGGATTTCGCCACCAGGTGGAGTCCGTTGAGGATTTGATGTTAGAGGTCCCATAGGTGATCTGACACCCCGAGCAGTAGGTGTCTTAGGGGCCCAGTGGGCTGAAACAAGCCAAGGAGAGTCAATGCAGCAGCCGGTCCAGCTCTGCCCTCCTGGCTCACACAGCTTCCTGCGGCCTTGTGCTGGAGCCTTGTGCTCATCTGTTCCCCAGGCAGGGTCTGCAGCATCGTGAGTGCTGACCGGCACAGCGGCCCCGCTATCCCCACCTTAACTCTTTGCCATTTGCTCCAAGCCTGTACCTGCTCCACTAGGCAGGACATGGAGACACAGGCCAGCTGGCTGCCCAGGTCTCAAAGCAGTTCAAAGGGCCTGGAATTCAACAAGTACCCTCTTCCCAGGGCCCACCAGGTGCCAGCTGCATGCTGGACGCAGCCAGCCTGGGTCCCTAAGGTGGGAGCCCCAGGCAGATCTGGCTCTGGAAGAAGGCAGCCTAAGGAGTCAGTCAGGCCACACAGCAGTGCCCATCTGAGTGACGCAGGGTTCCTGGTGTTAGGCAAGTTCCTGTTTGGACAGAACTGTGCCTGGCCTCTGATGCCACGGTCATGTCACTCACTGACTGTCCCTTCCCCTTCCACAGACACACCTGCTCTCAAAGCTGCCCATCCCAGACAGCCAGGTCCTCACCATCGATCCTGCCCTGCCCGTGGAGGACGCTGCAGAGGATTATGCCAGGAAACTGAGCCAGGTGGGTCCCAGAACCAGTGGAGAAGCTGTAGAAGACTTGGGGACACAGGCTATCACTCTGAGGGGGCGACCTGTTGCAGAGAGACTCTGGCTGGGGCCTCACATCTCAGGGACACTCATCTTCAGACCCAAGGTCACTGAAGGGGAAGTCGAGCCTCTAGACTGGATCAGTCTGGTGTGGTAGCGTGTCTGTGGCCCCAGCATTTGGGAGATTGTGGCAGGAGGCCTGTCCTACAGGCCGGCCTGAGGGTGACACTTAGCCTCAAAAAATACTACAGACCTCATGCCGTGCCGAAGCCGCCCAATGCCAGGGTGGCCACTGTGTTGTGTAGAGAACACGATAGACATGCTCTTCTGCTGAGCAGCGGAAGGTGCTTGAAGCTAAGGCTGAGGAACCCGGACATGGAGACCTGGTTCCAGCCTCCTCCTGTGTGACCTCTGAGCCCTGCACACGCTCTGACCCACCATCCTCCCCATCAGGCCTTCCAAGGAGATGCTGTCCCCGTGTTTGACCTGCTGATCCTGGGAGTGGGCCCCGATGGCCACACCTGTTCGCTCTTCCCTGGTCATCCCCTCCTACAGGTGTGCATGGGGACTCATCTTTGCCTGTGTCCATCTCCCAGATATCTGGTGCCCACACCCTCCCAGCCCAGCCCTGCCCAGCCTCGGGTCCCTTGGGCATGGTGGCAAATGCCTGTCATCCCGGCACTTGGGAAGGGCCATGGAGAGCGAGTGAGGTTGAGGGCGTCTCGGTCACAGATTAAGAACCTGTCTCAAAAGCCCACAAGACAGTCAGAGGAAACCTGTAAACATGGTGCTTGGTGGGCCTGGCAGGGGCGGGTCCGTCCCATGCCACAGATACCACACACACAGTGTGGCCTGTCCCACCTGGCCTTCTTCCAGGAGCAGGAGAAGATTGTGGCTCCTATCAGTGACTCCCCAAAGCCACCACCGCAGAGAGTGACCCTGACACTCCCCGTGCTGAATGCAGCCCAGAGTGTCATCTTCGTGGCCACTGGGGAAGGCAAGGCAGCTGTGCTGAAGGTAACGGAGACGGACGGCAGGGTGGTCACGGGGGCCGGACGGACGGCAGGGTGGTCGCGGGGTCAGACGATGGCAGGGTGGTCACGGGGTCAGACGGCCGGCAGGGTGGTCACGGGGGCCAGACGACGGCAGGGTGGTCACGGGGGCCTGACGATGGCAGGGTGGTCACGGGGGCCGGACGGCAGGGTGGTCACGGAAGGTCAGAAGGGTGGTCACGGGGGCCAGACGGACGGCAGGGTGGTCACGGGGGCCGGACGGCAGGGTGGTCACGGGGTCAGACGATGGCAGGGTGGTCACGGGGGCCAGACGGACGGCAGGGTGGTCACGGGGGCCAGACGGACGGCAGGGTGGTCACGGGGGCCGGACGATGGCAGGGTGGTCACGGGGGCCGGACGGCAGGGTGGTCACGGGGGCCAGACGGACGGCAGGGTGGTCACGGGGGCCAGACGGACGGCAGGGTGGTCACGGGGGCCAGACGGACGGCAGGGTGGTCACGGGGGCCGGACGATGGCAGGGTGGTCACGGAGGCCGGACGGACGGCAGGGTGGTCACGGGGGCCAGACGGACGGCAGGGTGGTCACGGGGGCCAGACGGACGGCAGGGTGGTCACGGGGGCCAGACGGACGGCAGGGTGGTCACGGGGGCCGGACGGACGGCAGGGTGGTCACGGGGGCCGAACGGACGGCAGGGTGGTCACGGAAGGTCAGAAGGGTGGTCACGGGGGTCAGACGGACGGCAGGGGACGGCAGGGTGGTCACGGAAGGTCAGAAGGGTGGTCACGGGGGCCGGACGATGGCAGGGTGGTCACGGGGGCCGGACGGACGGCAGGGTGGTCACGGGGGCCGGACGATGGCAGGGTGGTCACGGGGGTCAGAAGGGTGGTCACGGGGGCCAGACGGACGGCAGGGTGGTCACGGGGGCCGGACGACGGCAGGGTGGTCACGGGGGCCGGACAATGGCAGGGTGGTCACGGTGGCCAGACGGACGGCAGGGTGGTCACGGGGGCAGACGATGGCAGGGTGGTCACGGGGGCCGGACGATGGCAGGGTGGTCACGGGGGTCAGACGGACGGCAGGGTGGTCACGGGGGCCGGACGGACGGCAGGGTGGTCACGGGGGTCGGACGGACGGCAGGGTGGTCACGGGGGTCGGACGGACGGCAGGGTGGTCACGGGGGTCAGACGGACGGCAGGGTGGTCACGGGGGTCAGACGGACGGCAGGGTGGTCACGGGGTCAGACAGCCGGCAGGGTGGTCACGGAAGGTCAGAAGGGTGGTCACGGGGCGGGGGAATGAGGAACATTTGCAGAGATCACAGGGCTCTGAGTGGGTGTTGGGTGTGGCCATGTGTCTCTAACCCCTTCTCAGGACAGGATTGCTGGGGTTGATGGCCGCTGGCCTAGTTCCAGACTTAGTCAGAGACCCTGTATCAAGGGGACAGGGTGCAGGTGATGGAGCGGGACACCTCACACACTTGAAGAAAAGATGATAATAAGGCTGGACTGCAGATGCGGCTCACTAACTGGCTGAGTGCCTCTGTCCTTCCAGAGGTCACAACCATCTGTAGCTCTAGTCCCAGGGGTTCAAACGCCGTCCTCCGGCCTCTGTGGGCACAAGGCATGCACACGGTGCACAGACACATAAAATAGAAAACAAAAATGTGTAACTTTTTTTAAAGCAAGATGGCTTAGTGGGTGAAGGGCTTGCCACCGAGCTTGAGTTCAGTCCCCAGCACCACCTGTTGTCCCCATACTGGGAGGACCATCCTTGGCTACAGAGCAAGTTCAAGGCCAGCCTGGGCCGCCTGGGTCCACCTGTTCCAACCAGGGAGCTCTAGAGCCCGTGGTGTGCGGGGCAGAGCGCAGAGCAGGACCCCACGGGTGCCTGTCCCCTGTCCGAGCAGATCCCGGGCCGGCCCTGGGTCCGGTCTTCTCCACACAGCGCATCCTGGAGGACAAGGACGGCGCGCTGCCCGCCGCCATGGTGCAGCCGCGCACCGGCGCCCTCTGCTGGTTCCTGGACGAGGCGGCCGCGCGGCTGCTGTCGGTGCCCTTCGAGAAGCACTCCACGCTGTAGCGGGCCGGGCGCTCCGGGGCTGGCCTCGGGGCCGCGGAGGGACCCACTGGGAATTAAACGGAGCGGTCCTGGAACTCTGGTCACTGTGGTTCTTGGTGGCCGAGGGTGGGTCGGGCGGCGAGCTCGGGGGCCGCCGACTGCGCACTGGGGGGGCGGGCAGAGAAATGAGCCCCCAGGTCCCAGAACCGGCTCGCGGGTACCATGTAGCTGCTTGTGTTCCGGCCGTGTGGCCGCATCCCTGCCACTGGGGACATGCCAGGGTTCACCTGGCACCTCAGCCAGCGCCTCAGTCCCCCTGCATGCCTGCTCAGTCTTGAGCAGGGCGAACTACCGTGAGCGTCCCCCGATGATGCCGTGGTGTCTGAGGTGACTCTCGGGTGTTCCCTTAGACAGGTTGTCTCCCACCTCCTCTTGCAGAGGCTGAAATGTGGGCGCAGTGGCTAGAGCTCAAACAGCCGCTCCCTTGGAGCACGAAGTGGCCGGTGCATCAGTGGCCGTGGTGGTCCCGGGGACCTAGTGGGACAGGGTGGTGGGCCTGGCGGAGTGTGGGAGTCTGAGGGGCATCCCCAGAAAGGTCACACAAGCCCGACGTGAGTGGGAATTGAAACCTCCCTGAGCCAACGTGGCTCGGAAGGGTGGGGTCCAGAACCGCAGATGGGAAGTTGCTTCTGGTGTCTGGTCCCCCGAGGACCCTTCGGCTGTGACAATGAGGAAGTGGGACGGGCTGGGACATAAGCCAGTGAGGACACAGTGGGAAGGAAGCTGCCCTGCTGGGGACTTCCAACAGCCAAGGGCAGAGGTGGGCGTGAGGACCCCATGTGAGCAGTTCTGCATGGGGCATGTCCATTGCCTCTGCCCCCGTCTCAAGGGGACCTTGCTGCCTAGGATCTGCCCCGTGCTCCAGGGTGCTGCTGGTGCTCCAGCCTCGGGAAAGGGAAGGCAGAAGGAAATTGCTAAAGGGAGCATCTTCCCTCGCGGGCAGATGGGGGGTTGTGTTCCCACCACGCCTCAGGTCATTCATTTCTTCAGTCAGCTATCTGCTCCTTTTGAGACAGGAGTTCACATAGCCCAGGCTGGCCTTCATGACCTAAACTTGTGACCCCCTGCCTCTGCTTTCTGAGTGCTGGCATGGCAGAGATGTGCCACCCACCCACCTGTCCCAGGGCATTGTTTTTCCCACACTGCCTTGGTCCCCCTGGGGCGGTCCCTACTGTCCCCCACAGAAACCCCAGTCTTGGTCCGGCATGCCCCCAGGGGACAGGGGGAGGCAGGTGCAGACAGGAGGGCAGAGGGTTGTGCCCAACGGCAGTGCCCTCCTGGAACCTGGGCCACTTGCCTGCCACCCAGCACCCTGAGCAGAGGTGGCCAGGGCGGTTCTGCACAGTGACAGGATGGGGGTGCGGCCCTCCAGCCCCTTGGACAAACGGCAGCAGCAGCAGCTGAGGGGTGAGCAGAGGGGTCGGGGGTCGGGTCCTGCTGCACAGGAGGCCACACTGGCCTGGGCTCCCAGCACCAAATACGTAGTTCCTTGCAATTCTCTTGTCCTGCCAGGAGTGGGCTTGGCTTGGAGGTCCCAGATTTTTTGTGTAATGTTTTGAGACACAGTTTCTCTGTGTAGCCCTGGCTGTCCTGGAACTCACTCTGTAGACCAGACTGGCCTCGAACTCAGAGATCCGCCTGCCTCTGCCTCCCGCTGACTGGGATTAAAGGTGTGCACCACCACTGCTTGGCTTTGGAAGATTCCAGATTCAAATGAAACTCAAGGAGCTGAGCATGGCGGCTCACACCTGTCACCCTCCACTCAAGAGACAGACAGATGCCTGAATTAGAGGCCAGCCTGGACTACATAGTGAGTTCCAGGACATCCTGGGCTACATGTGGCCCTGTCTCAAAACAAAACGAAAAGTGAAATGTGGCATTTTTTGTTCGGGGACTCAGGGGCCCTGGCGGAAGGGGTGGGGTGGGGGCTGTAGCAGGTAGACGGGTCCCCACCTGACCCCAGATGGTCCTCATGCCTGGGCGGCTGCATGGACACTGGGACTGAGGCTCCCTGTGTCTGTCCTACGCTGGGTCTGGGAGAGTGGGGCTGGACGCTCACGGTCCAGACTAACAGGACTTGGTGACTGTCCCCCAAGGGGAGGTGGGTAGGCCAGGCCGGAAGAGGGTGTGTGGTTGGCAATGAGTGTGGGAACAGCATTTGGGAAGGGGAACAGACCATGTGAAGTCCTGCATGTGCTGCAAATCATCTCTCCAAGTCTCAGGATTGACTGCTACCTGAATTTGCTGTGTGCCATTAGGTGAGTGAATCCCCCTCTCTGGGCCTCATTCTCCTGAGGTGCAACTATATACTTGGATGAAAATACTTTTGTGTGTGTGCGTGCATGCGTAGGCCAGCGATTACCATCAGCTGTCCTCTTAGACATGGAGGCGAGGTCTCTCACCTCTGCCGGGGCTCATCCGGCTGGCCGGCTTGGCCTGAGAAGACAGGCCGGTCCCCTGGCCACAGTGCTGGTCCCTTCTCCCCCACAGGTCAAGTGGACGGCCTGCTGAGGGCCTTCTTGCCCTGTTACCGCAGGCAGCTAGCGGCAGCCATGCTGAGGCAGATCTCCAGGGAGCTAGAACCCCGGGAGACCGTCGGATGCCAGCTGTCCCACACCAAAGTGCGTGGCACTGGGGACCCAGCTGAGGTTGACTCCCTCTCCACGTTCTCAGTGGTGCTGACACGTGACTGAGGACATGGAGCTGGGAAGGATGTGCCGGCCCCAGGGCCTTCGCACAGGTGGACCAGGGAGCTCTGGAGGTGGAGGCAGGCAGAGGCTTGGGGAAGTGTGTCCCTGCAGGGGGCACAGCATGTGTAAAGGCCCTGAGGTTGGCAAAGGGATAGATGGGGGGCAGCTTCGGCATGCACCTGCCCTGCTGTTGCAGCCACAGCCCCGGGAAGCACTCCTCGAGAGGACGCCATGCCCGCGTTTCTTGCCCCGTTGCCCTCTGAGCCTGCTCAGGGTTTGTTACTGAGATCAAACAGCCTGGCGATGTAGCCGCTAATAGGCTCCTGTGGCCTCCATCTGCCCCTGCCCGGGGACAGTCCTGGACTAAGGCAACTCGGGACGGGAGAGGTGGAGTGAACCACCGGAAGGCCACACCACCCAGGGGACCGGAGCCTGGGGTTTCCCACTGGCTCCCTTCCCTCCCTGCTGAGGGGAAGCTCTGTGGGCAGAGGTCACATCTGGGGCTCTCCTTGTCCCGGGCAGGCATCCCCCATACCTGCTACAGTTCTGTTTTACTTGAGACAGAGTCTCATGTAGCTGGGCTAGCCTGGCAGTGTAGCTGAGGCTGGCCTTGAATTCTTGACCCTCCTGCCTCAGCCTTCCTGGTGCTAGCTGGCAGGCTCTGGGTGGCAGCTGCTGCCTTTGAGCCTTGGGAGTATGGTGGGTACGTGTGACCAAACCTACATGACACGGGTTTTCCTTTGGGTCTCTGTAGCCCAGGCTGCCTGTAGACTACTTGAGAAACTGAGGAAGGAGGGTCCTTGGGACCCGGCAGTTGGTGGCCTACCCAGGGTACTACAATTAGATCCTGCCCCAATCAATTAAATGTTTTAAAAAAAATCTGAGTCTCTGCTTTTGGTGGCAACTGAGACTCGGGCAGAGTTCAGGGGACCCTAAAATCTGTTCTAGACCCAACAACAGCTGGAATCCCCTTGCAGAAGCTGCCTCGAGTCCGGGAGCACCAAGGACCCTTGACCCTGCTGTGGGGCCACCCACCACAGTGGCAACCCACCTTCTGTGTCCTGCGTGGGGATGGACGTCTGGAATGGTTCAGCCAAAAGGAGGTGAGTGGATGTCCAGAGCTGCTGCCTAGAATCCCCCAGTAAGGGGCTGGGGGCGTGGCTCAGGGGTGGAGCCCCACCTAGAATCCCCAGTGAGGGGCTGGGGGCGTGGCTCAGGGTGGAGCCCCGCCTAGAATTCCCCCAGTGAGGGGCTGGGGGCGTGGTCAGGGGTGGAGCCCCGCCTAGAATCCCCAGTGAGGGGCTGGGGGCGTGGTCAGGGGTGGGGCCCCGCCTAGAATCCCCAGTGAGGGGCTGGGGGCGTGGCTCAGGGGTGGAGCCCCGCCTAGAATCCCCAGTGAGGGGCTGGGGGCGTGGCTCAGGGGTGGAGCCCCGCCTAGAATCCCCAGTGAGGGGCTGGGGGCGTGGTCAGGGTGGAGCCCCTGTCTAGAATCCCCAGTGAGGGGCTGGGGGCGTGGCTCAGGGCAGAGTTCTGGCCAATAACAGGCAAGGTCCTGAGTTGCAGCTGGCCCACAGAGGTGTAGCCGAGTGATTTGGGAGCTTGCTGAGTGGCCTCCTGTGCTTGGGAACCTCAGTTTGGTCTCATGTCTTTGGTTGGTCACAGGAGTATGAGTCTGGGGGCCGTCCCCTGGGCTCCACAGCCCTGACCGGGTACACGCTGCTCACTTCCCAGCGTGAATACCTCTGCCTTTTGGATGACCTCTGCCCAAGCTCCTCTGGTAAGGATCCCTGGGTCCCCTTAGTGTCCCTTCCTCCGAGCCCGGTGGCCACCCCACCCTCCCTGTGCACTTGGTGAAGCTGACTGGATCCTCCTTTATCTATTACCAGTTGATAAACTTCCCACCCACAGTGTGACCCACACAATGTCTACAGATGTTATCAGCTGTCCCTTGGTGGACGGTATCGATCCTTGAGTACTCTTGCTTTGGGAAGGAAATGAAGTACCCACCGTCCCTGGGAGGACATCAGTAAAGCCAATGGAACAAAACCCAAACAGCAAAGAGTCTGAAGATCAAAACAAAAGCAATACACACCTTTACTCCCAGCACCTGGAGGCGGAGGCAGGCAGATCTCTGAGTTTGGGGCCAGCCTGGTCTACAGAGTATGTTTCGGACAGCCAGGGCTACACAGAGAAACCTTGTCTTGGAGAACAAACAAACAAATAAAGTAACAAAACAATACAATAAAAATTAGGGCTGGAAAAATGGCTCAGTGGATCAGAGTTCGATTCCCAGCACCCACATCAGGCTGTTCACAACTGCCTGGAACTCCGGCTCCAGGGCATCTGATGCCTCTTACCTCAGGCACCTACATATATATGTATAAACATACAGATGGTTAAAAATAATAAAAAAAACCCCATAAAACCCAGTGTCAGTAAGCATGCAAGGAGACAGGCATGGTGGGAAGCAGTGTGCAGGCTTGGGCCAGGGTGCACAGGCCCGCTGGGGTCCTGGGCTTCGAGTTTCTCCCGCTCTGTCGCTGTTCACTTGTTCCAAAAACGATGCAGAGTTCATCTTGCCGAACCCACGGAGTACTAGGGCCTCGGCTGTGTTTAATCTTTGAGAGTTTTTGCTCTAAGTCCCAGGCTGGTCCAGAAGTCACACTAGCTCTTTCAGGCTGCTGTCTTGCTTTCAGGAGACCTCGCTCAGGAGGAGCCGCTGAGAGTGCTGGAGGAGCCGGCGAGCTTCCCGCTCTTCCTCGCGCACCCTTTCCGGGCTCACCTTTGCTTCTGTGCGGGCACGCGAGGAGAGCAGCGCGCCTGGAGGCTCGGCCTGCAGGGTGCCATCCGGCTGAGAGCCACCGGTGCGTCCCAGGGTGGGGCGCAGGCGGGGAGCGGGAGGACGATGGGCGCAGGTGTGGGGCTCCCTGGGGAGGGCCGGGGCAGAGCGCGTGGTTGACGGCACCCTCAGTCCTGCAGCGCAGCCGGGCGCCTGCGGCCTGCGCCTTCCTGGAGGCCGTGCGCCTCTATCGACGACGCCGGGGCTTTGCCGGTGGCGACGACGCGACCCTGGGCTCCGACGCGGAGGTGAGCGGTGTCCCGGTGTCCCGCAGGCCCGGGCAGGTTCCGCCACCCGCCACACACCACACTCTCACGCCTCCCCTGCAGGTGCTGAGCGCCGAGCTGATGCGGGAACTGTTGCCGGCGCTGCGCGCACAGACGCTGCGGGGCCTGCGAGGCGCGGGGCGCGCCCGGGCCCGGGCCTGCGCGGAGGTGCGGAGCCGGATGCGGCGAGGGGATGAGGAGAGCGAAAGGGAGGGAAGGGAGCCGCCCCGAGCCCCACGCGTCCGCCCACACCACCCTCGACGCTGCAGTTCCTCGACGCTGTGCACGCGACCGTCCTGGCCCGGGTATCCGCAGGGCTGCGCGCATTCCAGCCAGAAAAAGACGCGCTGCTGGCGAAGCTCGAGAGGACAGTGCGCGCAGAGTTCGAGCAGATCATGCAGCAGCGAGCCCAATGGGCACAGAAAGTAGAAGGTGAGCGAGACAGGGGTAAGGGGCGGGGCCACTGGGGGGGGAGGGCGAGAGGTGGAGCTAGGAACGAGGGTGGGTCCGGGAGCACGAAGGCGGGGCCACAGAGCGAGGGGCGGGGTCTGGGCAGGAATGCCGCAGGAGGCTGAGGGGCGGGGTCAGGAAACGTAGGGGCGGTGCCAGCCGGGAGTGGGCGTAGAGCTTCGGGAGCTGGGCCTACTAGCAGGGGAGGGCGGAGCTAGCAGGATGGATGGTGTTGGCCTGAGGGGGCGGGGTCTTGCGAATGAAAGGCGGGGCCTAATCGGGGCGGGGCGGGGCCTGGGGAATAGGCTGGGGAAATGGTGTCAGCTGGTGAGGAGCAGAGTGGGTCTCTGGATCCTGGCTTGGAGACACCCTGAGAAGGGAATGGTGTGAGAGGGCGTGGCCTGGAACCTGGAGAGACCCTGGCCTGTTAAGTTGTGGGCCAGGTAGGAGACACGAGTTGGCGGAGGCCTTGCAGGGTCTGCTCTGCAGCCCAGTTATTAAGACCCGGGTTTGAATCACCTTCTGCTTCCTCGGCCTGTGCCTTTGGGCCAGGTCTCACTGCTCCTAGTCTCAGTTTCCTCATCTGTAAAATGGGTACCCGGCTGGCCAGGCTGAGGTCCCTGCTCCTGTGCATCCACTGAGTGCCTGGTGGAGAAAAATCCAGGTCCACGTATCCCCTCAGCCGAGATCCGAGACCCCCTGGAGGCATGCCTGTGCCGCATGGTGGATCCGCAACTGCCTCAGCTTACCCTTGCGCTGCTGAGCCCCGTGGAAGCCACGCTCCAAACCGTTCGCACTCTCCTCATCCGGGGCATGGACCGGCTGTCCCACCACCTGCACAAGAATCCTTCTGGCACACGGCTACGCCGGGAGGTTAGCATGTGGGCCGCCAGCGGCACGTCCGCCTTGGCCTGTCTGTATCATAAGCCAATGGTGTTTTCTCGTGGGACTGCTATTCGTCTGTACGTAGGTTTATGAATTTGGGGAGATACCTTGGGACCCAGAGCTGATGCAGGCCTGCTATCGGGAGGCAGAGAGAAACCGCAGCCACCTGGCCCAGCTGGCAGAACCATTTGGCTTCCTGGGGATGCGGAGCCTGGTGTTTGGGGCCCAAGATCTTGCACAACAGGTGAGAAGAGTGAATGAGAAGGAAGCATTGGGTGTCCCTAGTAGAGGGAGAGAGAGAGCATTTATGGGCACGGAATGGGTCCAGCTGGTAGGCAGGCAGAGCCTGGAGAGAGGATGAGTCTGTGGAGGGCAATGGGGAGCCTGAGAGGTGGGTGAGCAAGGGCAAGAGCATGGCCTCACTCAGGTTTAGAACGCTCCGTCTGCTGTTGGGTGTTCTGTCTGTAAAGGCAAGAGTGGAGGAGGCTGGAAGCCCTGATCCAGATGGAGGTGGGGTGGTGCAGGCCTGGCCCAGCACTTGGGAGGTTGAGGCAGGAAGATCAGGATGCCAGGGTCATCCTCAGCCTCGCAGTGAGTTTGAGGACAGTGTGAGGCTCTGTCTAAAACGAAAAGAAAGACATGTTTTTGCAGGCAGAGTTTCTCTGTGTCCCGAATAACCACCCAGAGACTTATTATTTATTATAGATGCTCGGTCGATAGCTCAGGCTGGTTACTAGCTAGCTCTTACATTTTAAATTAACCCATGTTTCTTATCTACCCTCTGCCACATGGCGGTACTTTCTTTCAACACAGCATATTTATCTTGCTTCTCTCCAGTCCCCTCAAGACCTTCAGACTCCGCCCTTCTTCTTCCCAACATTCTCTCTGCCTCAAAAATCCTGCCTAGCTACTGGCCAGTCAGCTTTTTATTAAGCCAATCTGAGTTGACAAAACTTCACAGTGTACAAAAAGATTATTCCACAGCATGTTTTGAAGGCAGGGATAGGGCCCTGCCGTGGACACGGGGCATGAAGGAGGAACAGCCTGAGGGTAAGCCACTGGTGCCGGGCACGCATGTTCAGTTTGTACACTGCACAGGAGTACTCCCCGGGGAGGCTGGAGATCTTTCCTCAGACTAGAGCCTAGGGGACAGGCTGCTGGGAAAGTATTGGGCGTTAGAAGCCCGAGCCAGAGCGGTGGTCCTGGGGTGTGGGATCATCTGGGCATCTCCTTCACAGCTTATGGCGGCCGCTGTCACCACCTTCCTACAACTGGCTGATCAATGTCTGACGTCGGCTCTGGACTGCGGCCAGGCAGCTGAGCAGCTGGAGAAAGTCAGGGGCCTTGTGCTGAAGGTGAGGTTGTGGCAGGGGCCTGTGCCCCAGAGTGCTGAGGGCCCTTTACAGGCTGGCTATGTCCCCTGCAGAAGTTCACCTCGGACAGTGAGACCACTCGGTGGAGGTTCACCCGGGACAGGCTGCTGGGAATCTTCTGGCCCTTTGTGTGGAGCCAGCTTGGGGTGAGCTCTAACTTGGTGAGTGGACACCTGAGACATCTGTCTGGAGGGGGCAGAGTGCCCACTCTTGCCGGAAGGCACTGGAGCACAAGACTCCACCTCTGCTGCCCAGGCTGGGTGGGGGCTCTTTGGGCTTCCACAGTGGCCTGTGCATTGGTTCATTGCTAATGCTTGCGGACCGCACACACTCCCAGAGTTCCATCCCAGCAGTGCTGAGCCTGCGCGGGCTCCATGGGTCTAGGTTTATAGGGGAGAACCGCCTGCGCAAAGGTCCGGGGGCAGGACTGGCCAGGCAGGAGTCAGTTGAGGGAAGAAACAAGAGGAAGGGTGTGGATGGGGAGGACTACCAGGACTCTTCAGAAGAAGCAGCTGTGGCTAGGTCCCAGCTGAGACACTTGAGAGGTAGGATGGCTGTGTGGCCTTAGTCCATGTGGGACCAGGGATGAGCAAGTCCCTATTGCAGACAGGGAAGCAAGAGCACCCCAGCAGATCTGGCCAGGGCTGGGGGGGCACACAGGCCCTGCATCCAGCCAAGCTCCTCACTGTGGTCCTAGGAACAGCCTGAGGTGGATGGGGACATCCTGGCCATGGGCTGCCAGGTTCTGACCACTGAGGGTGTCTGCAGGGACGTCATCCAGGGCCTCCTTCTGCAGAGGATTGACAGAGGTGAGTTCCAGCTGTGGCTCAGCGCAGCCTTGCTCAGTCCCTTTCATTTCCTGCGGACGCGTGCACAGAACTGGAGGGTCCTGAGTGGGCAGTGGTGGGGCTCCCTGAAGGGGGGCACTGGGGTGGGATTCTCCGGAAGAGGAGAGAGAGGTAGTTGTCCCTGGTACGGGAGAGTTGGTCTGCAGTCCACTCAGGAGCTCCTGGGTGCTCACAGAGCCTTTGAAGACAGCAGAGGGGAGAGGGTCTCGGGAGGCTAGATGAGTGGCGGAGACCCAGAGACAATGGCGTCCCAGGAGCAGAGTGAGACTGTGTCCTTGATGTGTGGGCCAAACAAGAAAAATGGAGCTGAGATAGTGATGCAGGCCTGCCATCTAAGCAATCCTCCTGCCTCAGCAGCCTGAGTGCCTGAACCCACATGGCCAGGAGAGTAGAGTTTTTTTTTTTTAATTTTTTAATTTTATTTTATGTGCATTGGTGTTTTGCCTGCATGTCTGTCTGTGAGGGCATCAGTTCCCCTGGAACTGGAGTCACAGATGGTATGAGCTGCCATGTGGGTGCTGGGAACCGAACCCGGGTCCCCTGGAAGAGCAGACCATGCTCTCAACTGCTGAGCTGTCTACTTCTGAGAGTAGAAGTTTTAAATGGCTGCAAACTAAGTCCAGAAATGGGGACCTGGATGAGCTTCGGACCCCAGAGCTTGTGTACATCCTTAGGGGAATTCCACCTGCCATTGATTAGTAATGTCTGCATTGGTGAAGCATGGAAAGAGGATCAGGGGAGGCTGCAGCTGGCCTTCCTCAGATGGGCCCGGGTGTTCTCTCTTGTTCTAGAGTTGAAAAAGAGTCTTGGTGCCAGTGACAGAGTGTGCTCTCCAGCTGGCTGCTCGGTATCCCTGTGAACCAGGAAGGAGCAAGTGAGTAGCTCACAGGTTCTAGGCCATGGCAAGGAATGGCCACGGGGTCGCATAGGATGTGTAGGAGTGTGGCAAGGGTAGAGTAGATGGACTAGAATGAACTTCATCTGCTGAAGTGGCCAGGCTGGCCAAAGATGTGGTGAACAGGTGGAGGGGCCATTGGCCCTGACACGCACGTGTGTTTGTTTTTGGCAGAGTTTTTGGTCCTGGGAGCCACTTCCAAGTTACCACACAGAGACTTATATTAATTGTAAATGCTCGGCCAATAGCTCAGGCTTGTTACTAACTAGTGCCTACATTTTCCTTATTTATACTCTGCCACGTGTCGGCACCTTTATTAGCATGGCAGTTCGTCCCTTGCTCCCTCTGTGTCTGGCTGGCGCCTCCTCTGACTCCGCCCTTCCTCATCCCATCATTCTCAGTTTGGCTCTCCTGCCTAACTTCATTCTGTTCAGCTATTGGCTGTTCAGCTTGTTTATTAAACCAATCACAGTGACATATATTCACACAGTGTACAGAAGGATCATTCCACAGCACACATGGGCAGAGATGTAGCAGGCTTGTGTCTCAGTTCCTGCCACCCAGACACGGCGGGGGGTCTTGTCAGTTATTTCCCGTTATCAACACTGGGAGGGGCAATGGTGATGGTCAGCAAAGGCACTGTGAGGCAAGGTGACTTGGGCTCACTTGTTACACAGCCGTGGCTGACTTAGACCCTCTTTAGTTTCCACAGCCGTGTATTCACATGAAGTCACATGAAGGGAGTAATAGAAAGGCCCTTGTATGGTCAGATATTTATATACAAGGAACTTGAGTGTCCCTCCACCTGCCACATAGACCAGGGTGAACCTGCACACACAGCCCTATGGGTGAAATCCCGTGGAATCGCGGGTGTGGAGAGGCAGGCTGGCATTTCCACGGGGCTCTGCGGCGTGTTCTCCCGCCTGGCCACTGTGTCGCATAGCTCTTCAGTTCCTCTGGCTTCGTGAGCCTTATCCCTGCTTCAGCCTCCTTGGCTGTGGATCCGTCAGGCCCTACCCCTGGCTTGGGACATGGGACATGCAGGTGACAGTTATCATCTCCACAGACGAGGGAGCTGAGGCTCAGGTCTGAAATGGAGAGACCGACCCTGGTGGCCAAATTCAGCCACTCCACCCACCATTGCTTCCAAGAACATTCCAGAGCTGGTCTTCACCCACGCCCATCCTGGTGGACAATGGATACAGACCCAAGTGTGTGAACTGCTTCTGGCTTTTCAACTGCTGCACATCCAACAAAGCATCATAGATTGTATGTTCCTGCTAGAATTTGTACACTCAAGTTCTGAGCTAACCTGGGCTACCATAATAAGACATTGTATAATAAAAATAAAAAATCCAAACCTCTGTTGATTTGACACATGTATCCCATTAATTTCGTTTTTCATTACTTTTTACTTTAAAAACCCGTACAATTTTTAAAGTTTCTTTGAAATTTTTGGTGTGTGTGTGTGTGTGTGTGTGTGTGTGTGTGTGTGTGCGTGCACATGAGTGGGCATGTGGCGGTCAGAGGACAGCTTTCAGAAGTGAGGTTTTCTCTTTCCATCAAGTGGGTCTTAAGGATCAAACTTGGGTCATCAAGTTTGGCGGCGAGCATCTTTACCCGCGAAGCCATCTCGCTGGTCCTCATTTTCACTTTTATCATCGTTTGATTTCTAACTGCTTGGATGAATAAATTGAGCTTTTTTTTTTTTTTTTTTTGGTTTTTCGAGACAGGGTTTCTCTGTGAAGCTTTGCTCCTTTCCTGTAACTCGCTCTGTAGACCAGGCTGGCTTCGAACTCACAGAGATCCTCCTGGCTCTGCCTCCTGAGTGCTGGGATTAAAGGCGTGCGCCATCACCGCCTGGCTAAATTGAGCTTTAAAACGCCAAGAGCCGGGTGCTTGATTGGCCAGCCGCGTGGCGAAGCCCCGCCCCCAGCCCAGCCCGCGGGATCCTCTGGCTGGCTTCCTGGCCAGCACTGCCGTGGCCCCCCCTCCCCCTCCCTGGTCGCCGCCTCCCCAGCTACTTCCGGGCGGTTCCAGGGGGTTTTCCCTACCGCTCTCTCCTGGGCCGGAGGAAACCTGAGACCCACACAGTCCAGCTGTGTCAATCCCCGGCCTCAGCACCGGACGTTTAGTTTTTAAATTTCACTTACTCATCTTGCATCTCTTCTGGCTGCTGCAGACGGTCACCGAGACCCAAGATTGGAATGCAAAAGCTAATTCTGGAGTCAGGGCGGATGCTGACGCACCTTTGAGAGCAGCTGTCGCTACCAGCGCCAAGCCCTGCCCAGAGGAAGGGACCCTGCTGGTTCAATTCCGTGGTATGAGATTTCATAAAATCCAGCATCGAGCGAGTTAGCCTGCCCTGCCATCCCCTTAGAATGAGTACTTGTCCCAGAAATACCCAAACATGTATCATGCATTTCTTTATTTGATAATAGGTCTGGATATGCTGTAACCAGGGCTGGCCTCAAGCTCCCAGAGGTCCTCCTGCCTCAGCTTCCCAGATGTTGGGGTTTTAGGTGTGTAACCCCATGCCTGGTGAAAAGTTAATTGTTTGGTGTGTTTGTTTGTTTAGTTTAAATGGAGTCTTATGTAGCCCAGGCTTCCCTGGACCTGTCTGCAACTGAGGATGCCTTGACCAGACAGTGACGGCTTGGCCATCGCTGGCTGAGTTACTCTTTAGAAATGATGTTAACATGATTAATGAGAATAGTTCTCATTAAGATGTGAGTAAAAAAAAAAAAAAAAAAACTTGCAAGAACTGGTCAGTGGTGGCGCACGCCTTTAATCCCAGCACTCGGGAGGCAGAGGCAGGCGGATCTCTGTGAGTTTGAGGCCAGCCTGGACTACAGAGTGAGATCCAGGACAGCCAAGGCTACACAGAGAAACCCTGTCTTGAAAAACAAACAAACAAACAAAAAACCTGTAAGGGTTTCTTTGGAAATATGGGTAGTGTCTCCAGAGAACCTATTCAACAAACGGGAGCCTTGGGTTCTGGCTCCAACCTCATGCCCTGTGGAAGTCTCTCAAGTCACTCATTTTACAGAATGCCATGGAGGGAGGGGGCTGGACTTGGAGGCAGCTGGTTGATCCCAGGACCTTCAAATTCAGCAGCTCCTGGGGGAGGCTAGGGACCAGAGTAGCCTGTCACCCCAAAACACAGGAGGCTGACACAGAAGGGTCACTGTGGCTTTATAGTAAGCGTGGGCCTGTTTCAAAAACCAGAAAAAAATGGGCTGGTGAGATGGTTCAGCTGGTAAAGGCGCTAAGCCTGAGGCCCTTCGTTTCTTCTCTTGGACTCACATGGTGGAAAGAATGAAAAGACCCCCACACACACACACAGACACAGACACACACGCACACACTGTCCTGACTTCCACATCCCCTCCCCGACACACAAATAAATAAACTTAAAAGGGACAAAATACATTTAGGGAGCTGGAGATACCATCAGTTAAGACCACTTGTTGCTCTTCCAGAGGGCCAGAGTTCGATTCCCAGCGCCACATGGTGGTTCACACCAGCTGTAACTCCAATTCTAGCCGATCTGACGCCCTCTTCTGACCTCCATGCATGCACACGGTGTACAGACATACATGTGGGCAAAACATTCGTACACAGAAGATGAAAAAATAAACAAAAGGTTGGGGGGAACACACAAGCCGCGGCACTCTTACGGAGGTCAGAGGGCAACAGTTTTGGGGTTGGTTGGCTCCTTCCAGAACTCAGGGCGCGAGGCAGAAAGCGCTTTTACCCACTGAGACATTTCGCTGGCCCCTTAATATGATATTCAGAAGCAACAAACAAACGAAAATAACCATGTCGCAACCGAGGAAACTGAGGCTGACATGGTCCTAACTAGACGCCTCTGTACAGAAGCACAGAGTCAATTTAGAAGGCTCATGACAGGCGACGCTTGCAGGGCGCGGTCACGGGACGGCTCTGCGCCTTTAAGGTGTGAGCTGGGGGCGGGGCTCCAGAACCATCCTACAAGCTGACGTCATGCGAGGGGGACGGGGCGGTCGGCGGGAAAGCAGCGTTAACTTTTAAAGGGGCGGCCTTGTCCCTTCCACTCCCGACGACTCACAGCACGGCCGGAGAGCCCCTTCCCTTTAAGGAGCGCGTCAAGGGAGGGACTTGGATAGCCCCGCCCCCAGACCCCTTTAAGAAGCGGCCCTGGTCCGCCGGCAGAAAAGCGGCTTAAAGGCGACGCGTGGCGCGATGGCGGCGTTCCCCGGCGGGTCCCGCGCCCTGCGGTTGCTGCCGCTGCTGCTGCTGCCGCTGCTGCTGGGCGGCGCGGACGGCTACTTCCCCGAGGAGCGCTGGAGCCCCGAGTCCCCGCTGCAGGCGCCGCGCGTGCTCATCGCGCTGCTGGCGCGGAACGCGGCGCCCGCGCTGCCGGCCACGCTGGGCGCCCTGGAGCGGCTGCGCCACCCACGGGAGCGCACGGCGTTGTGGTGAGCTGCGGACCTGGGCAACGTGCGCGGGGCCTCGGCTGTGCACTCGGGGGATTAGGCTGTGCACCCGGGGGACCCGATTTTGTACCCGAGGGACGCGATTATACACTTGGCGGACTCGGCTCTGCCCTGCCGAGACTCTTGTTTATGCACCCGAGGGACTTGCTTTTCTACCTGGGGACTTGGGTTATGCACCCAGGGAGCTCGGCTATGTACCCGAAGTACCGGGTTTCGTCCCCATTGCAGCTTGGGACCCGGAGTTACTGCCCCCCTGGCAGATTCTGAGCTGCTGCCAGCCCTCTCAGCGAGCTGCGACCCTATAGGACCCCAGACTCCCTCAGAACGGGCCAGGCTGTTGCTTCCAGTGCCTTCCAGCGCACTGTGCAAGGCCAGCAGCTTCCAGATCAGGTGCCCCAGGCTCGGGCCGGCATTCCATGCTAAGATAAAGTCAATGAACTTAACAGGTTTCCAGCCCCAGTCAGACCCCTGTGTGACCTGAGAATGAAGGAAGGGACCTGAAGGCTGTGGGGAGAAAGGGGCTCTTCACACAAAGAGACCCTGGCCTGGGAACTTGACATCCTGACTCAGTTTCCTTTTACATAGTTTTTCTTTGTGACAGGGCCTCACAGCAATAAGCTTTCCAAACTAGCAGGCTTCATTCATCTGTGTATCATTGAGCTGTGCTGGGCAATAGGCACTGAGCCCGAGGGTGCTTATCCAGGGCTTTGTAGCTGGTGAGGACTGAGCCAGCATGGGAAGCCCCCAGTGCCATCCTGTTGTTGTGTCTTGCCTTTGTTTCCCCAACTGTTCTGACCCATCCTCCCCTCGTGTTCACAGGGTGGCCACCGATCATAACTCTGACAACACTTCGGCCATACTTCGAGAGTGGCTGGTGGCTGTGAAGGGTTTGTACCACTCTGTGGAGTGGCGACCTGCCGAGGAGCCTAGGTGAGCCTCAAGTCCTCACTAGGGTACCCAAGCCCAAGCTTAGAGCCAGCACGCACGCCCTACCCCCACCCTGGGCGTCACCAGCGGATTGCGATCCTCCGGCAGACCTTTGTCCCCAGTGTCCTTCACTCCATTGTCCAGCCTTGGACACAAACCTGCCACACCCCGTGGCGGAACTCCTTTGTGTCTGGTGGCCACTTGCTGTTGTGTCCCTGCCTCAGGGTGTTGCCAGCCTCCTCTCCTCCAACTCCAGGATGAGCCTGTCTCACTGTAGTCCAGGCTGGCCTGGGACTTGCCATCCTCCTGCCTCAGTCTCCTGAGTGCTGGAATCACAGATGTCCACCCCCACACACCAGCCTGTGGGTTTGTATCCAGTCATCTTCGTGGGCTCTCCTGTGCCTTTTGTGCCCAGGGGCACCTCGATGGCCTCCGGATCTCGCTCTCCGCGCAGAGCTTTCCTTGGTCCCCAGCTTGCCAGCAGCCTCTGTGGCTCTGGGCCCCTGCACCTGTCTCTGCTTGGAGGCCTTCAGATCCGCTGCAGGCCTTTTCCTCTGGAGCCTCCTGTGATCCCCTCCCAGGTGTGGCGGGGTGCCCCACAATCCCTGCATCACAGCTACTCTCCCACAGCGCCTACCCAGATGAAGAGGGCCCCAAACACTGGTCTGACTCCCGCTACGAGCATGTCATGAAGTTGCGCCAAGCGGCCCTGAAGTCGGCTCGGGACATGTGGGCTGATTATATCATGGTGAGTTCTGAGTGGGAGAGCTGGGCTGTCCAGAGGGAGATTTAGGAACCATGAGTAACCGCACTGGGCTGCACAGAAAACCTTGTCTCAAAAAAAAAAGGGGGGGAGGGTGCTGTGCTAGTCCAGTGGGTACTGAGGCCTGGGTGGGTACTGAGGTCTGGGTGGGTACTGAGGCCTGGGTGGGTACTGAGGCCTGGGTGGGTACTGAGGTCTGGGTGGGTACTGAGGCCTGGGTGGGTACTGAGGCCTGGGTGGGTACTG
The DNA here is from genome assembly GCF_007827085.1 of Peromyscus californicus insignis. Classification (NCBI taxonomy): domain Eukaryota; kingdom Metazoa; phylum Chordata; class Mammalia; order Rodentia; family Cricetidae; genus Peromyscus; species Peromyscus californicus. The sequence continues at coordinate 60,847,198 of NW_026294534.1, forward strand.
AGGCCTGGGTGGGTACTGAGGCCTGGGCCCCACACCAGGGCCCCAAAAAAGGACAAGTGGCTTTAGATCCCCTTGGAGTTGGACACTACATTGCATTTTTTAAAATACATGTTTTAAAATAAGATTATTTGTAGCCGGGCAGTGGTGGCGCACGCCTTTAATCCCAGCACTCGGGAGGCAGAGCCAGGCAGATCTCTGTGAGTTCAAGGCCAGCCTGGGCTACAGAGTGAGATCCAGGAAAGGCGCAAAGCTACACAGAGAAACCCTGTCTCGGGGGAAAAAAAAAAAGAAAAGATTATTTGTGTATAAGGGGCAGGCGAGGTCACACTGCGGGAGTGGTCCTCTCTTCCACCCTGGGGTCCTGGGATCGACCTTTTTTGGCTCACTATGGAGCACCAAGGGACGCCAGCTAGAGCCATGAAAGTGCCAAGCAGCGGCCGAGGCCTGACTTCCTCTATCCTGACTTCCTGTAAGGGGACAGCTTCTGGGGCTGGAGAGCTCAGTGGGTAAGAGCACTGGGCGCCCTTGCAGAGGACCCAGGACCAAGGGCCCAGGACCGGCTCACAAGCAGCTAACCTCAGGTCCTGAGGAATCTGGTGCCCCCTTCTGGCCTGTGCGGGCACTGCACTCACATGCTTGCGGGGTGGGGGTGGGGGGGCTTTTTTTGAACTATTTATTTATTTATTTGTTTTGAGACAGAGTTTCCCTATGTGGCCCTGGGAGCTCTGGAACTCACTCTGTAGACCAGGCTGTCCTAGAACTCACGGAAATCCGCCTGCCTCTGCCTCCTGAATGCTGGGATTAAAGGTGTACACCACTATGCTCAGCTAGATTATTTTTATTTTGTGCTCATGGCTGTTTTGTCTACATGTCTGTACAGCACATGTGTCCTGGTACCTGTAGAGGTCAGTAGAGGGTCTCACATCCCCCAGAACTGGAGTTACAGACGGTTGTGAGATGCCATGTAGGTGCTGGGAACTGAACCTGGGTCCTCTGAGAGAGCAGCCAGTGCTGTAACCGCTGAACCATCTCTTTGGTCCCCAGTGAAGTGTGTGTGTGTGTGTGTGTGTGTGTGTGTGTGTGTGTGTGTGTAGCATCAGGCTGAGTGTCCATGGCTCTCTGGCCCCTGTCCTGACAGTCGGTGGACTCAGGCACGTGGCTGGATCTGGCTTGTTCCCCTGAGAGTTGCTGCGGTTGGATTCCAGTGTCTTGTCTGTTCTGTTTGCTGATTGGTTGATTGCTTGCTGTAAATCCTTGCTGTGTCATTTACACTAGCCTGGAACCCGTGGTCCTCCTGCCTCAGCCGCCCAGGTGCTGAGGTACCGGGCTTGAGCTCCCTCGTTGTAACCCGAGTTGTTTTCCTTGTGCAGCTGCTGAGGTGAACCCAGGTCTCGGGGTCTCGCGTGTGCTGGGCAGAGCTGGATTCTGCACCCAAGAGCAGCACTGTCCTCATGCCTCTGCAGGGAACCTGTTTTCACAGGGTCAGCAGAGAAGGGAGGTCAGAGCTACCGTGAGCGTGGCTGTGTTTGACGCCCCCAATCCCAGGCTCACACCCCAGGAGGGACTCAGTCGGGATATACAAGAGGCAGGGCCCAGCCGTGCGGACATGATTTTGTTTTGTGTTCTTTTTTTTTTTTTTTTTTTTTTTTTGGTTTTTCGAGACAGGGTTTCTCTGTGTAGCTTTGCGCCTTTCCTGGGACTCACTTGGTAGCCCAGGCTGGCCTCGAACTCACAGAGATCCGCCTGGCTCTGCCTCCCGAGTGCTGGGATTAAAGGCGTGCGCCACCACCGCCCGGCTTTGTTTTGTGTTCTTGACGACGTTTATTTATTTATTTGTGGGTCGTCACATGTTGTCCTAACCTCGGGAGGCTGGAGGACGACTTTGGGGAGTCTGTTGTCTCCCCATGAACTCAGATGGTCAGGCTTGGATGGAGGGCCGCCGATGGCTTCATCCCGGATGCCCGGATCTAGGAGGCCCGTGGGGAAGGCAGGTGACTTCAGCTTGGAGAGGACAGAGACTCTGGAAGGAGGGGGGTGGACCCATCTCCCATTTTACAGAAGTGAAGGTAGATGCTGGAGGCAGAAGAGAGATTGTGTGGACCTGGGACGTTTCAGAGGTGAATGAAAAAAAAATAAAAAGGAAAGGTACGGACATGGCTGCTCCCGGGTGTGGTGGAGGAGAAAGTTTATCGTAGATAAAAGGGAGAGCATGGGTAGAGGCAGGGCCACGTGGGAGAGTCCAGAGTGGACATGACCAGACTGAGCTGGGTAGAGGACGGGTTATGCCAGCCATCTTCTGTAACAGGTAGGGACTGAGGGATGCTGGGAGAACCTGGCAGCCAGGTCCACTTTGAAATGTTAAGTAGGCACCTCAGCTACGTTGACAATGAATGAATAATAAGGGGCAGAGTAATGTCTATGACTGCTTCCTGTTGGCATCGTAGTTGGGGACCCAAAAAAGCTGGAATGTTGGTCAAGTCAGGAAGAGCAGACTGCTTCACTCACTGTCCAGGCTCAGCAGGACCTTCTGGGGCGAGGGACGTGAAGGCAGCAGTCTTTAATTGGAAATCTGCTGGAAAGAAGTAAAGTGAAGGAGGTTACGGGCAAGTTTTTTTCTTAGGTGTGCATTTCATACTTTTAAGCCCATGGTCTTGGTAGCCGAGGGAAGGGAGTCCCAAGACCAGGGAGAGAGAAAGAGATCCCAGCCTCAGGCGGTTGGTTGACAATACTTATCTGGAGTCCATTTGACCTGTGAGAGGTGGCCCAAGTTGATTCCCTGAAGCTTTCAATAATTTTTAAGTTTATAAAAAGAGATAAGTTTTAGACACATCAGCATTCCCACTGTTTGTAATTTGTACAAAAATCCACATTGTAGAAAAGGCAGTAGACTCTCTCCTTTGAGTCACAGTAAAAGCTTGGGAACCCAAAAGTGACTGTGGTTAAAAGCATGAAGATGCTTTCCTCTAGATTAGACAGATGCTTTTAGCACAGTGAGGAGCACTTCAGAGTCTATAATCTGGAGTTTGAGGACCGTGTATACCTGACGAAGTTGCTTGCTTTATAGGCTTAACTTTGAAACATTCCATTTTCTACCCATTAGGTTTAACTTTAAAAAAATAACAATTTTTGAAATGAAACTCTTCTAGAATCAAAATAAAACTTTTAAATCATAGATACAGTCCGTAGAGACTGTCGACTTTTTATCAAACATATATTGGTACTTCTGTAAATTTTCTAGCAGCTAGGTGTTGAAGAGTGAGCAGAGACGTAAGTCACACATACATCCTAAGTCAGCTATTCCTAGTAGACAAGTTTTATCACCACACAAAAATCCATGGCAATCCAAAATATTTTAGAGAACTCTTCTTAGTCTAAAAGGAGAGACAGTGATACACTAAGGGTTCGGAAGGACTGAGAAGTTTTATAATTGCTGCATTATGCCCCATGGTCATCTTAAGTTGGGGAAGTCACATGGCACATACCCTTTAACCTTACTTAGTAAAGATGGCTGCCAGCCATGTGGCTGCTTACAACCTGAAGGCCATCAGCCAAGGTGGTGGAGAGCCACATGGTTGCTATTTAGGAACTCTGCTTTCCTAAACAAGAGTTGAATCTAAGTTACATATACAGTATATTCTAGATAAGAGTTGAATCACATATGTATATGTTGTAGCAAATTAAGATTCCCACATCATACAGGTTTTAACTGTAGCCTTTTGCTGTAAGTTTTAAGCCAAATTTTGTTACAGATTCTGTAACCACACTCAATGAACTTAGGAATCAATCCTGAGATAAAGGGTGTTTACACAAGAATCTTAAAAGATTTGAGAGCAGAACACAGAGAAATCGTAGAGGCAAAGATTTAAGAGCGGAAATTATATAACCTTAAGAGATAAGAGACTTTGGGATCATTTGCTTGTGTGCTGGCAGAAGTTGTTACAATCTGCGGGAATTTGGAACTCGATTATGCCATCTCAGGAAGACAGCAAAGCTTTAAGAAAATCTCTGAGTCCAATGAGCAGGGGAGGAAGAGGTTAAGAGACAGAACGGTGTAGCCGCATAGCGTGAGGGACAAGCAGGAACTCCACCCGAGGGAGGGATCCAATGTCCCTGAAGCCATGAGGGCATAGAGAGGCTGCAGGACTTAGCCCGCAGCACTTGGGGAGGCCTCGGAGGGCACCAGGGACGACAGAGCAGGTAGCTCGAGGGGGAAGGGGCCAAGGAAAGGTGGAAGGCCCCAGAGCACGTGGGCAGTGCCTAGGGACGGGGAAGAAGTCCAGGAAGAAACTGAGGAGCCACAGTTTCAATCTGGGGCGTCCCCAAGCGGACTGAGAGATTTGTCCGAGAGAAATGTCCCGAGTCACAGAGGAGAGGCGTCCTTTCCATATGAGGGGGCCTGGTAAGGCCGGAGGAAGCTTCCTGACACACCGGTGTGGCTTTCGTAGTAGACGCAGCAGGGGCTCCGTGGACGGGGAGAGCCAAGTGGTTAGAGCCACAGAGGACTCAGCGGCCGGAGAAGTGCAAGTGTCTTAGAAATGCACGCATGCGCACGGTGGGGTCCCCAAGGACATAGCAGGGGCGTGCCCACAGGGTGATCGCCCCAAGAGGGGCGTAGCCGGGAGGGAGGAGCTTACTGAGTAGGGAGATGGATGAGGTGGAAGGGAGAAGCCAGCAGAAGCAAATGGCCGGTCCACACCTTAGGAGAGTCAGAGCAGCAGCCGATCCGAGCGGCCCAGGCCTTGCAGAGGGAACTCATTCAGGCTACTCCCGAGTTTCAGCCCCAGATGAATGGGAAAAAAAAAAGAGCATTTGAAAGGAAGGACATGACAGCTCCTAGGAATGGTGGAGGAGGAGGGTTATTGTGGATAAAAGGAAGAGCGTCGGCGGAGGGGACATCTGGGAGTCCAGAGTGGCCATGACCTGACTGAGCTGGGGGAGAGTTGGGGGAGCCAGGTGCTGTAGCCAGGAGGTCAAAGGTACGAAAGGGGCAGGTACCAAAATGTCTGGATTATGCAGGGAAGAGCCCCTGGGGGAGGGGCAGCCCAGCCCCTGGGCTAGAGAGTTCAGGGTAGAGGACGGGTTATGCCTGCCATGCCCTGTAACAGATAGGGACTGAGGGATGCTGGGAGAACCTCGAGGCCAGGTCCAGCTGTGATGTGTTAGGTAGGCACCTCAGCTGCCTGTCCCTGGTTTGAGCTTCTAGAAGCTCCTGGAACCTTGTGGAGCCTCCCAGAACAGACACCATGTCCCTTTCCTGCTTTTGGCTTCTGTGGTTTGAGGTTGGCTCTTCTGACAGTCGTCCTCCGCCAGCCTGGATGTCACTGACAGTTTACTCAAAGAGGCTTTTTATAGACAGTTACAGTTCTTGGTGCTAGGGGACTTTGGAGCACAGCACTGGACTGTGAAATCACTTCTCTGGCTGCGGGTCCGGTCACTCCAGGATGAATTTCAGGTTTAGCCGAACAGCAGGAGAACCAGCTTCTGGGGAATTGACTACCCTTGGCTCCACAGAACCCATTTTTATTGTTGTGCGACTTACACCTTAGTGAGTCAGTTTCCGAGAACCAAAACCTCTTCTCGAGAGTTGAAGGATCCATCTCCCCAAGCGATTCTCAGTCAGGAGACCTCTTGGTTTTCCAAGTCCTCTCATAACTAAGTTTTGCAGAGGCTCTGTATCCTTCAGGAAGATCTCCGAGAAGAGACAGACAAAAGGGAGCGATCACAAAGGCAGTGCCCGGCCAGGCGCTCACACTCGGTGTTCAAGCCGGCTGCAGGGCTCTGCGGGACCTCTGGTTACAGCGGGTGCTTTCTGTTTTTTCTTTTTTAATTTTATTTTACGTTCATTGGTGTGAGGGTGTCGGATCCCCTGGAACTGGAGTTACAGACAGTTGTGAGCTGCCATGTGGGTGCTGGGAATTGAATCCTGGTCTTCTGGAAGACCAGCCAGTCCTCTTAACCACAAAGCCACCACCCCATCCCTAGTTTTTTGTTTGTTTGTTTGTTTTTGTTTTTGTTTTTTGAGACAGGGTTTCTCTGTGCAGCTTTGCGCCTTTCCTGAATCTCACTCTGTAGCCCAGGCTGGCCTTGAACTCACAGAGATCGGCCTGCCTCTGCCTCCCGAGTACTGGGATTAAAGGCGTGCGCCACCACCGCCCGGCTAGTCCTAATTTTTTTAAATGTAACTTTTCATTATGTTGCCCTGACTGGCCTGGAACTCTCTCTATAGACCAGGCTGGCTTCAAACTCACAGACCCACCAGCCTCTGCCTCTGAGTACTGGGATGCAGGCATGCACCATCACACCAGGCTTGCTATTTATTTATGGTTTCTGAGACAGGGTTTCTCTGTAGCCCTGGCTGTCCTGGAACACCCTCTGTAGACCAGGCTGGCCTCGAAGTCAGGGACCCACCTCGGCCTCCCAACTGTGCCGTTGCACCTGGCTAAGGCCCGCTGTTGCGGGACCTCTTCCTACGGAGCTGTGGGTGGTGTGTGTGTGTGTGTGTATGTGTGTGTGTGTGTGTGTCGGGGCAGTGAAGCCCAGCTGCCTGCCATGAGGTCACTTTGTAGCTATGTGGTTTAACTGAGCTGCAGTTTACCTGACACCAAGTTAACCTTTCAGTGTGCGCAGTTCTTCGATTTAGCCATCACTTTGTACAACAGTCATATTTTATTTCAGAGCCTTCCACCCCTGAAGTGCCCTCTGCCCTCCCTCCCCGGCCAGGTCTGATCTGCTTCCCTCCCTGACTGACATTTCCTGTCCTTGAACCACACGCTGTGTGGCCTGTGTGTCTGGAAACTCAGCCTCAACCACTTCATAGCGTGTGGGGGGGGCTTTCCTTGTACCGCCAGCTCCCTACCAATGACATGGAGACTTATAATTAATTATGAAAGCTGGGCCTATAGCTTAGGCTTGTTCCCAGTTAGCTCTTCTAACTTAAATTAGCCCGTTTATATTAATCTATGTTCTGCCACATGGCTCGTTACCTCTCCTCAATACCGTACATCTGACTTCCTCCGCTTCTGACTGGCAAATCTCCCACCTCAGATTCTTTCCCAGAGTTCCTATCTGCCTGGAAGTCCCGCCTATCCTTTCCTGCCTAGCTATTGGCTGTTCAGCTCTTTATTAAACCAAACAGAAGATGCTTTAGGCAGGTGAGAAAGAACAGACACATCTTCACACAGTGTACAAAAAGATCATCCTAACATCAGCGAGAATTTGTGTGTCTGTCTTTTTGGTGGCCGAGTAATATTCCAAATTGTAGCCTCCATACAAATGCCTCTGCTCAGGGGCATTTGTGTATTTCATTTTTTGGCTCCTGTAATGGGTGCCATGTTTGAACCCTTCCATTTTTTGGGGTTCATTTCCTAGGATGGAAAGTTAGACTTGTCTTTCTCTAACTTTTGGGGGTGCTGCCAGGCTTGCCCTGGCTCACACAATATCCAGTGTTTGCAGGGACTAGGTAGGACTGGCAGTTGATACCAAAGCTCCCCAGGGGCAGCTACGTCCCCATCTGGGGACGCCCCAGGGAGCCGTGGGGCCTGGTCCACGGAGGTGCAGGTGGCAGCTGATCACATGTTCTAAAAAGTTGCACAGAGTGAATAGAAGGTGGGTCAGTGTCCAGAACATAGAAAAAGGTCAGTCCCTGGTCACGTCAGGCTGTGGCTAAAATGGGGGGCTGGGCTTGGGATATTGGTGTACGTGTAACGAACTGTGGGGCTGCCCCATCACTACAGCTCACCATGGTGGGTGGGCCCCGGCCTGGCTGCCAGCCACACCCCCAGCCCTAATGGCCAGGGTTTTATTTTTAAATAATAAAAAAAAATTATTATTTCTTTGTGTGTTACTCCGAGTCAGAGTCTCTCTGAAGCTGGAACCCACTGGTCCAGCTCCTGTTTCCATTCCCCCAGTGCTGAGATCCCTACATACAAGTCACAGCTTTCTCCACAGGGGCTGGGTGTGCAGCCCGGGCACCTTACGTCTGTGCACCAATCACTTTACCACGCTGAGCCATACCCAGCCTCACAACCCAGTTATTTTTATTATCATTTTTTAATGTGTAGAAATGAATGGTTTGCCTGTTTGTATGTCTGTACCACATACCTGCCTCGTGCCCAGGGCCAGAAGAGGGCGTCAGATCCCCTGGAACTGGATAGTCCTGAGTCACCATGTGGGTGTTGGGAACCAAACCCGGGTCCTCTGCAAGAGCAGCCGGTGCTCTTTACTGCTGAGCCGTCTCTGCAGCCCCACAGAGGTGCTGAGAGGACCGAGGACTCCATGGGATGTCCCTACCTCCAGCTGGGCCTGGTCGTGCTCACAGCAGGGGACCTTTTGCAGTTTGTGGACAGTGACAACTTGATCACCAACCCTGACACTCTGAGTCTTCTCATCGCTGAGAACAAGACAGTGGTGGCCCCGATGCTGGACTCCCGCGCAGCATACTCCAACTTCTGGTGTGGGATGACTTCCCAGGTAGGTGGGGGCCGGGACAGACAGACACCTTCAGGGTGGGGTCTGCAGGTGTCCCCAACCCCTTCATTACTGAGGTTGGAGCAAGAGCAGAGAGAGACTGGCCCAAATTCACGTGGTGACCGCAAGGGAGTGGCTGTTCCAGGAGGGACCTTCAGGCGTGGCTCGATCCAGGTGTTCCAACAGACTTGGGCAACTGGGGAGGGACTCCGGCGGACCCAGCCATGTCCACTATGATCCGGTGATCACAGTAGAGAGCTGCTGGAGGCCACATGGCTCTTGGGGATGCCTGCTGTAGCTGGAGGCAGGCATCAGGGTGTGCACCCCACTGTGGGCTCCAGCACCCCCTGACCACCACCCCCAACTCCCACCGCAGGGCTACTATAAACGCACCCCTGCCTACATCCCCATCCGAAAGCGGGACCGCAGAGGCTGCTTTGCGGTTCCCATGGTGCACTCCACCTTTCTCATTGACCTGCGGAAGACCGCATCCAGGAGCCTGGCCTTCTACCCACCGCACCCCGACTACACCTGGTCCTTTGATGACATCATCGTCTTTGCCTTCTCCTGCAAGCAGGCAGGTGAGTGAGGCCGGGCACCCGGTGGCTGGGTGGGTTCAAACTGCACGGGTCCAAGAACAGAAGTGCAGAGTGCAGATGCCCTGGTCACAGCTGTGTTCAGGGAGGTCCTGCTGCAGCCCTGGGGCCCAGTGTCTCTGCAGCATGGCTGCCTGGACCGGCCTCGTCCCCCAGCTCCTTAAGACTCGTTGACCATCAGGTGTGAGGCTGAGTCAGGAGGATGGTAAATTCGTGGCACACACAGTGAGGTCCTGTACCAAACAACAAAAATAGACCTGCATGGTTGCTGTCTTCATCTTCTCCCAGGTGTGTGCGTGTGTGCGTGCGTGTGTGTGTGCGTGTGTGTGCGTGCGCGTGTGTGTGTGTGTGTGTGTGTGTGTGCTCGGTGGTGGGTGTGTGGATCGGGGGCCTCCCTCCTCAGTCTGCTCTGCGTTCACTTACTTGCGTGTGAACACCACAGCTCACATGTGGAAGTCGGAGGTCAACGTGCAGGCGCCAGTTCTCTTCACTGCGGGTCCTGGGGATGGAGTGCAGATCTTTAGACGTGGCTGCACCTTTAACCCCAGCACTCAGGAGGCGGAGGCAGGCAGATCTCTGTGAGTTCAAGGCCAGCCTGGGCTACAGAGCGAGTTCCAGGACAGCCAGGACTACACAGGGAAACCCTGTCTCGAAAAACCTAGAGAGAGATAGAGAGGGAGGGAGAGGAGAATCTGCTCTCTTGTGGGTGCCCCCCTCAACTGTGGCACCCTGACTGCTGAGAGCCTGATCCCACTTTTGTTTTTGAACACTCACAAATCAAAATCAGCTTTTACGTTTTTGAAGAGTGACCAAAATCTGAAATGAAGAGTAGTAACGTTTTGGCTTCAGTTGAGGAGTCCCGCAGCCCAGGCAGGTCTGCCGCTCACCATTGCGCTGCCTCCGTCCCAAGCGCTGGGGGGACGGCGTGCCCCACACTGCCTTCCCTCTTGTCCCGCTTCCAGAGGTGCAGATGTACCTGTGCAACAAGGAGGTGTACGGCTTCCTGCCCGTACCGCTGCGGGCGCACAGCAGCCTGCAGGACGAGGCGGAGAGCTTCATGCACGTGCAGCTGGAGGTCATGGGTGAGTCTCGCATGTACCCCACGGACAGAAGGGGTGCTGCTGAGTGACAGTCCTGTTCATGGGGTGGGACTCAGGAGGCTGAGGCCGAGGGATGGATCGCAGGCCAGCCTGGGCTACAGCTTGAAACCCCAGCTGAAAGACTAAAGTCAGGGTCGGTCCACCCACGCAGCATTTAGGGGACACAGTTGGGGTGACAGCAGCCAGTGTGAGCCTCACTGCATTTCTGCAAAGCTTCTGAGCGTGTGACTGAGGAGAGCAGGGGCTGGATGGCTCAAATCATCACGCATAATTCTGCAGTAGATATTGAGCACCTGCTGTATACCAAGCTCTGTGCTGGGCACTGAGAGTACAGTGTGAGTGGACAGACCCCACATTCCTTCCAAGATGTTAGAGGTGGAGTTAAGAGAGCAGGGACAGTCCCCTGAATCCAAGGCTGACACTGGGGGCCGGAAGAGGATCCTGACCAGTCAGGGGCCCGGAGGTTGCCCCGGGGTGTCATAGCTGAGGTCTAATTTGCTCTGGGCAGGAGTGTGGGCCACTTGGGAGCTGGTGCCAACAGCTGAGATGGGAGCATAGTCCAGTCGTACTGGGAGCTTGGAGGGATGGGGTCCTGCGACCCCAGCGACCCCAGCGACCCCTGCTTTCTTCCCTCAGTGAAACATCCGCCAGTGCAGCTGTCGCGATTCATCTCAGCACCCAGCAAGACTGCAGACAAGATGGGCTTTGACGAGGTGGGCTGGGCCCTCCCCCTTCACCCGGGACGGGGAGGCGGCCGTCTGACCTGGGGCTCACTGAGGCTTTGGCCACAGGTCTTCATGATCAACCTGAAGCGGAGGCGAGACCGGCGAGAACGCATGCTGCGGGCCCTGCAGGAGCAGGAGATCGACTGCCGGCTGGTGGAGGCTGTGGACGGCAAGTATGTCGCGTGTGCATGTGTGTGCATGTGCGTGCATGTGTGCGTGTGTGTATGTGTGCTTGTGTGTGTGTGCGTGCGTGTGTATGTGTGTGTATGTGTGTGCGTGTTTGTGCATGTGTGCGTGTGTGTATGTGTGTGTGTGCGTGCGTGTGCATGTGTGTGTGCATGTGTGCGCGTATGTGTGCTTGTACATACGGAGATATGGAGGGGATGGAGCCAACTCTGGCAGATCCTCAGACAGGCTGCCGAGTGGGGTGGGGTAGGGTGGGTGGTGGACTCAGACCCAGCCAGGTGGGGGCATTCACAGGCTGCAGAGGTGGGTCAGTAGACAGAGCTGCTTCTGCAGAACCTCTTACCTCACCCCTCCCTCCCCATCCTCCTCCCCATCCTCCCCATCCTCTTCCCCATGCCTCTTTCCTCCTCCTCCTGCTCCTCCTCCTCCTCCTCCTCCTCCCCCTCCTCGCCTGTTCTCCCTCCTCCCCATCCTCCTCTCCCTCCTCCCCATCCCCCTTGCTTTTGTCCCACCCTTGCCTTCCCTACCGTCCTCCCCCCCCCCTGGACCCGCAGAGCCATGAACACCAGCCAGGTGGAGGCCCTGGGCATCCAGATGCTGCCCGGCTATCGGGACCCCTACCATGGGCGACCACTCACCAAGGGAGAGCTGGGCTGCTTCCTCAGTCACTACAACATCTGGAAGGAGGTGGGTATCGCAGTGAGGCACCTGGCCTGCAGCCCTCAGTCTCCTCACAGCTTAGGTCAGGCCCAGAGGCCCAGGGAGGGACTGTGGCCCCCATGCTGCCGCCTGCATACCGCAGCAGGACCTGTGGCTGTCCCGTGAACTCTTCACGCGTTGCTCAGGTGCAGAAGACGGGCTGGGCGTGGCGGGGGCTGCAGGTGAGGCCTGGGGCTGTGATCCCCCAGCGAGACCTGCACTCCAGCCTGACTCCGCTGCCTGTTTCTGTAGACGTGATGGCCTCCGGCGTTAGTATCACTGGGCCATGTGTTAGGGAACAACAGATAATGATGTGCCGTGATGTCACGTGAGAACCAAACTTGGGACCTGCAAATTGGAAGCTGGATGGGTCGGGTGTTGACCCCAGATGATGAGGTACAGGAAAAGGGGTGCCTGGCTGCCCAAAGTAAAGGGTGCTTGTGTGGGCCACCCTTCTTTCCTGAAGTTCCTCATGGGCAGTCTGTTAGCTCCACTGGATGACAGTGAAGCCTCCTAGACCAAGAGGAAGGGTGAGAGGACCTGCTTGTTGTTTCCAAGAGGAAGGCTTCTTGATGTCACTGGCAAAGGTCCTGGGGCAGGAAGAGCCCCGGCAAGTGGGAGAAGAGAGACGTGGTGGGCAAACAGCCAGCTGTGGAAGGTCGGGATGCACATTTCCTCCTAACCAGCAGCTCGGGCTGGGTCTTTGTGACTCGGCGGGCCGCCCTCCTTCAGGTGGTCGACCGGGGACTAGAGAAATCACTTGTGTTTGAGGATGATCTGCGTTTCGAGATCTTCTTCAAGAGACGTCTGATGAACCTCATGCGGGATGTGGAGCGCGAGGGGCTGGACTGGGACCTCATGTGAGTTGGGGGTTGGTGGAGTGGGTGGAGATGGGACACCAGCCTGTGGTACCGGCCTGGGGATTGCCAGGGCTCAGAGGCACAGCCTGGCGCTCAGGGACAGAGCCTGGAGGATATCAGAGCTCTGCTCTCTGTTGGATTGACTTGGGTCCTGTCCAGTTTCCCTGTGCCCCCAGTCCTGCTCCTGAAGTCTGGGGAGCATTCTCTAGAAGGTGGGGGCATATAACAAGTCTGCGATTCTTCACCTCAGCTATGTGGGCCGGAAGCGCATGCAGGTTGAGCACCCTGAAAAGGCTGTGCCTCGTGTGAGGAACCTGGTGGAGGCTGATTACTCCTACTGGACGCTGGCCTATGTGATCTCCCTGCAAGGAGCTCGTAAGCTGCTTGGTGCCAAACCACTGACCAAAATGCTGCCTGTTGACGAGTTCCTGCCTGTCATGTTTGACAAGCACCCAGTGTAAGGAGTCTGTGAGGGAGTGTGTAAGGGGGGTTGGTGGCAGACGGTGGTCTTTGAGTCCCGGGAGATCAGGGCAGGGGACTGCTGGGCTCGGGCTGGGGGCAGTGGGCTGAGTCCTCATGGACTTGAAGGCTGTGTGTCTCCTGCCTCCCCTAGGTCGGAGTATAAGACCCATTTCTCTCCCCGCAACCTGCGTGCCTTCTCCGTGGAGCCTCTGCTCATCTATCCTACACACTACACGGGGGACAACGGCTATGTGAGTGACACAGAGACCTCGGTTGTATGGAATAACGAGCAGGTTAAGACTGACTGGGACCGAGCCAAGTCCCAGAAGATGCGTGAACAGCAGGCGCTGAGCCGCGAGGCCAAGAACTCAGATGTGCTCCAGTCCCCGCTGGACAGCGCTGCTCGTGACGAGCTCTGAGGCAGCTGGCAAAAAGCCGGGGACCGCCGGGGACCGCCGGGGGCCTTCGCGCACTTGCCCGGACTCCAGGGCCACCTAGGCAGACCGCCGCGGGCTCTGTAGCAGGCGGTTTCCATGTGTTCTTGCTCGGCCGCTACTTGCACATCGGCAGCATTAATGGAGTGCTTACTGTATGCCTGGGAACAGGGCTGGGCACTGGGAGACTGGGCAGGAACATGCCTATTCCGTCGTGTCCACCGTGAAGGAAGGTTTCTTAGAGTGTGGAAGAGGAGTAATGATCCTCTATCAGCGATGGAGTTGATCATCAGGCACTTATTGATCAACCTGAGTCAGATATTAGGGATACATACTCATTTTTAAATCTGTTGGAGTCTTTACTGAGGGCATACTGTGTATTGGGCACCATTCTTAGCTCTGGGAATACTGAAATAAGAAAAAATTCAGCATGCCAAGCACCTGCTAATGCCAGGTCTTGGGCAGCACTGAGTTGAATGCCTACTGTGTGCCACTCAGCAGGGGATAGAGGTCCCAGTGGTGCTCATCCCGTTAGTGGGCAGGATCGGCTTACAGTAGTCAGCATTGTTCCCCCCCTGTGCCGGGCTGCATGCTGAGTGCAGGGATGGAGAGTGGACAAGATTAGTTTCTTCATGTAACAAGCATTTATTGAGCGCCTACTGTGTGCCAGGCCTCGAGGACTCCAGCTGGGTTGAGGAATAGCTGCCCTTCAACCTGTCCGTGGAGGACGGCATCTTCCACTTGTCCAGAGGGAGGTTGCTCTCCTCACACTTGACTGCTGGGTTTCAGGGTACTCGTGGCCTTACAAGCCCCCCCGGAGGGGGCGTCATGGGAGCTGGGGCTCCCTTGCCCATGCCCGGCTTCCATAGCTTTTCCCTGCTCCTGTGTCTCAGGTGCCCCCTGCCTGCTCTTGTGATTTGGGGCCTTGAAGTGGCCCAGCTGCATTGGGGTGTTCCTCTTGGCCTTGGCAGTGTTTCCCCACAGGGCCAGGGGGTTGCGGTGCCTTCAAAGCCAAATCGAATGTCAGTGGGCAGCAGGTTTGGCTTGCCTGCTCAGATCTTGGTAACTTGCTCACATTCATATTAAATACTCCTGGTTGGTTTTCACCGAAGCCTGTGATCTTGCTGCCCTGAGTCCCTGGCCCTGCCAGTCAAGACTTGGGGGGACAGCGGGTTTTAGAGGCGTGTGTTGTACAGACTACTGGGCACTTAAGGTGTGGGTCAGGATGTATTGGGAATCCCATGTCCCCCCCACCCCATAAAGCACCCCTGGGAGCGTCTGGTGGATTGTCCAAGATGCTGTGGGGGCCATCACAGTCTGTTCCCAAGGAGACAGACGCCATATTGTTTGGATTATCAGAGTTCATGGAAGGATCCTGCCAAAGGGTGACAGCAGGTGCTGTGGACCTGGGACAGGGAGCTGGTCCCTGGTCCCGTGACAGAACAGGACCAAAGCAGTATGAAGAGGAACTCAAGGCAGGAGCCGGGAGGAACCTGCTGGCCAGTGGCTCCAGCTTCCGCTCAGCCTAGGCCCGCCCACTGAGGGACGGTGCCATTTTCCTGATAGCCATAAATCAAGAAGAACGTGCCCTACAGACATGGCCACGGCCATCACCCTGAGTAGAGATGACTGTTGGCTGGTGGAGCTGACAGCTAGAGACAGGACAGGCAGACGCCCCTGCACCAAGTGCTAGGACTTCTGGGCCAAATCCCACAGTTCTCAGGGTCCTAGGGCTCCAGCCTGGGGGGTTTGTAAGCTGTCACAGATGGTTGTGACCACTCTGACAAAGCTGCTCCTGCCACAGCTAGGCTGTGCACAACACTGAGTCATCTGAGCCTTGGTTGATTTGGGGTGCTGTGGATATGTTGGCTGGCCGAGTGATTACACTTGATCTGGGACAAGAAAAGTCTCCAGATCAGCCTGGTCTCCTGGTGTCGGTCTCCAGCTGCTTAGTTGGTGTGTTTTATTTAGTGTGGGCGTGGGCAGTGCACATGATACAGTGGAGGTCAGAAGACAATTCCCTGGAGTCTTCTTCCCTCGTGTGGGTCCCCAGAATTGAACCTTTACCTCCTGGGTCCTGGCTGAGGCTTTGCCAAAGGGGGCACAGAATGCCAGCCAGCACCCTGGCGCTGCTTTTCTTTTTTTTTTTTTAATGTTAATAAAATATTTTTTACAGAGACCAAAAAGGCAGAATAGTGCAAACATCTCAACACCATGCACTCATGAACACTCCCCGGGTGTTTTGTTTTGAACACATGTCCCAAGTTACAGATTGACTGAGAAATGGGGGTTTCTTGGAAGATGCTGGACTAACCGGGTGGACCTTAAAACCCTCCCAAAAAACAGGAAAGGAAAAAAAAACAAAAAACAACGCTTGGAATCCACATTTGCAGTCACATGCTAAGAAAGGCTAGTGGAGGGGCTCCCTGGGCTGCACAGCAGGGGTTGGGGTCAGGAGCTTTCTGGGGTACAGGGGACCTTCCTGTCACCTGCACCACCAGCGGTGTCAACCCAACTCACTCTAAAACAAAAGGCGAAGAGGAGGGGAGGTGGGTCCTTCCAGCCAGCTCTGGTCCTGAATGATGCTGGGGGTGGGCGGGGCCAGACCGGACCCCCCGGCTCCACCCCCAGCGAGGCCGCCCTTGGGACCCAATAGGTCTGAGGTCCCAGCTGAGAGAGGTCCCAAGGAGTTCTCGGTGCGTTTGATTTTTTTTTTTTTTTTTTGCATGTCTGATGGGGCAGGCAAAGCGACAGGCCTTGAGGCCCGAGAGGGACCGGGGTGCAGAGGGCGCCCCTCAAGTGCTGCCTCCTTCCAGACCGGGGTGAGCTGACCGAAGGGCCTTTTTAATTTTTCAGGGTTGGGGATGGAACTCAGAACAGTGCATGACTGGCAGGTGTTGACCACGTCCCGCCGCCTCACTGGGGGATTCTAAGTAGGGCATAAATGAGCCTGGACCCCAGATCTTTTCAGCTGCTCCGCCAGCCCCTCCTCTGTCTCCCCTAGCCCTGTCCCTCCTGTGGGCGGGGTTGTGGCTCTTTCCAGCCTAGTAAACTTCCTGTCCCTGACCTGTGGAGTCAGGAACTGCACCCCAGTGTGTTCTCATGCAGGATCCAGGAGCCTGGGTCTGCCGAGGGAGGCGGTGGGAAGGCAGACCGGCAGCCCTGGAGGAACTTCCTTGCTGGACATTGCTGTGTCAGGGATGGTCCTGAGATCAGCCTGTCCCTCTGCTCTGTCTCCATCTATTGTGTCCTGGGGCTCAGCCTGGACACCCGCTATGTATGTTGGGGGGATGTGTCAGGATGGGGGGAACTGTAAAGACAAACAAGCGTGTGGATGTGGGGTCACATGCAGACCCCTCAGCCACTCAACACATAATCCAAGTCAGCATGATTTTCCTTCTATTCTGCTGGGGAAGCTTGGGGTTCCCGTGAGGCCTCAGCCTGGAGTTGAGGAGACACAGAGCCAGGTACACACCCAGTGACATCAGGGCCAAGTCAGAGAAGGGGGCAAGAAGCTGGGAAGTCCTTGAAAAATTGCTTTTGTACGGGAGGGGATTTTTGTGATTGGTGTTGAAAGATGAATAGGTCTCTGGGTAAATAAAAGGAAATTTCAAACAGTCCTAGCCTGGACCAATCCACTCGACATTCCCATGTAGTTCCCTCAACATTCTGGGGCCAGAACACACACACACACACACACACACACACACACACACACACACACACAGAGAGAGAGAGAGAGAGAGATAGATTTGCCCTTCAGTCACACAAACCCCCACTTCACATTCTTGCCAGCAATTTAGAAACTTTCTGTGGCTGATCTCTGGCCAGAACCCTCCCCTTTAGCCACGTCTGACGTCCTAAAGTGTGAGTCGCTCCTCCCCAGCTCCAGTACCATCCGGACTGCCAGTCCCCCGACAACATACTACAGCATGCAGTCCGAGCTCCCCTGTCCCTGGATGGAGCCTGCATCCCACCCTTTGGTTCTGAATGCCCAGTCACCGATCGTGCCAATCAGAAAAGGGTCGTCCATCTGCACAAGCACAGGACACTCAAAATGCACGTTCACGGTCTCCCTCACAGGCTCCTAGTCTCTGGTCTCTTTCTGTTCTTTCCTGCTTGGATTTGGAGAACGGACAAGGGGTGGGGGCGCCTGGCTCCAGGGAAACCCCGAACCCCTCATCTTGACGGGACTCTAGGTTCTAGGCGGGTTCGGACTGAAGTCCCAGGAGGAAGGACAGGGATCTTGTTTGGCAGCCTGAGGATTCACCGGGATCCCTGGCCCGGGGGCCCTGGGGAAGAATTGGGGAGAAGGGTATTTAGCAGCGATGGGGGCCGGGCCATCCGTCGGCGCTCAGCCCACCGTGCGTGGCACGAGCAGGGGTCTCCAGCTGCCAGTGGGTGCGCTGCGCTGAGGGCCGGTCCGCGTGGAGGGGCGCCCTCAGCCCCAGGTGTGCGCCGAGGGAGGGCGCGTGTGCTTTTGAGAGCCCATCCGCACTTTTTTGCAGACACCACAGGCTGCGTCCCGGCCTCCCAGGCAGCCCTGCCAGCCCATGCCCTGGGCACCGGACCCTCTATGGCTTTTCCAGGGGCAGGAGGCAGGGCCTCCCCAGCCAAGGCCACTGAGGTGGAGGGGCGTGGCCTCTGGAGAGGGCGGGGCCTATGGGGCGGGGCCTTGTCCGTGCCCAGGCCCCGCCCCACCCTAACTCGCGCTAGGGCGCAGGCGCGGCCCCGCCCTCCTCGGCCGAGCGCGTGTCCGATTTGAGCTTAACGAACTCCTTGGCCACCTCGTCGTTGCTGCGCTGCGACAGGATGCGCAGCACCGTGAGCCCCGTGTCGTCCATGTGGATGCGGCGGCCGAGCGGCAGCCAGCACGCGGCGCTCCCGCGCTGGGCCAGCTCCCGCAGCTGCAGCACCGCCAGCCCCACCGTCCGGTCCTCGCGCGCGAAGCAGTAGTCCTTCACGCACACCTGCAGCTCGTAGCACTCGGGGCCCGCGTCCGAGCTCAGGGAGCTGTGGGGAAGGACCGGCCCAGCCAGGGGTCACCAGCGAGCCCGGCCCCCCGCGCCACCGCGCCCAGGAGGACCAGCCGGCGAGCCGCTCGCGCCACGCGCCACGCACTTTAGCATTTAGTGCCCCTCGGAGGCGGGCGAGCAAGCCCCTCGCACCTCGCTGGCCCCTCCTACAGGGAGCCCCACCCCCCCAACTAGGCCACGCCCGCTCGGGAACCCCCCGCTCAGACGGGATGGTCCCAGCGCATCACGTGGGGCGGGCTGCTAGGGGACCCCACTGCCCACTGAGCTCGCCCAGCCCTGGAGCTCCAGTCCGGGCCCCGCCCCCCCTCCGGCCCCCTCCTCGGCCGAGCCCACCCCTGTCGCTTGACGGCGCCTCTTCTTCCTGGCCACGCCCCTTTCCAGGCGGTGCGGTGCCTTCTGCTCGGGTCTCTCCAGTCCCACCCGTCAGCCCCCAGTAGCCCCAGGACCCCACCCTGCAGCAAGGCACACAACCCTCAGAGCCGACTTCTTTAAATGACAAAGCCAGTGGCCGGAGCAGTCCGGGACCCCTTGTGACCTCACTCCTGTGCCAAGACCCTCTTGCCCACCTTCCGTTCGTCCTTTCTGCCCCAACCCCAAGCCTAGGACGTCCCCAGGGACCTGCCTGCCTCACCTTGACCCTACAGTCCCCTCTACATCACCCGCACCTTGGGGTGGCCCCTCCCACCAGCCCTCGCCCCCTCCAGTGACGCCCTCCACTCACAACTGGAAGCTCTCGTTGTATTTGGGTGCCCAGCTGTTGTTTTTGGATTTGGTGGCGAACTTGCGTTTCTTGTCGCTGAGCTGAGGTCCAACAATGTTGACCTCGATGAAGGGACGGAAGATGCCGGAAGTCTGCCACTTGAGGTCGTTGGCAGCCACCACTGTTGGGGGTAATGGGGAAGTCTGGTGAGGGTTCCCAGTGGGACAGAATGATACTCTGGCTTCCCGGGTTGAGGAAACAGACTCCATTCCCCAGGAAGTCTCTCTAACAGGAGGGAAGCCAGGCCAAGACTGAGGAAGACGCAGTAAGTCCTGGGACGCGGTTGGAATTCCTGGTGCTGCCATGCCTGAAGCAGTTTGCCTCAGGATTTCCCCGTTTTCTATATCATTAAAGGAAAAACAATTCCCTGACCCCTTGGCTTAAATGAGACTGTATTTGGTTCCCTCCCTCATCGGGCCACTCACCCTTCACTGTGACTTTCTGTTCCCCAGTTCCCGGGTGCGTGAACAGCTCCACGTGGACGGACACTTCACCTACAGGGTCTTCCACACCCGAGCCTGGGTGGGACAGGGGAAGATGCCTGATATGAGCTCCGTTCTTCCTCACCCACCCGGAGGGACCTCAGTCACCTCCCTCCACCACCATGTGCTGGCGGTACCAGGTCACCGAGGCCCTGAGGGCACCAGGGTGGCGGGTGCCACTGGGAAGCCAGGAGTGCTAGGCTGTGGGGTTCCATCGCTTCGCTGTGTGACTTGAGTCAGGGCATCTGCCTTATTGTCCCCTCGGCTCTCCCGCCTCCTGCGCCTGCTTCTCTCCACTGAAGGCTGCTGCCTCACGCCGGCTTTTCCCCCTTTCCCCTTCTGTGTCCATCCAGTTCCCGTGAGCTCATTCTGGCCCTGGGTGCTGGGACACAGACGAGTCCTGACCTCGCTGTCTTCAAAACACATCTGGAATCTACCGGGTGTGTCTGCCCGGACCTGGTCCAGCTCTGCTGACTGGCCTGGGCTATCGCAGTGTGCGCTCCCCTGGTTGGCTCTCCTCCCTCCCAGCCACACTCAACACAGTAGCCAGAGTCGGTCCAGCAAGCCCCATCCTCCCCTGCTCACAAGCCTCCTCGGCTCATTGGGCCACCGAGTCCTTCCGGCCCTTTGCAGGCTCCTCCCCAGTCCTCTGAAGTGACGCTTCGGTGGCCTGCCTCCTGCCTCCTGCCTGCTGTCCATTTCCCACTGGGAAGCGCTCAGGGGTGATCAGAGGGCCACAGCCCTCCCAACAGAGCACTTCCTGCCCAGGCCGCAGGGACTGCCCTGGGGTCATGTGACCCAGGCCGGGCTTTAGAAACTCAGTCCCAGACTTTGTGAACTGGCCATAGGGGTCTCCAATGAGACCAACTGACCAATGGCATTGGGGGCCTAAACCCAGCTGTTTCTGATGCCAACAAACCCTAATCTTAGTTTCTAGCCAACAAATGTATCTGCGTGGTAGCCATGCGTATGGCTCTTCCCAATCACCATTAAGTGTCATGGGGACTATGATGGTGACCCGTGAGTGGTCAGCTTAAAAACTACTGCCTGGACCATCCCCTACCCCTGATTCAGAAGCACGTCCACAGGGCCTGTGGACCTGTGACCGCCAGCACCCCACCAAACTGCCCCATCCCCAGGCAGCTCCCCACTCCTGGGGACCCCATGCATGGGCATGGCAAGGAGGAGGATGTGGGAGGCAAGGGGATCGGGCCAGTCCGTCAGGTTACCTGTGCTGGACGGGAAGTGATAAGGGTCAGGGAACGGGGTACGGGACTCCTGCGCCCCAGAAGAGGGGCACGTGGCCCCAGCACTGTCCAGCCCAGGCGGCCACCCGCATCATCTCAGATACCTCCCAGTCACATGCTCAGCCCCCTCCCCCCAGGCCGATGCTTCAGCAAGCTCAATCCGGGCCAGAAGTGGGGTGCTAGGGAGTTAGACATGATGGGTTATGTAAGAGGTCAGATCGCGGCCCAGGCTAGTAAGAAGGGGAGGCAGTGCCGGCCCCCACCCCAGTCTTGCTGGCTCCACCAGGAAGGGCTGTCACAGGCCTCACCCTCGCCCCCCATGACCCGGGTTTCCTGGCAGGAGGCTCATCCGACCCCCAGGCTTGGGAAAGCTGGGGAGGCCGCGTGTTCTTTTTGGGTGGGGGTGGATGTGTGGCCAAGGCTGGCTGGAACTTGTGACCCTCTGGCCTCAGCCTCCCAAGTCCAGAGACCACAGGCCTGTGCCACGAGGCACGCCTGGAATCGTCGGGGAGGAGGGGGCCGCAGAGTGGCCGACCCAGGATCTGAGAGCAGGTCTTTGTTCAGTATTTTGCGCTTTGCCGGGCATGGAAGCTGCCCACCCAGCCTGGGTGCGTGCGGCTTGGGAGAAGGGACGGGACTCCTTCCCCGTGTGGAGCCAGCAAGCCGCCCTCCGCCGTGTGCCAGGACGCGGCGCCCGGCGCGGGGAGGCCGGTGTCTTACTAGCCGGGCAGGGGAGGGGCGCAGGCACCGGGCACCGCGTGCGGGTGGCGGGCGGCGCAGGCACGTACCCATCTCAGGACAAACGTCTTCACTAAGGGTAAACCTAGTCCCCTTTCCACCATGGACTGACCAAGGTGGACAGGGAGGGAGGAGGAGGAGAGGAGGGAGGAGTGTGCATGGCGGGGGCGGGGGGAGGCGCAGAAAGGGGACAGCGAGTGACAGGGAGGAGAACGAGAGAGAGAGAGAGAGAGAGAGAGAGAGAGAGAGAGAGAGAGAGAGAGAGAGAGAGAGAGAGATAGGGAGGGGAGAGAAAGAGAGAAAGAAACGTCAGTGCAGACGGACGGACAGACAGACAGCCTCCCACTCTGGGAACACAGGGACACTAAAAGCAGCAAGAACAGGAGGGGAAACTGAGGCTTGGGCCCCACCCGCTGTGCTTGGGGGGTGGATGACGACCTTTCCCGCTCCAACCTCTGCCCAGCTGGCACCTTTGGAGCAATTCTGAAGGGGGGGTGTCACCAGGGAGGGGTGCCAGGACCCTGGAGCCCTGCCTGCCCTGTGGCCTCAACTGCTGCACAAGAGCTCAGACGGGGACAGAAGCAAGACACAGACAGAGAGAAGGGTGGGAGATCCGAGGCCCAGCACCTCGCAGGCCCCCACAGCTCCCAGGTCCAGGTACTTCCGCCTCTGGGACCTGACAATCATTCCACGTCGACACGGCGGACGCCCCGCCCCTAAGGAGGCCGCCGGGCCTTGGATCGTGACATCAGAGATTTCACCTAGAGCTGTCAATCATTCCTCACTCTAAAGGCATCACAGAAGTCCCGTCTCGGACAAGGTGCCACCCATCACTCAATGGCTCCAGGACATTAGAAGTCCCGCCCCTCGAGGACAGTCGCTTGGTCGCCCTACAAGCTGCCTAACAATTCCTGGCCCCTGGAGTCTGTGCGGCCCGCCCCACAGCTGTCAATCACCCCTTGTTCCTTTGTCTTGACTCCTGCTGGCCCGGAAGCGGAGTGCCGGGTACCCTTACCCTGCGAGGACTGCGTCTGCACGAAGGTTTTGATGAGCAGGTCGGTGGCCTGCGTGTAGAGCGACAAGGCGTAGCGCAGGGACTGGAGGTCCGGACTCTTCTCCAGGAAGGTCTTCTTGAGGCCCACGCCCCCCGCGTGGAAGTATTGCTGAGGATGGACGGGATGAGGCTGCTGATCTCAGCGCCTCGGCTAACACCGTCCTGGGCTACACCCGCCGCGGCTGCCACGGGCCCTCCCTGCCCACTACCCTCCCTGCCCACTACCCTCCCTGCCCACTACCCTCCCTGCCCACTACCCGTTTACTTTACCTTGTAGACTCATGCATTCCCCAAACCTGCTTCCTCGTGCCCTCTCTCACCTTGATGGTGTCCAGGGCCAGTTCGACCACCGCGCACTGCTTCGGGGTGAGACTCTTGGCTTCTTCACGTACCATGTGATCCTATGTGGATGGCAGGGAGGGGTCGGGTGAGCAAAGCTGACGCCAACTTTGAGATTGTGAGTCTTGAGCGTCCACGTTGGGGATCAAATGATCTGTTCCATAGATCAAACTGAATCTGATCGCGTCTTTCCGAAGGGCATTTGAAGTGGTGTCCGGTCCGGGAGCTGGGATCTTGTGTACTGGCCTGTCCCTAGCCTTCCCCGTGATCCTCGACCCCCTCACCTTGAGTTTGGACAGCTGACCCAGCTCCTTGGCGGCATTGAAGATCATCTGTGTTCCCTGTGGGAAACAGAGACAGTGGGGTAATGGTGTGAATTTTCTAAATGGTTCCCCCACCCTGAGCGACCCCCAGCCTGTCTGCCATCTTGGTTCCCGTCCAAAGGGTCAGGAGCCTCCCAGCGAGATCTCGAGCACGTGGCCACCTGGTCCCTGGAGAAGCGGGGTTCCATGGGAACACTGTCCACACACACTCTTCATACCCACCGGGGCCCCACAGTTGGAAGACATAAGACAAACAGGCGTGTGTGTGGCATGTGTGGTAGTGGTGAGGGGAGGCACCCTGGGGTGGGACTGCCTTCCCCTTAGCCACCCCTCTGTGGTGATTCCACTCTGTCAGGAGGACTCCTCACACACTGGCGTCTGCACACACACCCTTCCCTGAGGCACCCACCAGATGGCAACTGTGGCAGGCCTAGGTAAAAATCCCAGCTGTGCAGCCCCAGACAGGTGACTCAACCCCTCTGAGCCTGTTTCCCCCCACAGATAGGGGAATCATGGCCACCCGGTGGCCCTGAAGGGACAGGGATGTGATACGTCTTTGGTGACTTGGTTGCTATCTTGGTCTCATCACAGGCAACTCATGGCAGACTGGGTTCCAGCCTGGGAGTCAGGGTTGAGCTGGGCGGCCTCAGACAGGTGCCTGGCCCTCTCTGGGCCTGGTCTCTTCCCAACTAATTAGCAATTTGTTGAAAGGAGTGCTGCCCCAGGGCGTTCTGGTTGGGCTGTTCAAGGCCGGCCTGACTTTGGAGACTGCTTTGTTTCTGCTACCTCAGGCTGTACTGTGTGTTATTCTGTCCTGCGGGGGTGGAGGCCCAGACCTTACACACACATCAGGACGGAACCCAGAATCAGGGCCGATGAGCTCATCAAGCGTCCGCAGCGCCACACACCCCAGCCCCATAGTCTCAGGATCCCCTGAGGCTGTGAGCCAGAGTTACCGGAGCCCAGCTGTCTGGGCCTCAGTTTCCCCTGTTGCACCCACCTGTGCTCTGCTGCAAAGCAGGGTCCCTCTTGAGCATCCTCCTCGCCTCCCACTGCCCTTCCCTACCCACCCACAAGCAAGCCAGACAGACAGAGGAAGAAGAAATAACAGACAGGGCCACAGGACGCCCCCGACGGCACGGACCACAGAGTGGAAGGGGCAGGGAGGGAGAGGGATGGGGTGGGAGCCAGACAGACAGTGAGAGGCTGGGCTTACGTCTGAGTGGCTTGGCAGTTTCACCCTGCCCTGTGGAGAGAACCAGGCGGAGGTCAGAGTTCTGGCGGCTGCTGGGAGGATACTCAGTGGGACTTCCCTACCCCCTAGCATCATGTCTGAGCTCCCTCCCAGTCACTGAAGCAGACACTCGCTCCCCAGCTAAGGCACTTGCCCTTGTCCCTGAGGGTGGACTCCTTGGCCACGGCACATGGGGCCCGCGAAGGTGGCAACCCCGCAGAGCCACGGGTGCTTGTGGCACGTGATGAGAAGTCAAGGAAAGAGGACTCCAGGTCTCTGCACACACCCCGCATGCACCAAGCCTTCGCTGGGGAGGCCTGACCACGGAAAACGCCCTGATAAACCTACACGCTCTAAACTCGTTCACTGTGGACACACGCATGCTCACACATGTGCACACACAGACTGGCTCACACAGACACACTCACACAACACACAGTCAAGCACATTCACACACACACAAAGACACATGGACGCTCACACACATACATACACACGCTCATACAGACACACGTTGCTAACACAGACAGACACACACAGACAAGGTCACACAGACTCACATGCTCACACACATACACACACTCACACAGACATACATGCTCACATATGCTCACACATGCTAGCACAGACAGACACACAGACAGGCTCACACAGACACACATAGTCACACACATGCGCGCACACACAGTCAAGTACATGCATGCACATAGAGATACATAGTGAAGCACATGCATACACACACAGAGACACATACACATGCTCGAGTGAACACACACAAGCTCCTTCAGTGTGGACACACAACACTCACACATGTGTACACACAGACACATGCATGCTCACACACACTCACAGTCAAGAACTTGCATGCACAGAGATGCACTCTAGACCTTCAGACAGCTTCTGCAGATACTCAAAACCATCAAAAATCATCAAATCACACATGTAGGAGGCTCACAGGCCAGAACACACATGTTTTGCATGATCACATTCAGACTCACACATCCTTGACTGTACACAGATGCATACATGGGCACAGCCCTGGAAAGCTGTCTGGGGAGTGGGATTGCCCTATGCTCCAGTCATGACGCAAACATCCATTGAGTGCAGAGAGAGGCCTGATGCATCCTGTGTGAGCACACAGTCAGTCACCAGCTGCCCACAGCCGCCTCCTTATAAGCAACAAAAACCCAGGAGTGCAGGGCCATGAGGGTGTGGCCCCTGGAGGCCACAGACCCCGGGATCCTGGGGCTGTGCACACTCCAGACTCTGGAGAGTGACCTGAGCTCAGCTTCCAGTTCCTAGGGGCAAGACCAAGAGCCACCCCCCCACTGTGGCCTCAGCTGACCTTTGCATGAACTACGGGAGCACTCACACCCGACACCGACCCAAAAGCCGCGGCCTCATTACCTTTTCTAGGCCCTTGCCATGTTTTCTCAAGAGGGTGCCCTGCAGAGACAGTGTCACAGCGAGGTCAGGACCCAGGCGCATCACACTCGCCCATGTGGGGACCGGGGTGAGGGTGGGGTGGAGGTGGGGAGGGCACTGCACTAGCTAGGGTTGGGGAAGGCTGGGGGACTGTGGGGGCTCACTCTTAAGAGAGGGGGAGGGGAAAGGAGGAAGCCAGAAGAGGGAGGATGGGGAAGAGGGAAGAGACAGACTAAGGAAAAAGAGGGAAGAGGGTGGGAAGCAGGGAAGAGGAGGGAGAGAAAGAAGGGGAAGGGAGGGGAGAGATGAAGGAGGAGGAGGAGAAAAGAGAGCCAGAGCCAGAGAGAGTCCAAGGTAAAAGCCACTGTTAAAAAATAAGCCATTTATATTTGGTGTACAAAGGAACCCACCGGACCCCAGGTTAGCATTAGCACCCCACCCCACACTGAGATCCGAGCCTGGGCCATCTCTAGCACACGCTTGTGGCCTGAGCCAGGTAGCTTCTCTCCCAGGCTCGACTTTCCTCATCAGACTGATTCGATTGAGACCTCGTGTCACGAAGGTGAGCTGCGACAGACACTGGCTTGCCGCAAGCTGTCGGTATTGTGTGTTCCTTTATGCTCTGCCTACAACTAGAACCTGGCACTGGGCATGATGCCATGAGGTGGCTACAGACCCCAGGCTGTGCCCACTGGAACCTGAGCTTGAGGCAGTAAAATGTCACGGTGGCCTTGCCTGGCCCACAAAGGGGTGTGGGGATGGGTTTACTGAGGGTCTGAGGCCACTGGCGAGCACTGTACGCCTCGATTGCTCCCTTTCACTCTGGCAGCTCAGAATCCTGGTACGGACCTCCACTTCCCATGCCAGGAAACGGATTCTCCCAGGTCACAGTCTGGGCAAAGCTGTGACACCCAGACTGCCTGGCAGCATGGCCGTATCTCCCAGCTGGGCCTCCAGATGTGTTGGTGTGTGTGGGGGGCACTAGGGGAGTCACGGGGCACACTGAGAAGACAGCATGGCGAGATCTGCATGCGAAGGGAACACCCCACCCCGCGCCTGTCTACCCCTGAGACTGGGTGGCTTGGGGACAGGACGGGGTACAGGGTCGGACGTGACAGAGTTGGCTGCCCAGTGATGTAGGCCCTGCCTCCGAGTCTGGGAGGGGCGTGGTCTCCCAGCCCCACCCCTCTCGATGCCCCACCCACCAGCACACAGATACAAAGTCAGGGTGAGGGGAGGAGCGGGCACGGGTGGGGGCGGCCCCAGTCCAGACACACAGCGAAAGAACAACGAGGATGGACAGACAGACGGACAAACGGGTCTCTACTTACAATCATCTGCCAGCCGGAACGGGGGCAGGGTGGGGAGAGGGGAATAAGTCACTGTGAGTGGCCCCGGGAGGGCCCAGAGCCGCCGGAAGGACACTGAGGCACCGACAGCCCCCAGCCCTGGCCCCGCCCAGAGGATCACCTGGCTGAGGCCTCTCCACCCTCCTCCACCGGTGACCCCGCCAGGGCTACCCAGCAGCCAGCCCCGGGCCCTCAGCCTTACGGTCCCCTGGAAGACACACCCAGCTCCCCACCCCAGATGTCCCCGAGCTCCCTGCCTAGAAGTCAGGGAGACACCAGGCTTGTGATGGCCGCAGACTCTGACGGGCTCTGGTGGCCCTCCAATCGTCCCTGCACGCCTGAGCGACCTCTCTGAACCCTGGTGTCACTGTCCTGGCCCCCGTCTTGGAGGCACCACGTTCCCTGGGCTCCCCTCGCAGTGTCCCTCGCGTGTCCTGGGACACGAGTCTCACCGTCTGGTCTGTGAGCGGCGGCAGGACGATGGTCTTCTCCATGGTGTTCATCACGAGCTTCCACAGCTCCTTCAGCACACGCTTCAGAACCGTCTTCTCACAGATTTTGGCAAACAGGGTAAGGCTGGGGGTGAGGCTGGCGTCAGGGGCGGGGCCCGGGCCCTCCCTCCGGGCGCAGGCGAGGGCTGGCGGGCGACCACGCATGGCGTGTGCAGGGAAAGCAGACAGGTTTGGGGAGAAGGGGGAGGCTATGGCGTGTTCGAGTCAGACACTCCAGGATGCTCAAACGGAAGGACGGAAGGACGCTGCGGGCAATCAGTTCTCCTCCCCGGGGAGGGCGCAAGGGGCTGAGGTCACGCCAAGGACAGACAGGACGGGCAGGAGGCGAGTGAGGAGCGGGAGGGCAGACAACTCATGACGGGACTCAAGGGGCTGGAGGAGGGGTAATCTGCCAGCGTGCATTTCCCAGAAGACCCCTCACCTGCCAATCACGGCCCCAAAGTGACCACCACTATTCACAGCCCATGCACCATCCACCCTACCACCCACACTCACCCACCCTACCCACACACTCACACTCACCCACCCTACCCACACACTCACACTCACCCACCC
Source organism: Peromyscus californicus insignis (assembly GCF_007827085.1). Taxonomy (NCBI): domain Eukaryota; kingdom Metazoa; phylum Chordata; class Mammalia; order Rodentia; family Cricetidae; genus Peromyscus; species Peromyscus californicus. The sequence goes on from NW_026294534.1 coordinate 60,875,780, forward strand.
TACCCACACACTCACACTCACCCACACACCCACACACTCACACTCACCCACACTCACCCATACACCCACACTCACCCACCCTACCCACACACTCACACTCACCCACACTCACCCACACACCCACACTCAACCCACCCCTACCCACACACCCACACTCACCCACCCTACCCACACACTCACACTCACCCACACTCACCCATACACCCACACTCACCCACCCTACCCACACACTCACACTCACCCACACTCACCCATACACCCACACTCACCCACCCTACCCACACACTCACACTCACCCACACTCACCCACACACCCACACTCACCCACCCCTACCCACACACCCACACTCACCCACCCTACCCACACACTCACCCACACTCACCCACACACCCACACTCACCCACCCTTACCCACACACCTATACTCACACACCCCTACCCATCCACTCACACTCACCCACCCCTACCCATCCACTCACACTCACCCACCCTACCCACACACTCACACTCACCCATCCCTACCCACACCCACACTTACCCACTCACCCACACTCATCCATCCCTACCCACTCATCCACACTCACCTATCCCCTACCCACACCTACATTCACCCATCCCCTACCCACATGCACACCACTCACCCATCCCCTACCCACACACCCTACCCACACTCATCCATCCCCTACCCACATGCACACCACTCACCCATCCCCTACCCACACACCCTACCCACACTCATCCATCCCCTACCCACACCCACACTCACCCATCCCTACCCACACACCCACACTTACCCACTCACCCACACTCATCCATCCCTACCCACTCACCCACACTCACCCACCCCCTACCCACACACCCACCCCCTACCCACACACCCAGTCATGCACTCATCCGTCCATCTTCCCAGGACCTGTCCACCCACAGTTTTAAGCGTCTGTCCTCCGTCCACCCTTGTAAGTATGTTGTCACAGGGCCTGCCTCGCCCTCACGTCATCCATCTTGTGCTGCCCTCCAGCCACAGGAGCAGCTACTCAGGAATGACAAGTCTGCTCCCCCAACCTGAGCCCCCAGCCCGACTCCCTCTCCACCCTTACTTGCTGTCCAGCAGGTCCATGATGGGCTGTAGCACGTTGTCTGCATCCTGGGCCACGCTGCTGCAGGCGCTGGCAGGCACGTTGCCCGTGCCCTTCACCTGGCTCAGGATGTCACCCATCTGTTTGACACACTCCTCGATGTGTGGCTGGAAGCTGTGGGCACAGTGGAGAGGCGCTCAACCAGGGCTCTGTGTCCCAGAGAGTGGCCCTGAGGATCTGTGGCCTGGGTTCCTGTCCCCATCACCGGGAGTTCTTTCACGGTCACTGGTGACATCTTCACTAAGGCTGGATTGGTGAGGGACACACCTGAGCCACACAGCCAGGCCATGGGAAAGCCAGATGTGAGCTCCCACTTCTCCTGACTGAGCCTTAACTGCCCCGGTGTGAGACCGAGCTGCCCAAGGCTCAGGGTCCCCGCCCAGCGATGCCCCCACCTGGTGGCGAACACGTGGCTGAGCTCATCCAGGACGTTGTTGAGTTTCACCTGCAGCTCCTTCAGGGTGCCGCTGGCCTCGGCGTCCAGCTGAGGGGAGCAAGGTCCTTAACACATGCCTGCTTTTTCACGTCCCTGGGAAGGTGTCTGAGGGGCTGGGGAGGAAACTGAGGTACAGGGAGCCAGGTCTCCCCGGTGGGTTTGCCGGCACACCCAAGCCTGCTGTCCCCGATCTCAGGGGCTCATGGCGACCGGGTGAGCGCCTCAGGCCCCATCACTCACCTCCTTCCCACCCATCGCCTCAAACATCTTCTCCAGCTGCACCCGTAGCTGCTGGGTGTTGTTCATGAGGATGCAGGGCTGGGGAGAGAGAGTCAGGTGACTCCTCACCACTCCTGGGGAATCAGGAAACTGGGGTCCCCTAGGGGGTGGGAGTCAATAGCCCTGGACATGCATGAGCTGGGGGGGAGGGTCCCTTGGGCCAGATAGGGGAGGCTTGCAGGAATGTCCCCCCGGGACACAGGCCGGGCCAGGTGGGTACCACAGAGGAGTGGGAAGTCCTTGGGGTCCTCCTGCCTCTGCTGATAACTGCTGACGCTACACCCTAAAGGCTCCGCTGGAAACAAAGTCATGGGGGAGCATGTCCTCACCCTCATGTGCTCACACAGGACTCCCCCAGACTCACAGGCTCCAACACAGACAAGAACACATTTGTGACCCAGTTCCCAACCCAGCTGCACAAAACAGAGAGTTGGGTACAGAGACACACAGCTGTCACCCCGGCACTCAGAAGGTGAAGACAGGAGATTGGGGATTCAAGGCTAGCCTGGGCTACACTGCTACCTGGAGCTGAGCCTGTGATGAAAGTTGAAGGCCACTTTGGCCTACATAGCAAGATTGAGGCTAACCTGGGGTACATAGGAAGCTCAAATCCAGCCTGGGCTCCACTTTGAGAGCTTGTCTTAAAAACCCAACCAGGCAAATAACCACCACCACTGCCACCAAACGCCACACTATCAGACCAGACACCAGACTGCGCCAGTCAACACCATGTCCCTCAGCAGAATCTGGTGCCCTAAACCTCATGTCATAGCTTGGGGTAGGAAGGGACCCCTGGACCCTGAGGGAAGCTGAGTGGGGTGAGGAGGGCTGGGGTTGGGTGGGGTGGGGTGGGACGGGGAGGGGAGGGATGGGGAGGGGAGGGGTGGGGAGGGCTGGGGTTGGGCGGGGTGGGATGGGGTGGGGAGGGGTGGGGTGGTGAGGGGAGGGGTGGGGTGGGGAGGGGAGGGGCAGGGTGGGGAGGGGAGGGGCAGGGTGGGGAGGGGTTGGGTGGGGTGGGGTGGGGAGGGGTGAGGAGGGGTGGGGAGGGGTGAGGAGGGGTTGGGCGGGGGGCGGGGTGGGGAGGGCTGGGGTTGGGAGGGGTGGGGTTGGGAGGGGTGGGGTTGGGAGGGGTGGGGAGGGGTGGGGAGGGGTGAGGAGGGGTTGGGAGGGGCGGGGTGGGGAGGGCTGGGGTTGGGAGGGGTGGGGCGGGCTGGGGCGGGGTTGGGAGGGGTGGGGTTGGGAGGGGTGGGGATGGGTGGGGCGGGGCGGGGTGGGGCGGGGCGGGGTGGGGCGGGGCGGGCCCCCGGTCACCACTTTCTCTTTCTCCTTGGAGCAGTAGGAGGCGAAGTCCTTGGAGACGATGTCGGCGTACTGCAGAAGCACATTGCTGATGGTCTGAGGGACACAGACACAGGTGAGGGGCTGTGGTCTCGGGGACCCTGCTACCAACAACATCCACTGTAGACACTCAGGTGACTTTGTGCTGCACAGTGTGTGGGGTGGACATCAGGCGGGACGGCTGTCCATCCGGTGACCACCAGCACACAGAGGAGAGTCCGTCCCCCGGGAGGACTGTCCACTCTAGGGTAACTCCCGGGTTTTTTGAGACAAGGTGGCTGAGGCAGGCCTCAAACTCTGATCTTCCTGCCTTGGTCTGCGTTACATACAAGCCCCACCATCACCCACGAGCCCTGCTCTGCTCTGAAGGAACCAACCGTGGTATTAACCTACTCCTGATCACCAGTGTGACCACTCCTGATCCCATGCAGAACCCAGATGCCAGCCTTTAATCCCCAGCTAAAGCACCATCCAGTCAAAGCCAACCGGAGCCAGCTTGGTATACGTGAGCCCCGACATCGGAGAGCCACACGGCAACTCAGAACTCGGCCTGCAGCCCCAAGCCCAACCCCATTATCCCAAACTGGAACACTCACCTCCCCAACTTTCTGATTTCCTTGGAGTGATAATTGCTTTTTTATTCACATTTGTTATTTTTGTTTTGTTTTATTTAACTTTTCTTTGTGTGGTGCTGAGGATTAGACCCCGGGCCTCGAACACACTGAGCTACACGCCCACCTCACAAACATAGACGTGGTCTGTGTGTATGTGTGTGTGTGTTGTGTGTGTTTTATGTGTGTGTGTGTTTTTTGTGTGTGTGTGTATGTGTGTGTGTGCGTTTGTTTTCTCTGTGCAGCCCAGGCTGTCCTGGAACTCACTCTGTAGACCAGGCTGGCCTCGATCTCAGATCCACCTGCCTCTGCCTCCGGAGTGCTGGGATTAAAGGGGTGCCACTATCAAGCCCAGCTAGATTTTTTTTAATTTAAGTAATTTGTGTGTGTGTGAGTGAGAGAGAGAGAGAGAGAGAGAGAGAGAGAGAGAGAGAGAGAGAGAGAGAAAGAAAGAAAGAAAGAAAGAAAGAAAGAAAGGAAGAATATGTAATCATGTGTGCCTGTGTAGGCCGGAGGACAGACTTGCAGACATCAGTTCTCCTTCAACCCTAGGGACGCAGGTTTGGAACTCAGGTCCTCAGGCTTGGTGACAGGCACCGAGCCACCTCACTATCCCTCCTCAATTTTTCGTTTTTCTAGAGTTATCAGTTTCTTTTTCTCGTCTGCCTAGTTTTACCTTTTTGGCTTTTCTGTTTGTGGAGCTGGGAATGACTCCAGAACCTTGCACACACTGGATCTAGCCTCCCTGCTAGAGTGGTCCTGCCCCTCAACTTCCACATAAGCGCCAGCCTCCCCCACCTCCGGCACCTAACTTTAGACGTGGCTCGCTTCCACCACACTGCGGCTGGATTCCACCCCCAGCCCCAGCCCTCCCTACCCATAACCCCACCCGACGCCCCTGCACCTTGGCGAAGCGCCGCATGTAGTGGCCCACGATCTGGGGGTCGGGACACTCTAGCTTTTTGATGATCTCGAAGCTCTGGTTGAGCTGGGAGAAGACGTCCACCACAGAGCAGGAGAACAGGGCGTGCTCCGACGTCTGCTGGAACTGCAGGAACAGGACACCGGGACGGCCGCATCAGCTCTGGGGTGGCCCGGGCCACGGGAGGGTGGCCCAGGCCACGGGAGGGTGGCGGCCTTGGGCTGGAGGACGGCCCCACATCCCACAGCTGCTAAGTGCACAGAGGAGGCCACCCACGAGCAGGACACACACAGTGGACACCGTCGACCTCTGACCTCCACCCAGCGCCTCCTCACCCCATCCTTCTTGTCGCGCTCCAATGCGCCATGCAGGAAATCCCGGGACACCTCCTCATTCTCATCCAACCACTGGATGACAAAGGGTTCAAACCACCTGTAGGGGGACAGATCAGCCGTGACACCCATCAGGGACACTGAGTGCCAGCCCCGCCCTACCCACTGGCTGCTGGGTCTGCTTCTGAAGTGTTAATGGGGTGCAGGCTTTAATCCCAGCTCTGGGAAGTGGTGAACTGGGTTCTGTTCCCAGCTTCCACCCCTTTACTGGGTTTCAGCCACTTCAGTTTGGTTAAAGTTTCTTTTTTCTTTCTTTCTTTCTTTTCTTTCTTTCTTTCTTTCTTTCTTTCTTTCTTTCTTTCTTTCTTTCTTTCTTTCTTTTTTTTGTCTTTTTTTCGAGACAGGGTTTCTCTGTGTAGCTTTGCGCCTTTCCTGGAACTCGCTTTGTAGACCAGGCTGGCCTCGAACTCACAGAGATCCGCCTGCCTCTGCCTCCCGAGTGCTGGGATTAAAGGCGTGCGCCACCACCGCCCAACTGGTTAAAGTTTCTTTAATATAGTTATTTAAATAGGGGGCTGATGTAGCCCAGGCTACCCTTAAACTCACTCTGTACCTGAGGATGACTCTGAAGAAGGAGGAGGAGGAGGAGGAGGAGGAGGAGGAGGAGGAGGAGGAGGAGGGAGCTTTCAACCTTTTCAGACTGAAAATACTTCAATCATGGCTAGTTGAAACACAGTGGTTTCCTTCTTGCCCTGACCCCTGAACCATGTGACGCAGCTGCTTTCCCAGTACCAATGGGGTGTCTGGTTCACAGTCTTGAGCATCAGGGAGTTGGGGTCTGTCACTCACAGGCCCTGGAATCCTCTTAGGTCTTGGTGACACCCTGGCGCAGGTGGGGACTTACGCGGGGTACTCGGGCACCCGGTCCTTGAAGGCGGGCAGCTCGGCCACATACTCATTGTACAGCCACTTGACCTTGAAGTGCAGGTTCATGTAGTCGGCGCTCTTGCACAGCCGATGTTTGTCATGCTCTGCCAGGGGGACAGGCTCAGTCAGGGGGCCGGGGGCTCCAGAGCTCCAGCAGCTGACATCTGGGCTCAGAGACTCACCCTCCATGGCGTACTTCATGTCTTGAGCAAACAGGCTCCACATCACCTCAGCACTGATCTTTCCCACATTCAGCTCCTGGGGAAACCTGGGAAAGAACATGGGAACCTGGGAAAGGGCATGGGGACCTGGGAAAGGGCGTGGGGACCTGGGAAAGGGCGTGGGGACCTGGGAAAGGGCGTGGGGACCTGGGAAAGGGCATGGGGACCTGGGAAAGAACATGGGAACCTGGGAAAGGGCATGGGGACCTGGGAAAGGGCGTGGGGACCTGGGAAAGGGCGTGGGGACCTGGGAAAGAACATGGGAACCTGGGAAAGGGCGTGGAGACCTGGGAAAGAGCATGGGGACCTGGGAAAGGGTGTGGGAAACTGTGAAAGGGCGTGGAGACCTGGGAAAGGGCATGAGGACCTGGAAAGGGTGTGGGGACCTAGGCAAGGGTGTGGAGACCTGGGAAAGAGCATGGGGACCTGGGAAAGGGCATGGGAACCTGGGAAAGGGCGTGGAGACCTGGGAAAGAGCATGGGGACCTGGGAAAGGGCGTGGAGACCTGGGAAAGGGCATGGGAATCTGGGAAAGGGCGTGGGAACCTGGGAAAGGGCGTGGAGACCTGGGAAAGAGCATGGGGACCTGGGAAAGAGCATGGGGACCTGGGAAAAGGCGTGGAGACCTGGGAAAGGGCATGGGGACCTGGGAAAGGGCATGGGGACCTGGGAAAGGGCGTGGGGACCTGGGAAAGGGTATAAAAACCTGGAGCTTGGATAGGGTGGGGACACTTGGACCTTCCTGCTGCAGGTCAGAGGGTCTGAAGACCAGGCTCATCTCTCAGTCCCCCCCACCAATGCATCGCCTGCCTCTTACTCACATTAATCAAATACTCATTGAGTCAGCCATCTATCTTCCCACCCACTCACCTATCCGTTCACCCACTCACCTATCCGTCCACCCCACCCACTCACCTATCCGTCCATCCACTCACCTATCCGTCCACCCACTCACCTGTCCACCCACTCACCTGTCCGTCCGTCCACTCACCTATCCGTCCACCCACTCACCTATCCGTCCACCCACTCACCTGTCCGTCCACCCACTCACCTGTCCGTCCGTCTACTCACCTATCCGTCCACCCACTCACCTATCCGTCCACCCACTCACCTATCCGTCCACCCACTCACCTATCCGTCCATCCACTCACCTATCTGTCCACCCACTCACCTATCCGTCCACCCACTCACCTATCCGTCCATCCACTCCCCACCCCACTCCACTGCTCACTTATAAGGAGTAGATTCGATGGCTCCTTTAGCTATTTGATAAATATCTCACACAGAGGTCAGGCCGTAACAAGCTGTGCCCACATTCCCACACTGCTCGGTGCTCTACACTGCACACGGTGCTGCTTGGTGGCCAAGGCCACCCTCAGACTCAAACTCAGCTCCTCCTCCTGCCTGTCTCATGAGTAGCTGGACCACCGGTGTCTGCCCAGAGAAGAGCTGCAACATTCTATATTAGAGCTCGTCTCTGGGCCAGTGGGAGAGCTCCATGGGTGAAGGGGCTTGCCACTGAGCCTGAAGACCTGGGTTCAGTCCCCAGAATCGCCTTGGTGGAGGGAGAGGCCACAAGTGCCTGTGACTATGACACACACACAGGACCCAGGTTGATTCCTGATGCCCACATGACAG